>NW_006791376.1:162870-198514 GCF_000442215.2 Lipotes vexillifer | reverse complement strand
GCAGGAATTACTGCCCAGGATGGTGGACAGGGTACTTCCAGGAAGCCTGGAGGAAGGAATCCTTGTTAGGAGCCTGTTGAGATGAGAGTAGAGGCTGAGGCTGACTCAGAAAAGGGGTGGGTGAGAGATTAGGGGAGGAGACTTCCTTGGTTGAGATCTCCAAGTTTTCTGCAGCAGGATGCCTGAGAAGACCTTGCTCATGTCACAGGGATTTCTATGTTTTTGGCTGAGCCTAAGGAGAAGGAGACCAAATAGAAGTGCAGAACAATGGAGAAACCAGGTCACGGTCTCGTGGAGGGTGGTGAAGGCAGTTAAGAAAAGCCCAGAGTTCCACTCCTCTCAAAGGACTTTCTGCCTGACACTGCTGATTACACTGAAGTGGGTCCAGTGCAATCACAAGGGTCTTTCAATGTGAAGAGGCAGAAGGGTCAGTGTCAGAGTGATGTGATGTGATGTGAGAAAGACTTGGCCATTGCATGTTTTGAAGATGGAAGGAGACCCCAGGCCAGGAATGTGGACAACCTCTAGAGGCTGGAAAAGGCAAGGAAACAGATCCTCCCCTAGAGCCTCCAGAAAGAAATGTAGCCCTGCTAGCATTTTGATTTTGGCCCAGAGAGAACTGTGTTAGACTTATGACTTCCAGAACTGGATGATAATAAATTTCTGATGTTAAAAAAATTTTTTTTATTGGGGTATAGCTGTTTTACAATGTTGGGTTAGTTTTACTGTATAGCAAAGTGAAGTAGAGTTCCCTGTGCTATACAGCAGGCTCTTATTAGTTATCTATTTTATACATATTAGTGTATGTGTCAATCTCAATCTCCCAATTCATCCCCCCCACACCAATTTCTGATATTTTAACCCACTAAAGTTGTGGTAACTTGTTACAGCAGCAACAGAAAATTAATATACCTTCCCAATGTCTGAATTTCTTGGGGACTCTGGAGGAGGGAGGTCTCAAGTGAAGAATTAAATTCCCAGCTTAATCCTCCTTTATTTAAGTGTATCAGCCAAAGAGTAGCTTTTGGAAATGCATGGAGAAAGAATGGACTCAGGATCCCACTGACCTAGGGTTGACTCTATTACATAGGGTGTGTGTAATATTGGATAAGCTCTTTAGCCTCTCAGAGCCTCAATTTACTCTTGTGGAAAAGGGCTAACACTATTTCACAGACTTCTTGTGAGGAATAAGTTAGAAAACATATGCACCAACACTTAGGGCCATCAAGCTACTTACAGAATGTTAGTGCAATCTGAATCTCTTCAGGACTCATCTCCTTCATGAAGCCTTCCTGATTCCCCTCAGTTCTCCTTGTTCTATTTCCTTTCCTCTGTCCCCCCAGCACTCAGCCTCTGACTTGTACTTTTCTATGCATTGTGATGCAGTAGACAGGGTACTGCACAGAGACCCAAGAGACCTGGCTCTGTCCCTAACAAGATGTGTGACTTCAGGCAAGTCCATGACCCTCTTTGGCCTCACATTCATCATCTTTAAAATGGGAAAGTTAGACTAGGAATCAGTAGAGTCCATTCCAGCTCTGACATTTGGTGATACTATACATGTGATCATGAATGATTAGCCTGGTATCTACATGACTTTGAAGTGTGTGCACACACGTGTGTGTTGTGGGCTCTTCTTCCTTGATTAGGTTATAATCCACCCACAGGAAGACCCAGTTTTCCATCTTCTGCATGTGGCAGTGACCTAGCCAGGTGGCTGAGTGACCTAAGGTGACCTGTCTTCTCTTTGGTGCAGAGATGGAGTATTTGGGGTCTGAACCCTCAAAAATCAACCAGTATCTGAGCCTGGGCTGGGACAGCTTTGGGGAGATTGTTCCACCCCACATCTTAAGATAAGGTGACTCAATAATTTCTCTAACCATCCCCAGCCCTCCAGTGAAACTGGGGACAATCTGACTGAATACCACCTGAGATTTAAGATTTTAGATTTCTACAGCTGTCATTACTGGGAGCCAGGGTGTAATTACACAGGGTCAGCAGAAGAGAGTCAGGTGTGTGCAGGACATTGCTCTGTTCCCCCCATTCCCATCAAATAACTATCTCCAGGGCTTCCCTGGTGGCACAGGGGTTGAGAGTCCGCCTGCTGATGCAGGGGACACGGGTTTGTGCCCCGGTCCTGGAAGATTCCACATGCCACGGAGCGGCTGGGCCTGTGAGCCATGGCTGCTGAGCCTGCGCGTCTGGAGCTTGTGCTCCGCAACGGGAGAGGCCACAACAGTGAGAGGCTCGCGTACCACAAAAAACAAAAAAACAAAAAACCTATCTCCTTTGTTCAGATCATAAAAGTTCCCAGACAGACTCCTCTGATTCACTCAGCTGGCCCCGTCAGCATATTACAGGACAATGGCTCTGATAAAGCTGAATGGTGAAGAATGTGGCCCGTCTTGTTTCCTGGGGAGTAGGTACCTTTAGAGAGCTTTTGGAGCTTGTGGGTTCCTGGGGCAGAGCCCACGTCTCCTCTTACTTCCTTTCCCCAGTGTCACCCACGCAGGGAGTTTGAATCAGAGGTTGTGGGAATGGCTCTGGATCACAGGTCACAGGCCCAGAGGGGACATGAGAGGTCGCTGGACTCCACCTGCTTGTTTTAGCCCAGCATGTGCTTTAAACAGGAGGCATGGAATCATTTATTGACTGCATTTTTTTAAGATAAGGAAACAGGGGCAAGAGTGCTAAGGGTCTTCCTCAAGGTCACGTGGTGACCTCGTGTCTGGACTAGAGGCTGGTCCATGTAAAAACATTTAGGAAACCACTGTATTTGGGATTCTTTATAAACTTCAGGGAGGCAACAAAGATACAGGGTCAGAAGTTCTTAACATTTTTGGGGTGATGAGGAAATATTCATAGGTACATGTCTTCACCTTCAGGCAGTTCACAGCCCCCAGGTTAAAGACCACTGACACTGAAAATGGGGAGAAACGATGTTCCTAAATTGTTTGGGCTTGATGTTGGTCTTCAATCCTTTTACCTTTTGAGTCTCGGTCCTGGGTCATCTTGGCCTCAATTTGGGTTAGAAATCCTGAACTCTTCTAACAACCAACTCACTGTGCTATTGTTGCTTAAATGTTAAGTTGTTTCCCTCTATGGAGCTTCATTTCCTCACCTGCATACTGAGAGCCTATTAAATGCCACACCCAAAAGTCCACTTCTGGCTCCTACCATAATTCGTGGTCTTCTGGGGCCTAGCTGGAGAAATGGCCTTCAAAATCTTGCCTTCGAAGATATTTGTCTTCCTTCTCTATAACTCTCCCTTTCTCCCTCAGACCCACTGCCTCACACGGCAGATGGCAAGAAGCTCTTGTCACAGTAGGTGATGGGTGATGACTCCAGGTGCTGGCCTAGGTTCTTGAGTGCTCTTGCATCCTGGCTTTCTAAGTTCAGTTTCCCCTGTGGGGGGCTTTACATATGTAATTTCACTTAGTTACTGCTCTCCAAACTTTGGAAGGACATTTTTTCTCATTCTTCAGGTGAAGAAACTGTGACCTCTTCTTCCCCTGAGGTGAAACATTTTGTCTGGCCTACACAGCTGGGAGTGTAGAGCTCATTTTGAATCCATGTCTGTGGGATGACAAGCCTTTTCCTTTTACCATTTTGTCTTCCCAGGTGAGGCCAGGGGTAGGGCTGGCAGGGTCTGCCTCTTGTGCCTGAGGGAAAGTGACCAAGGCCAGGTGCCTTTCTCTCAGTCCCAGGCCACCCACATGCAGCCTCTTCCCCACTCCCCACCTCTGGATTCTGGGAATGACTCCATTGAGTGAGAGTAAGAAGCACAGTGGACAGGGGCTCAGCCCAGAGCAATCCCCTCCTCTTTGGAAAGGTGCCTCCAAAGCCACTGAGGAGTCACTCATTTATTATTATTGAATGTCTGCTGTGTGTGCCAGGCCATCTCTGTTCTCAAAAAGCTCTCAGTGTAAATGGATAACCAGATCATGGCATGGTAAGTATTACAGGAGAGAAAGGCTCTAAGACCACAGAAAGGGGCCTTTAAGCAGCCTGCGGGTGGAAGGTGGGGGCAACTTCTTGGAGCAGGTGACCCCTGAGTTGGCCTCAGAGACGACAACTTGTTGAAGTGGATCTGTCAGAGGAGGATTCAGAGGAAGAAGGAAGGATGATGGAGGAGAAAAATGTGTAAAGTCACGAAGGCCAGAAGCTCTCTGCTGTGGGCTAGGAAATATGCACAATTACCTGTTGTTGGGCTGCAAAGTTCTAGAAGGAGGTAGAGGATTGGTGAGATAAACCTAGAGGAGAGGCGGGGCCAGATCCTGAGGAATTTTGCATGACAGGTTAAGTCATTCTAGATGTTCTTTAGGCAGAGAAGCCTTTAAGCTATTTAGGCAAGAGAGTGACATGCTTAGATTTGAGTTTGGGCAAGACTTCCTTGCTGGCTTCTGCTGGAGGGAGGGCTAGAGGAAGGGGAGCTTGAGGCTTCAGAAGCCAGTGAGGAGGTTCCGAGTGGTGAGGTGAGAGAGGATGAGAGCATGTCTGGTGGAAAAACCCATGAAGCCTCAGTCTGAGCAGAATTTTCTCTGAGCCTGGGAGAGAACATGGAGCTCTCAAGGTGAGACATGTGAGGTTTCCTGCACCTGGAAGATGGGTGCAGCTGAATATACCCCAGTATGTATTTTACCATCAGTTTGTATCTTAGAATCCCTGTGTTTGACAATTGACTTTCTCTATTTACTGATCTGTTTGCTGAGCATCAACAGCTGTAAAGTAGAAGCAGTTATGACTTGTCATCATCAATAAAGTCTCCCAGGATGAGCCTGTGCTCCTGCCCCTGGCTGAAGTATTTGGTCATGTGAAAGCAGGATCAGAAAATAGCACAGTTTTGGTAACTGGTTACTTCCTGCCATCTCCCCAGTTCCATCTATGTGGTGGTGGGGGATTTGTGAACATGATCTCTAAGGTTCCTTCCAGTTTGAGAGCTTCAAAGCTAAACATCCCTGTGTTCTGTGCCCACCCTTTCATAACACTGGCTCACCTTACCAGTCACCCCCAGCTGGCTTTGTTGGGGAGGACTTAGAAGTGTTTTGAAGGCTGGCTGTATGCTCCCTGGTTCTCGGGAAGTGTGAATCAAGAGTCTCCTCTTGCTGCCATCCTAATGGACCCTGAGAACTGCTTTCCCATAAAAATGGAAGGCTTGGTCCTGACCCCTCACATTATCTGTGAGCCATCAGCCTGGCACTGCACAGATTCTCATGGTGCCACTCTTCAGGTGTTACTCCCAAGCCCCAGCAGCAGTCAACTACCCCAAAAGGAGGTGGGTGACCACCGCTGGGGCTTGGGAGTAATTAAGGCATTCTGCAGGGAACTGGCACACTCATCACATTCTAGCTGTCTTCCCACACATTGCATTTGATCCAGTTATTTTTGCTGGGAAAGTAGCCATTAAGAGATGTCTATCTTTGGTTTCATTTACATAGGAGAAAAGAGAACTAAATTGGCAAATGGATTGTTTCGTCTTCTCAGAACTGCCCCCCACCCAGTCTGTGCTGAGTCCTCAGAGCCCCCTGGGAGAGCACCAGCTCCTGACCAACACTGTGATGGAGCTGCTTGGCTGTGGGACTGTGATCCTATCCCTTGGAGGCAGGCACCCAAGTGGGGGTGCCTTCTTTTATACATGAACGTGCTCAGGTGGAGGAAGACATTCTTCCTTCTTTTCCTTTTTTTTTGTTCATTGAGCAAATGAAAGGACTTAGAGGGTCTCAGAAGTATTCATGATTATATCATTTTTTCCCCATTACAAAAGAAATAAAGGACTACTAGTAAAAATTCGGAAAATACAAATACTTCACTGGTTACCCATACTCCATTGTCCTAAAATGACTAGAATGTTGAAAATTTTCCTTTATTATTATTATTCACAGAAATTTTTGGTTAAACATAGTTGTCTATGCCATACATTCAATTGGGACCAGGAGGCACCTCTCTGCACGACCCTGTAGTGTGCTCCATTTCTTTCCAGGAGACCCTGAGACCCCCAAGGCTCACATGTCAGAGAAAGCAACTAGTAGTTTTCACATCTGAAAAATGAGGGAGTTGCACCCTAAAAGTCCTTGTCTAGCTCTTGAGTCCTAAAAGTTCTTCTGCAACCGGGATATTGTATGACCTTGGTTTGGTGGGGGTCCCAGGTGTCTTTTCCTGGGCACAGTTTGAACTATCTGTAGTTATTGTACCTTCTGCTGTCCTGAACAATTTTTCCAGACTCAGAAGGATGGAAAACTGTTTATGGGCCATGATTCCAAAGGGAGTATCTCAGATATGCCTCCTTTCGTATTTTTTAACGTCTTTATTGGAGTATAATTGCTTTAAAATGGTGTGTTAGTTTCTGCTGTAAAACAAAGTGAATCAGCTATATGTATACATATATCCCCATATCCCCTCCCTCTTGTGTCTCCCTCCCACTCTCCCAATCCCACCCCTCTAGGTGGTCACAAAGCACTGTGCTGATCTCCCTGTGTGATGCGGCTGCTTCACACTAGCTATTTTACATTTGATAGTATATATGTCCATGCCACGCTCTCACTTTGTCTCAGCTTACCCTTTGCCCTCCCTGTGGCCTCAAGCCCATTCTCTACATCTGTGTCTTTATTCCTGTCCTGTCCCTAAGGTCTTCAGAACCATTTTTATTCTTAGATTCAATATACATTCGTTAGCTTACAGTATTTGTTTTTCTTTTTCTGACTTACTTCACTCTGTATGACAGTCTCTACGTCAATCCACCTCACTATATATTTGCCACATCTCCTTTATCCATTCATCTATTGATGGACACTTAGGTTGCTTCCATGTCCTGGCTATTGTAAATAGAGCTGCAATGAACATTGTGGTACATGACTCTTTTTGAATTATGGTTTTCTCAGGGTATATGCCCAGTAGTGGGATTGCTGAGTCATATGGTAGTTCTATTTGTACTTTTTTAAGGAACCTCCATACTGTTCTCCATAGTGGTTGTATCAATTTACATTCCCACCAGCAGTGCAAGAGGGTTCCCTTTTCTCCACAACCTCTCCAGCATTCATTGTTTCTAGATTTTTTAATGATGGCCATTCTGACTGGTGTGAGGTGATACATCATTGTAGTTTTGATTTACATTTCTCTAATGATTAGTGATGTTGAGCATCCTTTCAAGTGTTTGTTGGCAATCGGTATATTTTCTTTGGAGAAATGTCTATTTAAGTCTTCTGCCCATTTTTGGATTGGGTTACTTGGTTTTTTGATATTGAACTGCATGAGATGCTTGTATGTTTTGGAGATTAATCCGTTGTCAGTTTCTTCGTGGGCAAATATTTTCTCCCATTCTGAGGGTTGTCTTTTGGTCTTGTTTATGGTTTCCTTTGCTGTGCAAAAGATTTGAAGTTTCATTAGGCCCCTTTTGTTTATTTTTATTTCCATTTTTCTAGGATGTGGGTCAAAAAGAATCTTGCTGTGATTTACGTCATAGAGTGTTCTGCCTATGTTATCCTCTAAGAGTTTTATAGTGTCTGGCTTTACATTTAAGTCTTTAATCCATTTTGAGTTTATTTTTATGTATGTTGTCTGGCTTTACATTTAAGTCTTTAATCCATTTTGAGTTTATTTTTATGTATGTTGTTGGGAGTATTCTAATTACATTCTTTTACATATAGCTGTCCAGTTTTCCCAGCACCACTTATTGAAAAGGCTGTCATTTCTCCATTGTATATCCTTGCCTCCTTTATCAAAGATAAAGTGACCATATGTGCATGAGTTTATCTCTGGGCTTTCTATCCTGTTCCATTGATCTATATTTCTGTTTTTGTGCCAGTACCATACTGTCTTGATTACTGTAGCTTTGTAGCATAGTCTGAAGACAGGGAGACTGATTCCTCCAGATCCATTTTTCTTTCTCAAGATTGCTTTGGCTATTTGGGGTCTTTTGCATTTCCATACAAATTGTGAAATTTTTTTGTCCTATTTCTGTGAAAAATGCCATTGGTAGTTTGATAGGGATTGCATTGAATCTGTAGATTCCTTTAGGTAGTAGAGTCATTTTCACAATATTGATTCTTCCAATCCAAAACATTGTGTATCTCTCCAACTCTTTGTATCATCTTTAATTTCTTTCATCAGTGTTTTATAGTTTCTGCATACAGATCTTCTCTCTCCTTAGGTAGGTTTATTCCTAGGTATTTTATTCTTTTTGTTGCAATGGTAAATGGGAGTGTTTCCTTAATTTCTCTTTCAGATTTTTCATCATTAGTGTATAGGAATGCCAGAAATTTCTGTGCATTAATTTTGTATCCTGCAACTTTACCAAATTCATTGATTAGCTCTAGTAGTTTTCTGGTAGCATCTTTAGGATTATCTATGTATACTATCATGTCATCTGCAAACAGTGACAGTTTTACTTCTTCTTTTCTGATTTGGATTCCTTTTTTTTTTTGTTGTTCTCTGATTGCTGTGGCTAAAACTTCCAAAACTATGTTGAATAATAGTGCTGAGAGTGGGCAACCTTTTCTTGTTCCTGAACTTAGTGGAAATGGTTTCGGTTTTGCACCATTGAAAATGATGTTGGCTGTTGGTTTGTCATATATGGCGCTTATTATGTTGAGGTAAGTTCCCTCTATGCCTATTTTCTGGAGGGATATTTATCAATTTTCTTTTGAATTTTGTCAAAAGCTTTTTCTGCATCTATTGAGATGATCACATGGCTTTTCTCCTTCAATTTGTTAATATGGTTTCTCACATTGATTGATTTGCAGGTATTGAAGAATCCTTGCACTCCTGGGGTAAACCCCACTAGATCATGGTGATCCTTTTAATGTGCTGTTGGATTCTGTTTGCTAGTATTTTGTTGCGGATTTTTGCATGTATGTTCATCAGTGATATTGGTCTGTAGTTTTCTTTTTCTGGTGACATCTTTGTCTGGTTTTGGTATCATGGTGATGGTGGACACATAGATTGAGTTTGGGAGTGTTCCTCCCTCTGCTATATTTTGGAAGAGTTTGAGAAGAATAGGTGTTAGCTCTACTCTAAATGTTTGATAGAATTTGCCTGTGAAGCCATCTGGTCCTGGGCTTTTGTTTGTTGGAAGGTTTTTAATCACAATTTCAATTTCAGTGCTTGTGATTGGTCTGTTTATATTTTCTATTTCCTCTTGGTTCAGTCCCGGAATGTTGTGCTTTTCTAAGAATGTGTCCATTTCTTCCAGGTTGTCCATTTTATTGGCATATAGTTGCTTGTAGTAATCTCTCATGATCCTTTGTATGTCTGCAGTGCCAGTTGTTACTTCTCCTTTTTCATTTCTAATTCTATTGATCTAGGTCTTCTCCCTTTTTTTTTAAATTTTTAAAATTTTATTTATTTATTTATTTATTTATTTATTTATTTATTTATTTATTTATTTATTTATTTATTTTTGGCTGTGTTGGGTCTTCGTTTCTGTGCGTGGGCTTTCTCTAGTTGCCCCGAGTGGGGGCCACTCTTCATTGTGGTGCACAGACCTCTCACTGTCGTGGCCTCTTTTGTTGTGGAGCACAAGCTCCAGACGCGCAGGCTCAGTAGTTGTGGCTCACGGGCCTAGTTGCTCCGTGGCATGTGGAATCTTCCCAGACCAGGGTTCGAACCCGTGTCCCCTGCATTGGCAGGCAGATTCTCAGCCACTGTGCCACCAGGGAAGCCCTCCCTTTTTTTCTTGATGTGTGTGGCTAATAGTTTATCAATTTTGTTTGTCTTCTCAAAGAACCAGCTGTTAGTTTTAGTGATATTTGCTATTGTTTCCTTCATTTATTTTTCATTTATTTCTGATCTGATCTTTATGATTTCTTTCATTCTGCTAACTTCAGCGTTTTTTTTTTCTCTTCTTTCTCCAATTGTTTTAGGTGTTAGGTTAGGTTGTTTATTTGAGGAGTTTCTTGTTTCTTGAGGTAGGATTGTGTTACTATAAACTTCCCTCTTAGAACTGCTTTTGCTTCATCCCATACGTTTTGGGCCATCCTGTTTACATTGTTATTTGTTTCTAGGTATTTTTTGATTTCCTCTTTGATTTTTTCAGTGATCTGTTGGATATTTCATAATGTATTGTTTAGCCTCCATGTATTTTATATTTTACAGTTTTTTTTCTTGTAATTGATATCTAGTCTCATAGCATTGTGCTCTGAAAAGCTATCTGATACAGTTTCAATTTTCTTAAATTTACCAAGGCTTGTTTTATGACCCAGAATATGATCTATCCTGGAGAATGTTCCATGAATACTTGAGAAGCAAGTGTATTTGTTGTTTTTGGATGGAATATCCTATAAATAGCAATTCAGTCCATCATGTCTAATGTATCATTCAAAGCTTGTGTTTCCTTATTTATTTTCATTTTGGTTGATCAGTCCATTTGTGAAAGTGGGGTGTTAAAGTCCCCTAGTATGATTGTGTTACTGTCAATTTCCCCTTTTAAGGCTGTTAGCATTTGCCTTATGTATTGAGGTGCTCCTACGTTGGGTGCAGCAATATTTACAATTATTATATCTTCTTCTTGGATTGATCACTTGATCATTATGTAGTGTTCTTCTTTGAATCTTGTAATAGTCTTTATTTTAAAGTCTATTTTGTCTGATATGAGAATTGCTACTCCAGCTTTCTTTTGATTTCCATTTTCATGGAATATGTTTTTCCATCCCCTTGCTTTCAGTGTGTATGTGTCCTCATGTCTGAAGTGGGTCTCTTGTAGACAGCTTATATATGGGACTTGTTTTTGTATCCATTCAGCCAGTATATGTCGTTTGTTTGGAGCATTATTATTATTATTATTATTTTCAAAGTTAAAGCAGGTTTATTTAGAGAGATACACACTCCATAGACAGAGTATGGGCCATCTCAGAAGGCAAGAGAGGAGACCCCAAGGCATGAGGTCAGGGTCTTGGAAAGTGAGAGTTGTGCTGAGGTGTGGGAATGGTTAGCTTTTATAAGTCGGGTAATTTCATAGGCTAACGAGTGGGAGGATTATTCCAACTATTTTGGGCAAAGGGCAGAGATTTGTAGGAACTGGGCCACCGCCCACGTTTCAGCCTTTTATGGTCGGCCTTGGAACTGTCATGGCACCTGTGGGTGTGTCATTTAGATGCTAATGTATTACAATGAGCATATAATGAGGCTCAAGGTCTACTGGATGTTAAATCTTCCGTCATCTTGGAACTAGTAAGTTCTAACCAGTTTTTGTGGTATCCTGCTTTCTTCTTCTTCTTTTTTTTTTAAACATCTTTATTGGGGTATAACTGCTTTAAAATGGTGTGTTAGTTTCTGCTTTATAAAAAAGTGAATTAGTTATACATATACATAGGTTCCCATATCTCTTCCCTCTTGCGTCTCCCTCCCTCCCACCCTCCCTAACTCACCCCTCCAGGTGGTCACAAAGCAACCAGCCGATCTCCCTGTGCTATGCGGCTGCTTCCCACTAGCTATCTACCTTATGTTTGGTAGTGTATATATGTCCATGCCTCTCTCTCGCTTTGTCACAGCTCACCCTTTCCCCTACCCATATCCTCAAGTCCATTCTCTAGTAGGTCTGTGTCTTTATTCCTTTCTTACCCCTAGGTTCTTCATGACATTTTTTTTCTTAAATTCCATATATATGTGTTAGCATATGGTATTTGTCTTTCTCTTTCTGACTTACTTCACTCTGTATGACAGACTCTAGGTCTATCCACCTCATTACAAATAACTCAATTTCCTTTCTTTTCATGGCTGAGTAATATTCCATTGTATATATGTACCACATCTTCTTTATCCACTCCTCCGATGATGGGCACCTAAGTTGTTTCCATCTCCAGCCTATTGTAAATAGAGCTGCATTGAACATTTTGGTACATGACTCTTTGTATTATGGTTTTCTCAGGGTATATGCCCAGTAGTGGGATTGCTGGGTCATATGGTAGTTCTATTTGTAGTTTTTTAAGGAACCTCCATACTGTTCTACATAGTGGCTGAACCAATTCACATTCCCACCAGCAGTGCAAGAGGGTTCCCTTTTCTCCACACCCTCTCCAGCATTTATTGTTTCTAGATTTTTTGATGATGGCCATTCTGACTGGTGTGAGATGATATCTCATTACAGTTTGATTTGCATTTCTCTAATGATTAATGATGTTGAGCATTCTTTCATGTGTTTGTTGGCAGTCTGTATATCTTCTTTGGAGAAATGTCTATTGCCCATTTTTGGATTGGGTTGTTTGTTTTTTTGTAATTGAGCTGCATGAGCTGCTTGTAAATTTTGGAAATAAATCCTTTGTCAGTTGCTTCATTTGCAAATATTTTCTCCCATTCTGAGGGTTGTCTTTTGGTCTTGTTTATGGTTTCCTTTGCTGTGCAAAAGCTTTGAAGTTTTATTAGGTCCCATTTGTTTATTTTTGTTTTTATTTCCATTTCTCTAGGAGGTGGGTCAGAAAGGATCTTGCTGTGATTATGTCATAGAGTGTCCTGCCGATGTTTTCCTCTGAGAGTTTGATAGTTTCTGGTCTTACATTTAGGTCTTTAATCCATTTTGAGCTTATTTTTGTGTATGGTGTTAGGGAGTGATCTAATCTCATACTTTTACATGTACCTGTCCAGTTTTCCCAGCACCACATATTGAAGAGGCTGTCCTTTCTCCACTGTACATTCCTGCCTCCTTTATCAAAGATAAAGTGACCATATGTGCTTGGCTTTATCTGGGGACTTTCTATCCTGTTCCATTGATCTATCTTTCTGTTTTTGTGCCAGTACCATACTGTCTTGATTACTGTAGCTTTGTCGTATAGTCTGAAGTCAGGGAGCCTGATTCCTCCAGCTCCATTTTTTGTTCTCAAGATTGCTTTGGCTATTCGGGGTCTTTTGTGTTTCCATACAAATTGTGAAAGTTTTTGTTCTAGTTCTGTAAAAAATGCCAGTGGTAGTTTGATAGGGATTGCACTGAATCTGTAGATTGTTTTGGGTAGTAGAGTCATAATCACAATGTTGATTCTTCCAATCCAAGAACATGGTATATCTCTCCATCTATTTGTATCATCTTTAATTTCTTTCAACAGTATGTTATAATTTTCTGCATACAGGTCTTTTGTCTCCTTAGGTAGGTTTATTCCTAGATATTTTATTCTTTTTGTTGCAATGGTAAATGGGAGTGTTTTCTTGATTTCACTTTCAGTTTTCATCATTATTGTATAGGAATGCCAGAGATTTCTGTGCATTAGTTTTGTATCCTGCAACTTTAACAAAATCATTGATTAGCTCTAGTAGTTTTCTGGTAGCATCTTTAGGATTCTCTATGTATAGTATCATGTCATCTGCAAACAGTGACAGCTTTACTTCTTCTTTTCCAATTTGGATTCCTTTTATTTCTTTTTCTTCTCTGATTGCTATGGCTAAAACTTCCAAAACTATGTTGAATAAGAGTGGTGAGAGTGGGCAACCTTGTCTTGCTCCTGATCTTAGTGGAAATGCTTTCAGTTTTTCACCATTGAGGATGTTGTTGGCTGTGGGTTTGTCATACATGGCCTTTATTATGCTGAGGAAAGTTCCCTCTATGCCTACTTTCTGCAGGGCTTTTATCATAAATCGGTGTTGAATTTTGTTGAAAGCTTTCTCTCCATCTATTGAGATGATCATATGGTTTTTCTCCTTCAATTTGTTAATATGGTTTATCACAATGATTGATTTGCATATACTGAAGAATCCTTGCATTCCTGGAATAAACCCCACTTGATCATGGTGTATGATCCTTTTATGCTGTGGATTCTGTTTGCTTGTCTTTTGTTGAGGATTTTTGCATCTATGTTCATCAGTGATATTGGCCTGTAGTTTTCTTTCTTTGTGACATCCTTGTCTGGTTTTGGTATAAAGGTGATGGTGGTCTCGTAGAATGAATTTGGGAGTGTCCCTCCCTCTGCTATATTTTGGAAGAGTTTGAGAAGAATAGGTGTTAGCTCTTCTCTAAATGTTTGGTAGAATTCGCCTGTGAAGCCATCTGGTCCTGGGCTTTTGTTTGTTGGAAGATTTTTAATCAGTTTCAATTTCAGTGTTTGTGATTGGTCTGTTCATATTTTCTATTTCTTCCTGACTCATTCTTGGAAGGTTGTGCATTTCTAAGAATTTGTGCATTTCTTCCAGGTTGTCCATTTTATTGGCATAGAGTTGCTTGTAGTAATCTCTCATGATCTTTTGTATTTCTTTAGTGTCAATTATTACTTCTCCTTTTTCATTTCTCATTCTATTGATTTGAGTCTTCTCCCTTTTTTTCATGATGAGTCTGGCTAATGGTTTATCTATTTTGTTTATCTTCTCAAAGAACCAGCTTTTAGTTTTATTGATCTTTGCTATTGTGTCTTTCATTTCTTTTTCATTTATTTCTTATCTGATTTTTATGATTTCTTTCCTTCAGCTAACTTTTTTTTGTTGTTGTTGTTCTTCTTTCTCTAATTGCTTTAGGTGCAAGGTTAGGTTGTTTATTCGAGATGTTTGCTGTTTCTTAAGGTGGGCTTGTATTGCTATAATCTTCCCTCTTAGAACTGCTTTTGCTGCATCTCATAGGTTTAGGTTCGTCGTGTCTCCATTGTCATTTGATTCTAGGTATTTTTTTTATTTCCCCTATGATTTCTTCAGTGATCACTTCGTTATTTTGTAGTGTATTGTTTAGCATCCATGTATTTGTATTTTTTACAGATATTTTCTGTAATTGATATCTAGTCTCATAGCGTTGTGGTCGGAAAATATATTTGATAGGATTTCAATTTTCTTAAATTTACCAAGGCTTGATTTGTGACCCAAGATATCATCTATCCTGGAGAATATTCAATGAGCACTTGAGAAAAATATGTATTCTGTTGCTCTTGGATCGAGTGTCCTATAAATATCAATTAAGTCTATTTTGTTTAATGTACCATTTAAAGATTGTGTTTCCTTACTTACTTTCTTTTTGGATGATCTGTCCATTGGTGAAAGTGGGGTTTTAAAGTCCCCTACTATGAATGTGTTACTGTCAATTTCCCATTTTATGGCTGTTAGTATTTACCTTATGTACTGAGGTGCTCCGATGTTGGGTGCATAAATATTTTTAATTGTTATATCTTCTTCTTGGATCAATCCCTTGATCATTATGTAGTGTCCTTCTTTGTCTCTTCTAATAGTCTTTCTTTTAAAGTCTATTTTGTCTGATATGAGAATTGCTACTCCAGCTTTCTTTTGGTTTCCATTTGCATGGAATATCTTTTTCCATCCCCTTACTTTCAGTCTGTATGTGTCTCTAGGTCTGATGTGAGTCTCTTGTAGACAACATATATATGGGTCTTGGTTTTGTATCCATTCAGCCAATCTGTGTCTTTTGGTGGGAGCATTTAGTCCATTTACATTTAAGGTAATTATCGATATGTATGTTCCTATTCCCATTTCTTAAATTGTTTTGGGTTTGTTATTGTAGGTCTTTTCCTTCTCTTGTGTTTCTTGCCTAGAGAAGTTCCTTTAGCATTTGTTGTAAAGCTGGTTTGGTGGTGCTGAATTCTCTCAGCTTTGCTTGTCTGTAAAGTTTTTAATTTCTCCATCAAATCTGAATGAGATCCTTGCTGGGTAGAGTAATCTTGGTTGCAGGTTTTTCTCCTTCATCAGTTTTAATATGTCCTGCCACTCCCTTCTGGCTTGCAGAGTTTCTGCTGAAAGATCAGCTGTTAACCTTATGGGGATTCCCTTGTGTGTTATTTGTTGTTATTTCCTTGCTGCTTTTAATATGCTTTGTTTATATTTAAATTTTGACAGTTTGATTAATATGGGTTTTGGCATATTTCTCCTTGGGTTTATCCTGTATGGGACTCGCTGTGCTTCCTGGAGTTGATTAACTATTTCATTTTCCATATTAGGGAAGTTTTCAACTATAATCTCTTCAAATATTTTCTCAGTCCTTTTCTTTTTATCTTCTTCTTCTGGAACCCCTATAATTAGAATATTGGTGCCTTTAGTGTTGTCCCAGAGGTCTCTGAGACTGTTCTCAGTTCTTTTCATTCTTTTTTCTTTATTCTGCTCTGTAGTAGTTATTTCCACTATTTTATCTTCCAGGTCACTTTTCCGTTCTTCTGCCTCAGTTATTCTGCTATTGATCCCTTCTAGAGTATTTTTAATTTCATTTATTGTGTTGTTCATCATTGCTTGTTTCCTCTTTAGTTCTTCTAGGTCCTTGTTAAATGTTTTTTTGCATTTTGTCTATTCTGTTTCCATGATTTTGGATCATCTTTACTCTCATTATTCTGAATTCTTTTTCAGGTAGACTGCCTATTTCCTCTTCATTTGTTAGGTCTGGTGGGTTTTTATCTTGCTCCTTCATCTGTGGTGTGTTTTTCTGTCTTCTCATTTTGCTTATCTTACTGTGTTTGGGGTCTTTTTGCAGGCTGCAGGTTCGTAGCTCCCGTTGTTTTTGGTGTCTGTCCCTAGGGGCTAAAGTTTGTTCAGTGGGTTGGGTAGGCTTCCTGGTGGCGGGGACTAGTGCCTGTTTTCTGGTGGATGAGCCTGGATCTTGTCTTTTTGTTGGGCAGGTCCACGTCTGGTGGTGTGTTTTGTGGTGTCTGTGGACTTATTATTATTTTAGGTAACCTCTCTGCTAATGGGTGGGGTTGTGTTACTGTCTTACTAGTTGTTTGGCGTAGGATGTCCAGCACTGTAGCTTGCTGGTCGTTGAGTGAAGCTGGGTGGTGGCGTTGAGATGGAGATCTCTAGGAGATTTTCACCGTTCGATATTATGTGGAGCTGGGAGTTCTCTTGTTGACCACTGTCCTGACGTTGGCTCTCCCACCTCAGAGGCATAGCACTAACTCCTCGCTGCAGCACCAAGAGCCTTTTATCCACACAGCTCAGAATAAAAGGGAGAAAAAGTAGAGAGAAAGAATTAGTAGAAGTAGGAAGAAAGAAAGAAAGAAAGAAAGAAAGAAAGAAGGGAAGGAAGAAAGGAAGGAAGAAAGAAAGGAAGAAGAAAAGAAGGAAAGAAGGAAAGAAAGTAAGAAAGAAAGGAGGGAGGGAGGGCGGGAGGGAAGGACAGTGGGAGGAAGGAATGAAGGAGGGAATAGGGAAGGAAGGAAAAAAGAAAGAAAGAAAGAAGATAAAGTACAATAAATAAAGTAAAATATAATAAAGTTATGAAATTAAAAAATAATTATTAAGAAAAAATTAACAAAACAAAACAAAAAAACGGACGGATAGAACCTTAGGATAAATGGTGGAAGCAAAGCTATACAGACAAAATCTCATACAGAAGCATACACATACACACTCACAAAAAGAGGAAAAGGGGAAAAAATCATAAATCTTGCTCTCAAAGTCCACCTTCTCAATTTGGGATGATTCGTTGTCTATTCATGTATTCCACAGATGCAGGGTACATCAAGTTGATTGTGGAGCTTTAATCCGCTGCTTCTGAGGCTGCTGGGAGAGATTTCCCTTTCTCTTCTTTGTTCTCACAGCTCCCAGGGGCTCAGCTGTGGATTTGGCCCCGCCTCTGCGTGTAGGTTGTGGGAGGGCATCTGTTTTTCGCTCAGACAGGATGGGGTTAAAGGAGCCGCTGATTCGGGGGCTCTGGCTCACTCAGGCTGGGGGAAGGGAGGGGCACAGAGTGCGGGGTGAGCCTGAGGCGGCAGAGGCCCACGTGATGTTGCACCAGCCTGAGGCTCGCTGTGCGTTCTCCCGGGGAAGTTGTCCCTGGATTCCGGGAACGTGGCAGTGGCGGGCTGCACTGGCTACCAGAAAGGGAGGTGTGAATAGTGACCTGTGCTTGCACACAGGCTTCTTGGTGGCGGCAGCAGCAGCCTTAGCGTCTCCTGCCCGTCTCTGGGGTCCATGCTTTTAGCCGCGGCTTGGGCCTGTCTCTGGAGCTACTTTAAGCAGCGCTCTTAATCCCCTCTCCTCGCGCACCAGGAAACAAAGAGGGAAGAAAAAGCCTCTTGCCTCTTCGGCAGGTCCAGACTTTTCCCGGACTCCCTCCCGGCTAGCCGTGGTGCACTAACCCCTTCAGGCTGTGTTCACGCTGCCAACCCCAGTCCTCTTTCTGCGCTGGTTGGAGCATTTAATCCATTTACATTTAAGGTAATTATTGATGTGTATATTCCTATTACCATTTTCTTAATTGTTTTGTCATTGTAGGTCTTTTCTTTCTCTTGTTTTGCCTGCCTAGAGAAGTTTCTTTATTGTTTGTTGTAAACCTGGTTTGGTGGTCATGAATTCTCTTAGCTTTGCTTGTCTGTAAAGCTTTTAATTTCTCTTTTGAATCGGAATGAGATCTTTGCTGTGTAGAGTAATCTTGGTTGTAGGTTATTCTCCTTCATCACTTTAAATATGTCCTGCCCCTCCCTTCTGGCTTGCAGAGCTTCTGCTGAAAGATCAGCTGTTAACCTTATGCGGATTCCCTTGTATGTTATTTGTTGCTTTTTCCTTGCTGCTTTTAATATATATATTTTTAAACATCTTTATTGGGGAATAATTGCTTTACAATGGTGTGTTAGTTTCTGCTTTCTAACAAAATGAATCAGTTATACATATACATATGTTCCCATATCTCTTCCGTCTTCGTCTCCCTCCCTCCCACCCTCCCTATCCCACCCCTCCAGGCGGTCACAAAGCACCGAGCCGGTATCCCTGTGCCATGCGGCTGCTTCCCATTGGCTATCTACCTTACGTTTGTTAGTATACATATGTCCATGTCTCTCTCTCGCTCTATCACAGCTCACCCTTCCCCCTCCCCATATCCTCAAGTCCATTCTCCAGTAGGTCTGTGTCTTTATTCCTGTCTTACCCTTAGGTTCTTCATAACATTTTTTCCCTTAAATTCCGTATATATGTGTTAGCATATGGTATTTGTCCTTCTCTTTCTGATTTACTTCACTCTGTATGACAGACTCTGGGTCTATCCACCTCATTACAAATAGCTCAATTTCATTTCTTTCTATGGCTGAGTAATATTCCATTGTATATATGTGCCACATCTTCTTTATCCACTCATCCGATGATGGGCACCTAAGTTGTTTCCATCTCTGGGCTATTGTAAATAGAGCTGCAATGAACATTTTGGTACATGACTCTTTTTGAATTTTGGTTTTCTCAGGGTATATGCCCAGTAGTGGGATTGCTGGGTCATATGGTAGTTCTATTTGTAGTTTTTTAAGGAACCTCCATACTGTTCTCCATAGTGGCTGAACCAATTCACATTCCCACCAGCAGTGCAAGAGTGTTCCCCTTTCTCCACACCCTCTCTAGCATTTATTGTTTCTAGATTTTTTGATCATGGCCATTCTGACTGGTGTGAGATGATATCTCATTGTAGTTTTGATTTGCATTTCTCTAATGATTAGTGATGTTGAGCATTCTTTCATGTGTTTGTTGGCAGTCTGTATGTCTTCTTTGGAGAAATGTCTATTTAGGTCTTCTGCCCATTTTTTGGATTGGGTTGTTTATTTTTTTTGTTATTGAGCTGCATGAGCTGCCTGTAAATTTTGGAGATTAATCCTTTGTCAGTTGATTCATTTGTAAATATTTTCTCCCATTCTGAGGGTTGTCTTTTCGTCTTGTTTATGGTTTCCTTTGCTGTGCAAAAACTTTGAAGTTTCATTAGGTCACATTTGTTTATTTTTGTTTTTATTTCCATTTCTCTAGGAGATGGGTCAAAAAGGATCTTGCTGTGATTTACGTCATAGAATGTTCTGCCTATGTTTTCCTCTAAGAGTTTGATAGTTTCTGGCTTTACATTTAAGTCTTTAATCCATTTTGAGTTTATTTTTATGTATGTTGTTGGGAGTATTCTAATTACATTCTTTTACATATAGCTGTCCAGTTTTCCCAGCACCACTTATTGAAGAGGCTGTCCTTTCTCCACTGTATTGCTTTTAATATTTTTTCTTTGTATTTACTTTTTAATAGTTTGGTAAATATGTGTCTTGGTGTGTTTCTCCTTGGATTTATGCAGTATGCGACTCTCTTCATTTCTTGGACTTGATTGACAATTTCCTTTTCCATATTAGGGAAGTTTTCAACTATAATCTGTTTAATATTTTTCATATCCTTTCTTTTTCTCTTCTTCTTCTGGGACCCCTATAACTCGAATATTGGTGTGTTTAATGTTGTCCCAGAGGTCTCTAAGAGTGTCCTCCATTCTTTTTTCTTTATTCTGCTCTGTGGTAGTTATTTCCACTATTATATTTTCCAGGTTAGTTATCCACTCTTCTGCCTCAGTATTCTGCTATTGATACCTTCCTGAGAATTTTAAATTTCATTTATTGTGTTGTTCTTCTTTGGATTTTTTTTCTTTAGTTCTTCTAGGTCCTTGTTAAACGTTTCTTGTATTTTCTCTATTCTATTTCCAAGATTTTGGATCATCTTTGCTATTATAACTCTGAATTTTTTTTTCACGTAGACTGCCCATTTCCTCTTCATTTGTTTGTTCTGGTTTGTTCTTGCTCCTTCATGTGCTGTGTGTTTCTCTGTATTCTCATTTTGCATAACTTACTGTGTTTTGGGTCTCCTTTTTGCAGGCTTCAGGTTCATCGTTCCTATTGTTTTTCGTGTTTTCCCGCAGTGGCTATGGTTGGTTCAATGGGCTGCGTAGGCTTCCTGGTGGAGGGTACTGGTGCCTCTGTTCAGGTGGATGAGACTGTTGTCTTTCTGGTGGGCAGTGCCACGTCTGGTGGTGTGTTTTGTGATGTCTGTGAACTTATTATTATTTTAGGAACCCTCTCTGCTAATGGATGGGGCTGTGTTCCTGTCTTGCTAGTTGTTTTGCCTGGCTTGTCCATCACTGGAGCTTGCTGGTTGTTGTGTGGAGGTGGGTTTTAGTGTTGAGACAGAGATATCTGGGAGAGCTCTCGCTGATTGATATTATGAGGGGCTGGGGGGTCTCTGGTGGACCAACGTCCTGAAGTCGGCTCTCCCACCTCAGAGGCTCAGGCGTGACACCCAGCCAGAGCACCAAGACCCTGTCAGCCACACGGCTTTTTGGTATGGATTCATTGGCCAAGGCACAAGGGTACCTTCTGAAGTGATTGTTATTTTTTGTATCCTGATTGAGGTTTAAGATCTGTCTATTTCAGAATAAGTAAATTATATTTCAATTAAAAGAAACTCAGCCATGAAAATTTATGATCCTTTTCAGTCTCTTTCACAATCCAGTCTTAAGGAAGCACATAAAATATTACCTGCAAATGAGTGAACAGGATGTAGTTCTGGATGTCTCAAGTTCTAAATCACAGAACAGCAGGTAAGGAAGCAGGTTGGTAGAATCACTCCCACTTATAACATGACCTAGCCTCTTTCATTACCTTTGTGACAGCAAAGAATCCTAAACCTACTTCTGCTTGGATGTTGTGAGCTGTGATGATAACCTGCGTTTTTGGAAAGAACCAATCAGGTTTCTTTCCTGAAATAACAGGAATACCTCATACCCAAGCCATCAACAATGTGGGTCCACGTGGCCAAGGACCTTACCACATGGAGAGGTCTAAGAGGTGAGCATACCCATCCTGAAGAGGAGTGGAGACTGGTGGGGATGAGAGAGATTGAAACAGTGGCGGTGAATCCATGCTCCCAGACCCTGAAGTCCTTGTTCTTATGGCTCTTTTTTAATTCTACGTGTCCCCTCCTCATCCTAATATCCTTCCCAGCAATATGAACTGATAACTTGTGAATTAAGCCACTTTGATGTGTACTCCCTGTAGCTACTTGTACACTAACATATCAGCTGTGAAAACTTTTCTGGTTCATTCTTAATTGAGGTCCTCCCAGATTTATCCTTTTCTATTTTTTTGTACTTAACTATTTCTTTGGAAACTGTATATAGATTCACAGAAAGTTGCAAAAATAGAGATCCCATGTCCCCTTCACTGGAATTCTCTCAAGGGTGACATGGTGACATGCTGCATAACTATACTCCAGGATCAAAGCCAGCCAACTGACATTGGTGTAATCCACAAACTCCTCTCTTATTTCTTATTTTTTAGAAGAATGCTTAGCTGTTCTTACCGGTATGAGTTAGAACCTGATTATTGCACTCAGGATATTTACAGCCTGACGAGGAAGTGAAGCACAAGGCAGTCAAGTTCAGGTGTGTTGTGTCACACCTGGGCAGGTACAGAGTGCTCCCCTCACTGTGTCCCAGCAAATCAGGCACTTGGCATTCGTTAACTCCTTAAGCCACACAACAACCAGGTAACACCAATACTATTAGTATCCTCATTCCTTTTACAGAGAGAAGGAAACTAGGGCTCAGAGAAGGTAACCAACTGGCTTAAGGTCACAAAATTTTGGGGAGCAGAGCTAGAGTTTAAACCCATGAAGCCTGTTTTCAGAGTGTTCTGCCCAAGCATTATGCAATGGGACTAATAGCCAAGGGTAGAATTCTTTCCCTGAGTCTTTGTGGAACTTTCCCCAGCATCATTCCTGTTTCCCCTCACACACTCTTCCCCGCTTGTGCTCATTGGGTTCCCAGGGTTAGCCACTTCAATAGCCATGTTTATCGCTCTCTCAGGCTGTACACTAGCAGGAGTGCATTCCCTGGGTGCACCTCTCAGAAGATGCCACGTCCCTCTATGCAGCAGGTGGGGTTAGAGACCTGACCATCTTCCAAGGTTGTTGAGTGTGCAGGGCCAGGGTCCTAGCCTCACACTCAGGGGGTTGCTTCTTGGTGGTATAATGCTGGAAAACAAGAAACAAACCAAAAACTACCAAGAAACCAGGAGAAGAAAGTCTTGCACAACAGAGGAACACATTTACTTGTCAGTTCATGGCTTCAGCTCTCAGCCCCATAGTGGTGAATATGGTGGAGATGGTGGATGTAGTGGGCTGGGTAGTGCCCTTGGTGCCTCACTCTGGGGGTGGGCAGGGCAGTGGGCATTTAGGAGGACAGGGCTTGGAACATGGCTTGGGAGGGCAGGGAGCTGGGCAGGGGCATGGTGGAGGGCACAGTGGGGGGCATGGGGGACACGGGACACTTTGGTGGTGCTGGGAACTTTTCCTGTGGGTACTTTTCAGAGCACCGTTGCAGCAGCTTCTTTAAACAGCTGGGCTGGCATTTAGTCTCACACCTTTGTTCACACCTGGGATCACATTGCTTGGGCTCATTCTTGGGTTCACTGGGCTTGTTTTTATCATCACTCGACATTCCTTCTTGATTTTCTGAGCCCTGCAAAGAAATACGTGACAGGTTATGTGTGGGAGACCACATTGCAAGGTGGGAGAGGACCAGTACAGCCTTCCCCCACACACCTCCTGCCCTGCCCATTCTTGTTCTTAAGAAAGTCTTTCCTGGGATGTGTTCAGGCTCTAGAATAAATTCTCATCTAAGGGCTGTCCTCTTGTCCTTGCAGTGCATTGGTGACAACATTTCTTGATCTCTCCACCATTGCTATGCTTTCTTTTCACTTATTCTTGTCTCCATTCCATAACCCCTAGCAGGAGTTCTTAACCTTAGGGTCCTTGGAACCCCCCCAAACCCAACCATATTTAACCATATATTTATCAATATAATTGGTATCTTCTGTAACCCCATGTATTTTATTTCATTCATTTAAAAACATTATTCTGAAGAGTCCCTAAGCTTAATCGGACTTCTAAATGCATCCATGGCATGGCAACAGTTTTAAAGAACTCCTGTAAGGTCACCTCCCTATCCCTCTGGAGATGGAATGGGAGGATATGTTAGTGGGCTTGGGGACCTATGACACTTCTTCCAATTCTATGTCTTGCCTAAGCCCTCAAAACCTTGAGAACTGATTTTGTCACTTGAGGACTGAGCATGGAAAAGAGTTGAATTCCTACCATGGCTGGGCTCCCATAGACCACTCTAGGAACTCCTCCCCCTGGTGATTAGGGTAAGGGAAGAAGTTAAGAGAAGAGGAGATAAACTGGGAAATTCTAGTTTCTCTGAAAATATGAATGTTGGAGCCACAAAATATGATTTTAGGGAGTAAATCCTTTTCCCCTCTGTTGAGCTTTGCCCTGAGCTAAGTCTTCCTCTATAGACTGTTTGACTTCTGGGTATGGACAGGACTTTTCAGTCTCTGACAATACTTGCAAGTTGGATCTAATTGGCACATCTTTGATTTCCTTTAACAATACAAAAATAAAAATTTAAAATCTAATTTTGTTTTAAAATCAGTATGGCTCTCTGGAGAGACAGACCATTACATTGAACTCCAAAATGGTTAAGAATCACTCTTTCAAATGAGGTGTAGCTAGATCCTGCTACTGAAAATGAGAGGAAACTTTCACCCAAATATAACCATCATTTCAACCCTGCTCAATGCCTGGGGTGCTGTGGGTCATCCCCCGGAAAGGAGAGGTAAAAAAGGGGGCATTTCCAGTTGTCCACATGCAGCTCACCCCTTTGTGTTGGTATTGAACTTGACAAGTAGTTGAATGAGGTGGATGTTATGGCTGTGCTCGGGAAGGTGGATTTTTCCCTCTGGTTCTTCTGCCCAGCTCTGAGGAAGACAGAGTGGGGGGAAGGGGGAGCCCTACTTGTGACCTCATCACTGCATCATCGAGTCGCAATTGTTGTGTGACTCCAGAGCTCCCAGCTCAACTCAAGCCCTTGAACAGGAGAATAGGCTATGATTAATACCTCCTTTGCTGTCCCGTCCTCTCCCAGGTCCCTCAAAATTCATGCTGGTGAAAACAGGCTACCATGAAGGGAACTAAACTCTAAGGATAGGGAGGCTCGTTGTTGCTAGGAGCAGAAAAGCTCTGTTTACACCTGATCTCTCTTTCCTCCCCCAGTCTCCCAAATTTTAGCTCCTTTGAACTTGCCTGTTCTTCATCTTTCTAGGAGAGCTCCCCTGATTGATCACAGCCATTTTGACGCTCCTGTCCCCACTATGTTTTTTTAAATTCATCAATCAATCAATTAATTATTTTTTGGCTGTGTTGGGCCTTTGTTGCTATGTGCAGGTTTTCTCTAGTTTCAGTGAGTGGGGGGCTACAGTTTGTAGCAGTGTGCAAGTTTCTCATTGCAGTGGCTTCTCTTTTTGCAGGGCATGAGCTCTAGGCACACAGGTTCCACAGCTACTGTTGTGGCACACAGGCTTATTTGCTCCGTGGCATGTGGGATCTTCCTGGACCAGATCTCGAACCCGTGTTCCCTGCGTTGGGAGGCGGATTCTTAACCACTGTGCCACCAGGGAAGTCGCCCCACTATGTTTTAAACATGAGATTCTGAAACCTCTTTTTACCACTCCACACTCCCTGGCTCAAATCAAAGGATTATCTTAGTTCTTTTTCTCAATGACTCTGCCTAAAATTCACTGTTTGTTGGATTCTGTGATTGTTTTTTTCCAATCAGGGTGTGGCCAACCCTTGATATCTAAGGTAGATGCTGCTTATTCTTAAGAAATTGAGTTTGATGCTCCTGACCAGTCCTGACCTGTTGGGCTAACCCCAGATTCTGTCTTAGAGTAGAAAGGTCTGCCTCTGTGAAAGTTCCTTCCTTGTTTTTTCAAAGGCCTGGCCAGTGGGTCTTTGTGGTTGCAATAGGGGTGTGCCTGAGGTGGTAATAGGAGTGGAAAGTCAATTGGGCCTCAGAGACACATGGTGCCTTGAACTCTGGTCCAAGACATTCATCTTGGCAGTCATTCACTGCTGAATCATGAGTGACTTTTGGTTAAAATTGTGATATGATCATGTCTAAGGTGTTGTAAGAGCTGTGACAAAGTGAGAGAGTGACATGGACATATATACACTACCAAACGTAAAATAGATAGCTAGTGGGAAGCAGCTTAATAGCACAGGGAGATCAGCTCGGTGGTTTGTGACCACCTAGAGGGGTGGGATAGGGAGGGTGAGAGGGAGGGAGACGCAAGAGGGAAGAGATATGGGAACATATGTATATGTATAACTGATTCACTTTGTTATAAAGCAGAAACTAACACACCATTGTAAAGCAATTATACTCCAATAAAGATGTTAAAAAAAAGTGCAGGATGGTTTGGAGGATGGAGTGGTGGAGTGTAAGTTGAACTAAGCTGTTCAAAGAAATTATAAAAATATCCAAGTCTGAAGAAGGCAGTGGCGGTGGGAGAAAGAGGGTACCAATGAGAGAAACATCATCAGAGAAGCAAATTTATGGGATCTAGTTAGTGGAAAGTTAAGAAGAAAATTAAGAACTCGGAGGACTCCCAGGTGCTATTGTTAATGGGCACTGAGGAAACAGAACAGGTTTGTGTTAGAAGAGGAGTTTGAGTCTGAGAATTTTGTGTTTTCAGTGAAACATCTTGAATGGTTATTAGAAAGATGGATCCTTGTGCTGCTGGGCAGACCTGAGATCCTGAGTTCACTTCAGCCCAGCACATGTTTATGAGTGGATGAGAGTGAGCTGGTCCAGAGAGAGGACTCAGGGAGAGAAGAGAAGAGGTAATGGGGAGGATGGGGTATCCCAATGCAGGGTTTATTTGGTATTCACAGTGGATAAAGAATGTCATAAAACCCAAATGAACCTAAATGAAAGGAGACGGTAACCAGAACTGACCCCCCTGTCCCTGGGATAATTGGTGTTATATCCATTGTCTTGGTGCAGCCCAATCCTCTCATTTTCTTCCTTCCGTCATTTTATTCAAGAGCACTGTCTCTTCAAAGCTGTTGAAAAGCAGTTCTTACACTCATTTCAGGAGTCCCAGCTCCACCTGCTGTTCTGCTCTGGACCGAAGTTAGCAATCTGGTTATGGAGAAGGTAGTCATTTGTGACAGTGATGTCAAAGGATGTAGTGATTTCTACTGACTGTTGTCTGGTTGTTTTCATCTTTCTCTCTCTCCTTTCTCCCTTCTCCTATTTCTTGCTTAAGAAATTCACACTAAGTGAAAGTCTATCACTCATTGGACTGTCAACAGGACAGCATCTTTAAAACCCTTCTTTAAAGGGTTACATTTAGTAACAGCTATCCACTTATGTTTGGCTTAGGATTTGGTTGGCAGTTAGCTGGCAGCAAGGCACGACTGAGATGAAACACAGAACAGGCTGCTTGAGTGGCTGGGCCTCAGAAGAAGAGAGACTGGAAGGGGAGAGGAGTGGGTGTCAAGGCCCCCAGGTTGAGAGAGAGGACTCTGGATTCAGATCCCCCAGTTCAAGTCCTGCCTTTATCCTTTACTTACCAAATGACCCCTAGTACCTGACTTAAACTTTCTAAGTTTCAATTCCTTCAATAGTAAAATGTGATAATAATAGCACCCATTTTAAGATAATATGTAATTTATATTGAGTGCTTATAAGATGCCAGGGATGTTTATAAGTGCAAAGCCTACACTTCCATCCATCCTCCTGTCTCACTGTACTTGTAGGTTGTTGTGAAGACTGAATGAGATTCTATGTTTGAACAGCCCCCAATAAATGCTCACTATACATATGAGTTATTATTTTTCATTGCTTTCCTGGCTTTGTCTTCTCTTGACTTGTAGGATCTCTCTCTGCCTCTGTCTTTGACCTATCTCTCTTACCTCCTGATCTTGGCCCTGAAATCCCACTTCTCCATATCATTTTTGCGTGCCTTCCAGCCAAAGTTCCTGGTGGTCTAATACAGGAAGATTAGATATTTCAATACTAGCTGTTAATGGATGATTTCATTTTTGAGTAAGGAGAGTTGATATAAATGTTATTGAAAAAAGATAGTACTTTAAGCATTCACTAAGGCCTATAATGTCAGTGAACCATTCAGTGGTTTCTCCTTGTGAAACTGCAGGTCCTGTAATTCTGTATATTTTACCAGGCCAGGGAATACTATGTGTCAGAAATTTTAACCTCAATCGCATTCCCATTCTCTGCTTTTTAGGTGAAGTCTTTTTTTTTTTCCTGTCTTTTTCTGTCTCTCTGTGTGATTATTGTTGAAAAAGCAGGACTCATAGGATAAAGTCAGAAAAAAACTCTATTCCTTCCATTGGTGCCTCTTCAAACACTCTCTGTGGGGCTGGCTCTTTCCTTCCTTTTGGGATGTAATCTCTAGCAGATGCCATTGACTTTTAGGATCCTGCTTAGACAATAAGGAGTTCTTCCAAGAAGAAGATATAACAAATGTAAATATTTAGTCACCCAACTTAGGAGCACCTCAATACATAAGGCTAATGCTAACAGCCATAAAAGGGGAATTCGATACAAACACAATAATAGTAGGGGATTTTAACAACCCACTTTCACCAATGGGCAGAATAACCAAAATGAAAATAAATAAGAAAACACAAGCTTTAAATGACACATTAAACAAGATGGACTTAATTGATATTTATAGAACATTCCATCCAAAAACAACAGAATACACTTTCTACTAGGGTGCTCATGGAACATTCTCCAGGATAAATCATATCCTGGATCATAAAACAAGTCTTGGTAAATTTAAGAAAATTGAAATCCTATCAAATACCTTTTCTGACCACAACACTATGAGACTAGATATCAATTACAGGAAAAAAAACCTTTAAAATATAGAAACACATAGAGGCTAAACAATACACTACTAAATAACCAAGAGATCACTGAAGGTATCAAAGAGGAAAACAAAAAATACCTAGAAACAAATAACAATTAAAAGAGGATGGCCCAAAACATATGGGATGAAGCAAAAGCAGTTCTAAGAGGGAAGTTTATAGCAACACAATCCTACCTCAAGAAACAAGTAACACCTCAAATAAACAACCTAACCTTACACCTAAAGAAATTAGAGAAAGGAGAACAAAAAAATGCTGAAGTTAGCAGAATGAAAGAAATCATAAAGATCAGGTCAGAAATAAATGAAAAAGAAATGAAGGAAACAATGTCAAAGATCAGTAAAACTAAAAGCTGGTTCTTTGAGAAGATAAACAAAATTGATAAACGATTAGCCACACTCATCAAGAAAAAAAGGGAGAAGACCCAGATCAACATAATTAGAAATGAAAAAGGAGAAGTAACAATTGACACTGCAGAAATACAAAGGATCATGAGAGATTACTACAAGCAACTATATGCCAATAAAATGGACAACCTGGAAGAAATGGACACATTATTAGAAAAGCACAGCCTTCCGAGACAGAACTAGGAAGAAATAGGAAATATAAACAGACCAAACACAAGCACTGAAATTGAAACTGTGATTAAAAGTCTTCCAACAAACAAAAGCCCAGGACCAGATGGCTTCACAGGCGAATTCTATCAAACATTTAGAGAAGAGCTAACACCTATCTTTCTAAAACTCTTCCAAAACATAGGAGAGGGAGGAACACTCCCAAACTCATTCTATGAGGCCACCATCACCCTGATACCAAAACCAGACAAAGATGTCACAAAAAAAGAAAACTATAGACCAATATCACTGATGAACATGCAAAAATCCTCAACAAAATACTAGCAAACAGATTCCCACAGCACATTAAAAGAATCATACACCATGATCAAGTAGAGTTTATCCCAGGAATGCAAGGATTCTTCAATACACGCAAATCAATAAATGTGAGAAACCATATTAACAGACTGAAGGAGAAAAACCATATGATCATCTCAATAGATGCAGAAAAAGCTTTTGACAAAATTCAATAGCCATTTATGATAAAAACGCCCCAGAAAGTGGGCACAGATGGAACTTACCTCAACATAATAAATGCCATATATGACAAACCCACAGCCAACAACATCCTCAATGGTGAAAAACTGAAACCATTTCCACTGAGATCAGGAACAAGACAATATTGCTCACTCTTACCACTATTATTCAACATAGTTTTGGAAGTTTTAGCCACAGCAATCAGAGAAGAAAAAGAAATAAAAGGAATCCAATTCAGAAAAGAAGTAAAACTGTCACTGTTTGCAGATGACATGATAATATACATAGAGAATCCTAAAGATGCTACCAGAAAACTACTAGAGCTAATCAATGAATTTGGTAAAGTTGCAGGATACAAAATTAATGCACAGAAATCTCTTGCATTCCTATACATTAATGCTGAAAAACCTGAAAGAGAAATTAAGGATACACTCCCATTTACCACTGCAACAAAAAGAATAAAATACCTAGGAATAAACCTACCTAAGGAGGTAAAAGTCCTGTACTCTGAAAACGATAAAACATTGATGAAAATAATCAAAGATGACTCCAACAGATAGAGAGAAACAACAGGTTCTTGGATTGGAAGAATCAATATTGTGAAAATGACTCTACTACCCAAAGCAATCTACAGATTCAATGCAATCTCTATCAACTTACCAATGGCAGTTTTCACAGAAGTAGAACAAAAAAATGCACAATTTTTATGGAAGCATAAAAGACCCTGAAAAGCTAAAGCAATCTTGAGAAAAAAAAAAAACGGATCTGGAGGAATCAGTCTCCCTGTCTTCAGACTATACTACAAAGCTACAGTAATCAAGACAGTATGGTACTGGCACAAAAACAGAAATATAGATCAATGGAACAGGATAGAAAGCCCAGAGATAAACCCACGCACACACGGTTACCTTATCTTTGAAAAAGGAGGCAAGAATATCCAATGGAGAAAAGACAGTCTCTTCAATAAGTGGTGCTGGGCAAAGTGAACAGCTACATGTTAAAGAATGAAATTAGAACACTCCCTAACACCATACACAAAAATAAATTCAAAATGAGTTAAGACCTAAATGTAAGGCCAGTCCCAAAAAACTCTTAGAGGAAAACATAGGCAGAACACTCTATGACATAAATCACAGCAAGATCCTTTTAGACCCACCTCCTAGAGTAAGGGAAAAAAAAACCCCAAAAATAAACAAATGGGACCTAATGAAACTTGAAAGCTTTTGGACAACAAGGGAAACCATAAGCAAGATGAAAAGACAACCCTCAGAATGGGGGAAATATTTGCAAATGAAGCAATGGACAAAGGATTAAATTAATCTCCAAAATATACAAGCAGCTCATGCTGGTCAATATCAAAAAAAAAAAAAAACAAAACAAAACCAAACAACCCAATCCAAAGATGGGCAGAAGACCTAAATAGACATTTCTCCAAAGAAGATATACAGATTGCCAGCAAACACATGAAAGGATGCTTAACATCACTAATCATTACAGAAATGCAAAACAAAACTACAATAAAGTATCACCTCACACGGGTAAGGATGGCCATTATCAAAAATCTACAAACAATAAATGCTGGAGAGGGTGTGGAGAAAAGGGAACTCTCTTGCACTGTTGGTGGGAATGTGAATTGATACAGCCACTATGGAGAACAGTATGGAGGTTCCTTAAAAAACTACAAATATGACCCAGCAATCCCACTACTGGGCATATGCCCTGACAAAACCATAATTCAAAAAGAGTCATGTACCACAATGTTCATTGCAGCACCATTTACAATAGTCAGGACATGGAAGCAGCCTAAGTGCCCATTAAGCAATGAATGGATGAAGAAGATATGAGACATATATACAATGGAATATTACTCAGCCAGAAAAAGAAATGTAATTGAGTTATTTGTAGTGAGGTGGATGGACCTAGAGCCTGTCATACAGAGTGAAGTAAGTCAGAAAGAGAAAAACAAATACCGTATGCTGACACATATACATGGAATGTAAAAAAAGACAAAAAGGTTCTGAAGAACGTAGGGGCAGGACAGGAATAAAGACGCAGATTTAGAGAATGGACTTGAGGAAATGCGAAGGGGAAGGGCAAGCTGGGATGAAGTGAGAGAGTAGCATTGACATATAAACACTACCAAATGTAAAATAGGTTGCTAGTGGGAAGCAGCCACATAGCACAGGGAGATCAGCTCAGTGCTTTGTGACCACCTAGAGGGGTGGGATAGGGAGGGTGGGAGGGAGACACAAGAGGGAGGGGATATGGTGATATATGTAAACATATAGCTGATTCACTTTGTTGTACAGCAGCAACTAACACAACAATGTAAATCAATTATACTCCAATGAAGATGTTAAAAAAAAAGTTCTCTAGTTCCTGTTTTCATAAACAATCTTATTTCAATAATCAGAAGGTGTATTTCCTAGAATATTATATTTCCTTCTGTTTCCCACTTGGGACCAGAAAGGAGAGCATCTTCTCTATGTGCTATTTGGAGTGTCTCCTCTTCCTCACTCACCTGACTGCCTCTGGTTTTGGGGGAAGGACCTACAAAGGGAGAAGAGAGGAGGGAGAGGAAGGTTCTTACCTGACTGATACTGTTCTGCACTGACATAGGGGCTCTCTGGGTTTGGCAGGTGGTTAAAGCTGAACTTTTCTGTGGTGGGAAACTTGAATATGTTCTTCAGCCCCTTCTGACCCTCACCTTGTTGGGGTTTTGATTGCAGCATCCTTCAATATTGGCAAACATACCAGCGACCTGCTCCTGCAGCACCTGGGCATTGGGAAGTTCTCCAGATTCTCTCTGATGGGATTTTACCTGCAGGTAGCCCTCTTGTATGGGATTTTCCACAGCCTGGATATCCAGCTCTTCCTCTGTGGCCCGTGTGAAACACTCACAATCCTTCACTTTCACTGTGCATCAATTACCATTGGTGATTTTCTCCTGATGTTTATGTAGTTTTGCTTGTTCATTATGAATTAGGTGAGGGAAGTTCCATGATGTCCTCATGGACACGGTTCGGTATTTATCCAATTTGTCTTTACTGCAGTATTTGATACTGTTGTCCTCCTTTTTACCCCTCTCCCCTTGGGTTCCTCTATTACCTGGATGGTGTCCCATTTCTCTGGCCTCTTCTACCCTCTTCCACAGCCTGTTCTTCCTCTGCTGTATCCTTTCAATGTCACCTGGCTCCTTTCACTTTACATATTTGCTGTTGATCTCATTTCCCACCATTTCTATAACTACCACCTCTACCTCAAAGAATTCCAAAGCCTCGGTCTTCCCTCTTCTCCAGGTCCAAAGGTTAACATCCATTGGATGTACTGTGGTGCTTCCAACTGCTGTCATAAAATCAGAATTCATCACCTTCTGCATCTTTTCTAACATGCTCCTCTTGTGTGCTCCAACTCTGTGAATAACATCCTTATTCACCAAGACCTCTAAGCCAGAAACTTGGGGTCATCCCAGCCTCTTGCCTACCACTCAACCTTACACAAAATGTGCCACTGGGATCTACCAGTTCTATTTCCAAAACCACAGGCTCCTGACCCAGGCCAGTGTTTGGGAGCCCCAGTGAATACCTCTCTTGAGTCAGTCCCCCATCACCCTCACAGTCACTGCTGTTGCCTTCACCGAGGTTGTCATTGTCACAGGTCTCCCAGAGTGCCCACCTCGAATTCATACTCTACAGCATTGTCACAGTGAATTTTATAAAACCGAAGTCTAATTTTACAACTGCATTCAAGATGAGGTCCTAGATTGTCAGTTGGGTCTGTAAGATTCTTTCAGCTCAGTCTTTTATACTTACCATAGATTTTGGAGCTAAACTGCTTGCGGTTCCCCAAATGTGCCGGACCTTTCTGACTCTGTGCTTTTTCTCTTCCAGTCATCTCCTCCCTCTGCCCTCCTCCAACCTTGAACTCACAGAGTGTGATTTACCTGACCCTCCCAGGCTGTTAGTTGCCTGAGCCAAGCTCATGATGAGATTTTATTCCTCTCTTCTGTAGTTATTTATTCATTTATTTTTTGGCTGTGCTGCATGGCTTGTGGGATCTTAGTTCTGTGATCAGGGATTGAACCTTCCACTTGGCAGTGGAAGTGTGGAGTTCTAACCACTGGACTGCCAGGGAATTCCCTCTGTATTTTGTAATTATTTATTTCCCAATTCCCCTCAAATGATGGGCTAGTCCAGAGTTCAGGAACCACTTATTTTTTAAAATTTATTATTTATTTTTTTCTTTGTGGTACGCGGGCCTCTCACCGCTGTGGCCTCTCCTGCCACGGAGCACAGGCTCCGGACGCACAGGCCCAGCGGCCATGGCTCATGGGCCCAGCCACTCCGCGGCTTGTGGGACTCCCCCGGACCGGGGCACGAACTTGTGTCCCCTGCACTGGCAGGCGGACTCTCAACTACTGCGCCACCAGGGAAGCCCAACCACTTATTTTTATATCTGTACCCCTAGTGCAAGGCCCAGCAAATCTTAGTCACTCAGTAAACAATGTTTATTTTCGGTGAAGAGATGCAGTTACACAATTTCGATAGTTTTGCCATTGCTCTTCTCTCAAACTGGAATGTCCTCCCCCTTCTTGTCTGGTTAATATTTATTTTTTGTCACCTCTGGACTCATCTTGAAAACCTTACCTTCCATGCAGAACTCCCTGTCCTTCCCCACCCCCCACTATAATCATGAGAGTATAGTGACTTCCCCAGTGCACTCCCAACAGCTTGAGGTCCTCACCTGTTCTGCTGGGAGATAATGGCTGTGTATATTTCTGTCTCCTGACTCACACAATGCCCTGCTTCATGGAAGGGCTGTCTTGTTATTCTTTTCACTTTACTGCTGGCTCAGGGCTGGTATATGATAGACACTCAATGAATGTTTGGAGAATAAATGAAAGGACATACAAGACAAAATCTAGCAGGGGAGTTAAGACTGAAGTGAACTCTCTGTCAGAGGAGGAAGATCCAGCTTCATGTGGGTGGAGATTTTAATGAGGACATCTGTCTCTAAATGTCAGCTTCCAAGATCAATATAGCTGTATCAGTCCCAGAGACCCCAGGAGGTAAGCACCATAGGACCTTATGTGCTGGATATCCCAGACCACCCAGATTGCTCCAGGACAAACCCCCATCTGGTTGAGGGGTCCACGCAGAGATGCTCACATATCAGGCTCCAGCCTTAAGTCTCAATCATCTCTTCCCTGCAGCTGGTGTCTCCCTTGCCCTGAACCTCCCCCCAATGCCCCAATGCACACAAAAATCCCCTGCCTGGTGAGACCTTCTTCAGGAGTAATGGGAGGACACGGGATTGGGTAGAATTGGAAGGCATGTGGGCTGTGAAATAGTGGGTAGGTGGGAGTAATTCTCTTGAGGGAAACCCCCAGCTCCCTCCACTGTGACCTGAATTCTCCTCAGGGCTCTTCCTAAGGCCCTCCAACCAGCTTCTGTTTCCTGTGTGCTCCCATGGCTCTATCGCCTTCCCAGCTCCCTGCAAGTGGGGATAACTTGGGTCTCACTGGGACAGATGTTTTAATGGAGAGATGAAGAGAAAACTCCTCTGTGTGCTGTGAGTGCCCCCTGCAGGTTCAATCTCTGGGCATGGAATAAAGACTGAGGACCAGTTTCCTTCACTATATGTGGGACTGCAAAGTCAGGAAAATCTGGGGGGATTTTCAGATGATTTAAGACAGTTCTTGTCAATTCCTGAACAAGCTTTGCTTTACAAGTTCTTCATATTTTTTAATAAAATGAGGAAACATAGAACTCATTTTCTTAATGATCTTCTTCTACCACCAGGAGGCATAACGGGTTGGGACAGCAGCGGGGAGAGCCAGTCCTTCCTGGTCAGAGGACAGGAGGAGAGGAAGGAAGTGCACATCTGGCTCCTGGGATGATGCCGAGAGTACTTTTGTTTAATCCCTGTTGTTTCCTAGGAAGGATCTGGGAAGAGTCACTTAACCACCAGTGGAAAGCCAGTGGACTGTGCAGGTTTGGAGTTCGTGAGTGTTGGAATTTTGTGGGGTCATGGGGTGCTCCTGGTATGGAGTCGGGGAAGGAGATGCAGGAGGTGAGCATCGTCTGGATTTGGGGGGTGTTGGCTTCAGATGCTACCATATCTTCCTCAGTGGGCAT
>NW_006791376.1:159933-162509 GCF_000442215.2 Lipotes vexillifer | reverse complement strand
GTCTAGTTTGGGGTGGTGTTGGCTTCAGAAGCTACCATATCTTCCTCAGTGGGCCTTCCTGCTGGCTCTGTGGGCACTGCACTTGGGGCATCCATGCTGGCTGGGGAGGGTGGGCTGGGCTCAGGGACCTGGGAAAGGGGTGGGTGGAGGGCTTTCCTTTGTTGCTACAGTGATAAGACCTCTCTTTCAGTTCTAAGGCAACCCTGAAAGAAAGAGGAGTCCTTCATTTGTAGGCTAGGAACTCACCATTTAAACAATATCCACGAAGGAGACTAAGCCCAAGGATCCAGAGAGGAAGAGAGTGGCACCTTGTCTGCTCACATGTTTCTTTACCCTCTGTGATTACCATCTTTTCATTGGATTTGGCCACAAACACAGGGACCACCACAGTCACAACTACCAAAAATCCAATACAGAGTGTGGATCCTGTGCTCATCCTTGGAGGTGCTTATCATTGTGTTTGTCCTGTCAGGTCCACTTTTTTTTTGTGGGCTCCTTACGGGAAGAGGAATATTGTTATTCTGGACTCAAAATGAAAGAGATGAAGATGGGGCAGAACCAGGAAATTGGACCATGCAAAAAATGCTTAAAAAACAGGGTTACGAGGGATGGCTAACCTGAAGAAGAGAATATTTGGGAGGGTAAGGAACTGTTTATGGAATCTGTATTCGTTTCGTGTTGCTGCATAACAAATCACACAATTTAGCAGCTTAAACAATAGGCGTTTATTATCTCATTGTTTCCATGGGTTCAGGGTCTGGGCATGGCTTAGCTGGGCCCTCTGCCCAGGGTCTCACAAGGCTGTAACCAATGTGTTGGCTCCTGTGTGCCTTTCTGAAGCTTGGGGTCCTCTTCCAAGCTCACTCTGTCATTGACATGATTTAGTTCCTTCCAGTTGTAAGACTGAAGTTCTCAGTCCATAGAGGGCACTGACAGTTCCTGACACCTGGCCCTCTCCATAGGCCGTTCATGTCAAGGAACTGCTGAATTTATCGGTCTCCCAGGCTGGGTCTAACCAATGGTGTCTGGTAAACCTGCTGAAGGGAGGGGTGGGAAAGCCTTGATTTGTATGTAACATTTGCTGTTTTTCAAAATCCTTCCACTACGGACAATTTCAAGCTACCAATGGTTTAACAACTGGCTTGCTAAGTTTCTGAATATTAACAGTCAGCTTTCCTGGATATCATTTCCAGCATGCTACTGGGCCCAGTCCAGGGGCTTCAGGGTTGATGGACTAAGTGCCCTTTATGCCCCTCCTCCTGCCTAGTCCTCCCACCTCATGTCTTCTTTGGGAATTTTAAGCAGAGGGAATGAGGTCTTTTTGGTTTCCTATTTGGTATAACAGATTACCACAAACTTGGTTTGAAACAACAGATTTTATTCTCTTAGAGTTTTAGAGGTCAGAAGTCTAAAGTCAAGGTGTTGGCAGGGCTGTGTTCCTTCTGGAGGCTTCAAGGAAGAATCTGGACCCCCAGACTTACTTGTCTACACTCATGGTGGTCTGGACATTAACTGAGCAAAAATCAAGATTCTTCAGTGATAATATGTAAAAAAATTTTGTTTTTTTTGTTTTTAAATTTATTTTTTAAATTGAAGTATAGTTGAATTACAATGTTGTGTTAATTACTGCTGTACAGCAAAGTGACTCAGTTATACATATATATACATTCTTTTTCTTGTTATTTTCCATTATGGTTTATCACAGGATATTGAATATTGTTCCCTGTGCTATACAGTAGGACCTCGTTGTTTATTCATTCTATATATACCAGTTTGTATCTGTTGATCCCAAACTTCCAACCCTACCCTCTCCCACCCCACTTCCCCTTGGCAACCACCAGTCTATTCTATGTCCCTGATTTTCTGTTTCTGTTTCATAGTTATGTTCATTTGTGTCATATTTTAGATTCCACATAGAAGTGATATCATGTGGTACTGTCTTTGGCTTTCTGACTTCTTCAGTGACAATATTTTTAATGGATTAGACAGAAAGACTGGTCATGAGTCAGTAAGAATGGGGGCTGCAGAGCCAGTGTCAGTCCTGGGAAGGGTCTAACTAGCAATAAGAGATGGGGGAGGGCACAGTGGGGAAGGCAGTTGGCTTCAACTACTTCTCTGTGGCATGGAGAGGAGAGTGGATTCTCATATGACTTTAAGATCATTTAGGAGAATCCTGTTTACCTTTCTGAAATCAGAAGAAAAGTTAATGCTGGACTCTTCTTAGGCCTCCAGAGATGAAAGTTATCAGGAATAGACCAAGAGCATTGTGAGTAGAGGGCATAGTGGTGGGAGAATGGCCTTGTTTTGCCAGCTAAGGTTATAGTACTAGAGAACCACATGCCTGCGCAGGTTCCAAGGAGCTCCCGGAGAATATGTCACATCCGACCACCCTTGGCTGTCAGTTTGGATTAACTGTGGAGTTTCATGATCCACCTTGAGTTTGGGGGAAGTAGACTCTTTTGGGGATGAATGTAGTTTATGTTTTTGGATAAAAATAGAATCCATGGTGATAGGGAAGAGAATCCAGCTACTTCATGATCCGTTTGGGGAGGGTGGCTTTGGTGTGTATTCCTGCT
>NW_006791376.1:132311-159806 GCF_000442215.2 Lipotes vexillifer | reverse complement strand
TTCCTGCTGGCATGGGGAATGCTGCACAAGGCAGCACATCTGTTGGATGGGGGTGGGGAAGAGTTTGAGAACATGGAACTTCTGCCTACACCATGCAGTCTCCTGGGAGAAGAGCTGGGAGGAGTGAATTTGGAGAGGAAAACCCAATACACTATGATGATATCTTTCCCCTTGAGTCTGAAGAGAGGCAGCATCCTCTCAGCTGTTTGTGTTCCCTGATGTTGCTGGAGGTGAGGGGATGGCACTGGGCAAGGGATTCAGTGTCTTCATGATCAGGTGGTGGAGGGTGGCTCCAGAGGTGTCACTTCTGCTTTGGCAAGTATTCCTATTGGCAGGAAGTGCACTTCACAGGGGGATACTTCTGCTGGCTGGGAGGTGGAGGAGACATCTTGGGAAGGCAGGGCTCAGGAACCTGGGGAGGGGGCTGGCAGGGGACTTTGCATTGTTGCCACTGCTGCTAAGGCATCGTTCTTATTTGAAAAGAATCTGTAAGAAGGAGGAGGTACTTTTGTTGTTACTGGCACTTTCTCAATGAAATCACCACAGCTCTACCATCCACCCTCAGGGGCAACCTTCCCATCAGATGTTCTGCCACATCTGCCACATCACAGGACCCTGCACTTGCAGCAGCTACTAAGTAAGGACTGTAGGAGTTTTTTTCCATGATAAACCCCTCTCTCTGCCCTGAGGGCATCACTCTTGGTCATCCCCTGGCTGCAACCCCAGAGGGAGCCTGGGCCAGCACGTAATATTCTTCACATCCAGCAGAGCCATTCACTCACCTGCAAATCCAAGTGAACCTGACCTGTGAGGATAAATCCACCTGAGGAGACTCCAGCCCCGCCCCTTTTATTGTGGATTAAGCCTAGGCTGGTACAATACATGGAATACCCTCCTGCCTTCCTGGCTTCAGGTGTAGTTCCCCAGTTCCTGAAGCACTTGTCAAACTCCTTCTTTGTACAGAAAATCCTACTTTGTCACTACCCAGTATGTAATGGCATTTCCTTCTCTGCAGGAAAGAGAGCTCAGTATGAGACAGATGTTTCATGTGCTTGTCAGTTCACCATCTTCTCCTCATGCTTCAACAGAGCAGCCAACTGACTGTGAAAACCGAAGGTGAAGGGCCATAATGGGGGTGGGGTCTGGGAGGCTGGGCCACATCATTCAGTTTCTTCAACTCTCTACTTTTGTACCATGACCAAGGTTCCCTTTAAACCCCTTGACAAACACCTGCCTCTCCACCTTGTATTTTGAACAAATGTATTAGGTAGGAGTGTCCAGAGAAATAGAACAGACAGGATGCAAATATATATATTTTTAAGAAATTGGCTCATGTGATCAGGGAGGCTGGCACATCCAAAATCTGCAGAACAGGCAGGCAGCCTGGAGACCCAGGAAGATTTGCAGTTTGAGCACACAGGCAGCCTGATCATAGAATTCCCTTGGGAGAGGTCAGTCTTTTTTTTTTTCTATTCAGGCTTTCAGCTGATAGGATGAGGTCCACTCACTTGATGGAGGATCATGTTTTACTCAAAGGCTAATGATTAACATGCACAGGAAGCCCAACTGCGCAGGGGTGGGTGGGAAACAGAAATCCTCCAGGGATGATTGAGAGGGGATTCTGTCTCTTTCTCAAACTGTCTTATGTGTTGACCCTCTCATAGAAGTTTAGCCAGTCTTCCATTCTCCATCTATCTTCATGGATGGACAAGGCATCCTTTTTTTCACTTCACCATGAAGGATTCCGGGACTGGACAGGGGTCCAGGAGAAGGTTCCTTATGCCCAATAACTCAACATAAAGAAATGTAAATCTCATCCCAGTCTTCTTCACAAAAAGGCACTCACCTTGCGCTCCTTACCTAGGCATAGCCCAGGAGTCTCTGATCTTTTGATATTACTAGTCCTCAGTTGGTGAAACACCTCCATGGTTTGAGCAGGGAAGTGAATGAATGCAGGTCTTTACTTACAGGCCAATAGTTTTAGCTAAAAGTTATTTAAGATATTCTGCCTGCTAATATTATTTTTAATAAATTTTATTTATTTATTTATTTATTTATTTATTTATTTATTTCTCCATTGTGTCTCTGTTGTTGCACAAGGGCTTTCTTTAGTTGCGACGAGTGAGGGCTACTCTTCCTTGTGGTGCATGGGCTTCTCACTGTGTGGCTTCTCTTATTGTGGAGCATGGGCTCTAGGTGCATGGGCTTCAGTAGTTGTGGCACACAGGCTTTGTTGCTCTGTGACATGTGGGATCTTCCTAGACCAGAGATCTAACCCACATCACCTGCATTGGCAGGCAGATTCTTAACCGCTGAGCCACCAGGGAAGTCCCTGCCTGCTAATATTTTAAAAAAGACTCGAACCTAAGTGTCCACCAACAGATGAATGGATAAAGAATATGTGACACATATATACAATGGAATATTACTCAGCCATAAAAAGAAACGAAATTGAGTTATTTGTAGTGAGGTGGATGGACCTAGAGTCTGTCATACAGAGTGCAGTAAGTCAGAAAGAGTAAAACAAATACCGGAGGAGCTTCAAGATGGCGGAAGAGTAAGACGCGGATATCACCTTCCTCTCCACAAATACATTAGAAATACATCTACACGTGGAACAGCTCCTATAGAACACCTATTGAATGCTGGAAGAAGACCTCAGACCTCCCAATAGGCAAGAAACTCCCCAAGGACCTGGGTACGGCAAAACAAAAAAGAGAAAACAGAGACAAAAGAATAGGGAGGGAACCTGCACCTCTGGGAGGGAGCTGTAAAGGAGGAAAGGTTTCCACACACTAGGAAGCCCCTTCGCGGGTGGAGGCTGCGGGTGGCAGAGGGGGAAGCTTCAGAGACACGGAGGAGAGCGCAGCAACAGGGGTGCGGAGGGCAAAGCGGAGAGATTCCTGCATAGAAGAATGGTGCCGACTGGCACTCACCAGCCCGAGAGGCTTGTCTGTTCACCCGCCGGGGTGGGCGGGGCGGGGAGCTGAGGCTTGGGGTTTGTTTGGAGCTCAGGGAAAGGACTGGGTGGGGTTGGCTGTGTGAACACAGCCTGAAGGGGTTAGTGCGCCATAGCTAGCCGGGAGGAAGTCCGGTGAAAAGTCTGGAGCTGCCGAAGAGACAAGAGACTTTTTCCTGCCTCTTTGTTTCCTGGTGCGCGAGGAGAGGGAATTAAAAGCGCCGCTTAAAGGAGCTCCAGAGATGGGCGTGAGCCATGGCTATCAGCACTGACCACACAGATGGGCATGGGACACTAAGGCTGCTGCTGCAGCCACCAAGAAGCCTGTGTGCGAACACAGGTCACTATCCCCACCTCCCCTCCTGGGAGCCTGTGCAGCCCACCACTGCCAGGGTCCTGGGATACAGGGACAACGTCCCAGGGGGAATGCATGGCGCGCCTCAGGCTGCTGCAACGTTACGCTGACCTCTGCCGCCTCAGGCTCACCCCGCATCCATACCCCTCCCTCCTCTCGGCCTGAGTGAGCCAGAGCCCCTGAATCAGCTGCTCCTTTAACCCCGTCCTGTCTGAGCAAAGAACAGACGACCTCAGGCGACCTACATGCAGAGGCAGGTCCAAATCCAAAGCTGAACCCCCGGAGCTGTACGAACAAAGAAGAGAAAGGGAAATTTCTCCCAGCAGCCTCAGGAGCAGTGGATTAAATCTCCACTATCAACTTGATGTACCCTGTATCTGTGGAATACGTGAATAGACAATGAACCATCCCAAGTTGAGGAGGTAGACTTTGGAAGCAAAGGTATAATTTTCGCCCCCATTTCTCTTTTTTTGAGTGTGTATGTGTATGCTGCTGTGGGTGATTTTGTCTGTATAGCTTTACTTTTACCATTTGTCCTAGGGGTCTGTACGTCCGTTTTTTTCTTTTTCACTTAAGAAATTTTTTTCTTAATAATTATTTTAAATAACTTTTTATTTTATTTTATTTTATTTTATCTTCTTTCTTTCTATTTTTTCTCCCTTTTATTCTGAGCCATGTGGATGAAAGGCTCTGGTTGCTGCAGCCAGGCATCAGGGCTGTGCCTCTGAGGTGGGAGAGCCAACTTCAGGATACTGGTCCACAAGAGACCTCCAAGGTCCATGTAATATCAAATGGCGAAAATCTGCCAGAGATCTCCATCTCAACACCAAGACTCCATTCAACGACCAGCAAGTGACAGTGCTGGACACCCTATGCCAAACAACTAGCAAGACAGGAACACAGTCACATCCATTACCAGAGAGGCTGCCTAAAATCATAATAAGGCCACAGACACCCCAAAACACACCACCAGACGTGGACCTGCCCACCAGAAAGACAAGATGCAGCAACAACCACCAGAACACAGGCACTAGTCCCCTCCAACAGCAAGCCTACACAACCCACTGAGCAAACTTTAGCCACTGGGGACAGACACCAAAAACAACGGGAATTACGAACCTGCAGCCTGCAAAAAGGAGACCCCAAACACAGTAAGTTAAGCAAAATGAGAAGACAGAAAAGAACACAGCAGATGAAGAATCCAGGTAAAAACCCGCCAGAACTAACAAATGAAGAGGAAATAGGCAGTCTACCTGAAAAAGAATTCAGAATAATGATAGTAAGGATCATCCAAAATCTTGGAAATAGAATAGAGAAAATACAAGAAACGTTTAGCAAGGGCCTAGGAGAACTAAAGAGCAAACAAACAATGATGAAAAACACAATAAATGAAATTTAAAATTCTCTAGAAGGGATCAATAGCTGAATAACTGAGGCAAAAGAACGGATAAGTGACCTGGAAGATAAAATAGTGGAAATAACTACTGCAGAGCAGAATAAAGAAAAAAGAATAAAAAGAATTGAGGACAGTCTCAGAGACTTCTGGGACAACACTAAATGCACCAACATTTGAATTATAGGGGTCCCAGAAGAAGAAGAGAAAAAGAAAGGGGCTGAGAAAATATTTGAAGAGATTATAGTTGAAAACTTCCCTAATATGGGAAAGGAAATAGTTAATCAAGTCCAGGAAGCACAGAGAGTCCCATACAGGATAAATCCAAGGAGAAAGACGCCAAGGCACATATTAATCAAACTATCAAAGATTAAATACAAAGAAAACATATTAAAAGCAGTAAGGGAAAAACAACAAATAACAAACAAGGGAATCCCCATAAGGTTAACAGCTGCTTTTTCAGCAGAAACTCTGCAAGCCAGAAGGGAGGGGCAGGACATATTTAAAGTGATGAAAGAGAAAAACCTACAACCAAGATTACTCTACCCAGCAAGGATCTCATTCAGATTTGATGGAGAAATTAAAACCTTTACAGACAAGCCAAAGCTAAGAGAATTCAACACCATGAAACCAGCTTTACAACAAATGCTAAAGGAAGTTCTCTAGGCAGGAAACACAAGAGAAGGAAAGACCTACAATAACAAACCTAAAACAATTAAGAAAATGGGAATAGGAATATACATATCGATAATTACCTAAAATGTAAATGGATTAAATGCTCCAACCAAAAGAAATAGACTGGCTGAATGGATACAAAAACAAGACCAGTGTATATGCTCTCTACAAGAGACCCACTTAAGACCTAGGGACACATACACACTGAAAGTGAGGGGATGGAAAAAGATATTCCATGCAAATGAAAATCAAAAGAAAGCTGGGGTAGCAATTCTTATATCAGACAAAATTGACATTAAAATAAAGACTATTACAAAAGACAAAGAAGGAAACTACATAATGATCAAGGGATCAATGCAAGAAGAAGATATAACAATTGTAAATACTTATGCATCCAACATAGGAGCACCGCAATGCATAAGGCAAATACTAACAGCCATAAAAGGGGAGATCCACAGTAACACAATCATAGGGGACGTTAACATCTGACTTTCACCAATGGACAGATCATCCAAAATGAAAATAAATAAGAAAACAAAAGCTTTAAATGATACATTAAACAAGATGGACTTAATTGATATTTATAGGGCATTCCATCCAAAAACAAAACAATACACATTTTTCTCAAGTGCTCATGGAACATTCTCCAGGATACATCATATCTTGGGTCACAAATCAAGCCTTGGTAAATTTAAGAAAACTGAAATTGTATCAAGTATCTTTTCCGACCACAACGCTATGAGACTAGGTATCAATTACATGAAAAAATCTGTAAAAAATACACGCACATGGAGGCTAAACAATGCACTACTTAATAATCAAGTGATCACTGAAGAAATTGAAGAGGAAATAAAAAAATACCTAGAAACAAATTAGAATGAATACACGACGACTGAAAACCTATGGGATGCAGCAAAAGCAGTTCTACAGGGGAAGTTTATACCAATAAAATCCTACGTTAAGAAACAAGAAACATCTCAAATAAACAACCTAACCTTACACCTAAAGCAATTAGCAAAAGGAAAGAAATCATAAAGTTCAGATCAGAAGTAAGTGAAAAAGAACTGAAGGAAACGATAGCAAAGATCAATAAAACTAAAAGCTAGTTATCTGAGAAGATAAACAAAATTGATGAAACATTAGGTAGACTAATCAAGAAAAAAAGGGAGAAGACTCAAATCAATAGAATTAGAAATGAAAAAGGAGAAGTAAAAACTGACACTGCAGAAATACAAAGGATCATGAGAGATTACTACAAGACATTCTATGCCAATAAAATGGGAAACCTGGAAACAATGGGCACATTCTTAGAAATGCACAACATTCCGAGACTGAACCAGGTAGAAATAGAAAATATGAACAGACCAATCACAAGCTCTGAAATAGAAACTGTGATTAAAAATCTTCCAACAAACAAAAGCCCATGACCAGATGGTTTCACAGGCGAATTCTATCAAACATTTAGAGAAGAGCTAACACCTATCCTTCTCAAACTCTTCCAAAATATAGCAGAGGGAGGAACCCTCCCAAACTCATTCTATGAGGCCAAAATCACTCTGATACCAAAACCAGACAAAGATGTCACAAAGAAAGACAACTACAGGCTAATATTACTGATGAACATAGATGCAAAAATCCTCAACAAAATACTAGCAAACAGAATCCAACAGCACATTAAAAGGATCATACACCATGATCAAGTGGGGTTTATTCCAGGAATGCAAGGATTCTTCAATATACGCAAATCAATCAGCGTGATACACCATATTAACAAATTGAAGGAGAAAAACGATACGATCATCTCAATAGATGCAGAGAAAGCTTTTGACAAAATTCAAACCCAGTTATGATAAAAACTCTGCAGAAAGTAGGCATAGAGGGAACTTTCCTCAACATAATAAAGGCCATATATGACAAACCCACAGCCAACATCGTCTTCAATGGTGAAAAACTGAAAGCATTTCCACTAAGATCAGGAACAAGACAATGTTGCCCACTCTTACCACTATTATTCAACATAGTTTTGTAAGTTTTAGCCACAGCAATCAGAGAAGAAAAAGAAATAAAAGGAATCCAAATCAGAAAAGAAGTAAAGCTGTCACTGTTTTCAGATGACATGATACTATACATAGAGAATCCTAAAGATGCTACTAGAAAACTACTAGAGCTAATCAATGAATTTGGTAAAGTAGCAGGATACAAAACTAATGCACAGAAATCTCTGGCATTCCTATACACTAATGATGAAAAATCTGAAAGTGAAATTAAGAAAACACTCACATTTACCATCGCAATGAAAAGAATAAAATATCTAGGGTAAACTTACCAAAGGAGACAAAGACTTGTATGTAGAAACTTATAAGACACTGATGAAAGAAACTAAAGATGATACAAACACATGGAGAGATTTACTGTATTCTTGGATTGGAAGAATCAACATTGTGATTATGACTCTACTACCCAAAGCAATCTACAGATTCAATGCAATCCCTGTCAAACTACCACTGGCATTTTTCACAGAAGTAGAACAAAAACTTTCACAATTTGTATGGAAACACAAAAGACCCTGAGTAGCCAAAGCAATCTTAAGAACAAAAAATGGAGCTGGAGGAATCAGGCTCCCTGACTTCAGACTATACTACAAAGCTACAGTAATCAAGGCAGTATGGTACTGGCACAAAAACAGAAATATAGATCAATGGAACAGGATAGGAAACTCAGAGATAAATCCAAGCACATGATAAATCCATGCACATATGGACACCTTATCTTTGATAAAGGAGGCAAGATTATACAGTGGAGAAAGATAGCCTCTTCAATAAGTGGTGCTGGGAAAACTGGACAGGTACATGTAAAAGTATGAAATTAGAACACTCCCTAACACCATACACAAAAAAACCCCCTCAAAATGGATTACAGACCTAAATATAATGCCAGACACTACCAAACTCTTAGAGGAAAACATAGGCAGAACACACTATGACATAAATCACAGCAAGATCCTTTTTGACCCACCTCCTAGAGAAATGGAAATAAAAACAAAAATCAACAAATGGGACCTAATGAAACTTAAATGGTTTTGCACAGCAAAGGAAACCATAAACCAGACCAAAAGAGAACCCTCAGAATGGGAGAAAGTATTTGCAAATGAAGCAACTGACAAAGGATTAATCTCCAAAATATACAATCAGCTCATGCAGCTCAATATCAAAAAAACAAACAACCCAATCCAAAAATGGGCAGAAGACCTAAATAGACATTTCTCCAAAGAATATATACAGATTGCCAACAAACACATGAAAGAATGCTCAACATCATTAATCATTAGAGAAATGCATATCATAACTACAATGAGATATCATCTCACATCGGTCAGAATGGCCATCATCAAAAAATCCACAAACAGTAAGTGCTGGAGAGGGTGTGGAGAAAAGGGAACACTCCTGCACTGTTGGTGGGAACGTAAATTGATACACCACTATGGAGAACAGTATGGAGGTTCCTTTAAAAACTTAAAATAGAACTATCATACCACCCAGCAATTGCACTACTGGGCATATACCCCGAGAAAACGATAATTGAAAAAGAGTTATGTAGCAGAATGTTTCTTGCAGCTCTATTTACAATAGCCAGGACATGGAAGGAACCTAAGTGTCCATCTACAGATGAATGGATAAAGAATATGTGACACATATATACAATGGAATATTACTCAGCCATAAAAATAAATAAAATTGAGATATTTGTAATGAGGTGGATGGACCTAGAGTCTGTCATACAGAGTGAAATAAGTCAGAAAGAGAAAAACAAATACCATATGCTAACACATATATATGGAATCTAAGAGAAAAATAAACAAACAAAAAATGTCATGAAGAACATAGGGTTAAGACGGGAGTAAAGACACAGACCTACTAGAGAATGGACTTGAGGATATGGGAAGGGGGAAGGGTAAGCTGTGACAAAGTGAGAGAGTGGCATGGACATATATACACTACCAAACATAAAATAGATAGCAAGTGGGAAGCAGCCGCATACCACAGAGAGATCAGCTCGGTGGTTTGTGACCACCTAGAGGGGTGGGATAGGGAGGGTGGGAGGGAGGGAGATGCAAAAGCGTAGAGATATGGGAACATATGTATAGGTTTAACTGATTCACTTTGTTATAAAGCAGAAACTAACACACTATTGTAAAGCAATTATACTCCAATGAAGATGTTAAAAATAAAAGACTCCAATCTTTTGAAAATGTGGAGAAAATACGTTCAGTGTACCTACAAAGCAGAGATAGCCTCAGAAAAATTTAGGGTCAGGAGAAGAGATTAATAACAAGGTTTAGAAGAAGAACAAGAATTTGCCTTTGGCCTATTTTAGAATCTGAAATCAACCAGTTAGGAGAGTGAATGGAACCTACAACACTGGAACCTACAGTCCACTGGGAGAAAGGGAAATGGGTAGAGATTGGGGAAGTCCCACAACCTTTTCCAATCCTACTGTAGGCAAAAATTAGTTCTTTCCTCTCTCTTCTACTCCTACTCTTGGTTTTTAAAATTTCTTACCCTTCAGGTATATTTTTCCGTGGGCTATGACCTGATTTTACCTTCATGGAAGTAAGAGAGACTCTACTGTGTTGTTGGACTGAAAATGAAAATTGGGATATTCACGGACTCTGATTTGACTCCAAGTTCCATAATCACTGAATATGATTTGCTCCTAAGGAAGCTCTTGCCTGTGTCACGTAGGAACCCAGCGATGGAGCCCAGGTAAGAAATCAAGGAGTCATCCTCCACTGTAGTTTTTTGTTCAACTTCTGAGTGTTCCATACATCACCCCAGCGTGCCCCCCTGCCCTGATGTACGGCCTTGTCAGATGCAAGCTAATGCTCCACGTGGCATGCATCTGTGCCCACCTAGCAGATCACTGAGAAGGCTTCTTCAGAAAGCCTCAGTCTCCTCTTTTTCTCCAAGTTTTATCAGTTCCAGACACTTTATTGGCGCTAATCAATGTTTATTGAGTGAAAGTACAGAGGTCGATTTAACAAGGTAGTTAAACGATAGAAAAAATAACCCCACCAGCAAGCTGAGGCTAAACCCCAAGGAGAACTTCCTTCGTGTTTCCTTACCTGAGTTATTGTGTTGTCTCTGGTTCAGCGATCCCACAGGTCTGCTGCTCGGAGACTCTCTAGACGTCCCAACGACTCCCACTCAGTCTCTGCTTCTTTCCTCAGGCCCTGCATTGTCCCTCTGTGTCTTTCTTACAGCTCCAGCAAGAGAACAGAGACGTGGCCAGTCATGACACAAGTGAACCTATCTATATAACAGAAACAGAACCAGGGACATAGAGAATAGACTGGTGGTTGCCAAGGGGGAGGGTTTGGGGAAGGGGTGGACTGAGAGGTTGGGGTTAGCAGATGTAAGCTATTACATGTAGAGTGGATAAACAACAAGGTCCAACTGTATAATGCAGAAAAATATATTCAATATACTATGAGAAACCATAATGGAAAAGAATATAAGAAAAAGAATGTATACATATGTATAACTGAATCACTTTGCTGTACAGCAGAAATTAACACAGCATTGTAAATCAACTATACTTTGATAAAAAATATTAAAACTAAAAGCAGGCATAGGCAATATATAAACAGATGGGCATGAGTGTGTTCCAACAAAATGTTGTTTACCAAAACAGGTGGGCTGTGGTTTACTGACACCTGATTCATTCCCCGACTTTCTGCATTGCACTCCGTCTCACTTCTCCCTGCTTGAGGTCTCTCGCACCTGGTGTTTCTGGTCTGTTTTATTTATCTGTTCCAATTGCTGTTTCTGATCATCTGTCTTTCTTTTTCTGTATTCCACCTCAACCATAACTCTACTCAGCCTTCTCATTCTCTCCTACGAGGACTTACCGATGGCCTCCTTGGGGGCTTCTTTTCTCTCACCTACCTCTCTGGGCTGTTCTCAGGTTCTGGGACTCAAGTGGCTTGAAGAAGCTTGGAGTGGGGTCCTTTTACTCTGGGCTCAGCCTGGCAGGAAGAAACCAGAGGTTTTTTCCCACCTTTTCCTGATGTCACAATGTCTCACTCAGTTCTTGAAAACACTCGCCATATCCCCTCTTTGCACTCAAAACTCTAGTTTGGTAGCTTTGGGGTGAATAAAAACATTTCTCTTGGGCTTCCTTGGTGGCTCAGTGGTTGGGAGTCCGCCTGCCAATGCAGGGCACATGGGTTCGTGCCCCGGTCCGGGAAGATTCCACATGCCGCGGAGTGGTTGGGCCGGTGAGCCATGGCCGTGGAGCCTCTGCGTCCGGAGCCTGTGCTCCACAACGGGAGAGGCCACAACAGTGAGAGGCCTGCATACTGCAAAAAAACAAAACAAAACAAAAAAACAAAAATATTTCTATTACCTCTGGAAGGATTTAGTTTGTGTGTGTGATGGGTGAGGCAGAGGGATATAGGAATAAATGCATTTTCTTCAAATGTACTTGCTCCTGCAGAGGAGTTTGGGTGAATATATCTTGACCTCTACCTTATATCTTTTTAAAAATTTATACTTTATTTATTTTTGGCTGTGTTTGGTCTTCATTGCTGCACGCAGGCTTTCTCTAGTTGTGGCGAGAGGGGGCTACTCTTTGTTGTGATGGGCAGTCTTCTCATTGCAGTGGCTTCTCTTGTTGCGGAGCACGGGCTCTAGGCGTGCGGGCTTCAGTAGTTGTGGTGCATGGGCTCAGTAGTTGTGGCTCGAGGATTTAGTTACTCCACGGCATGTGGGATTTTCCCTGACCAGGGATCGAACCCATGTCCCCTGCATTGGCAGACGTATTCTTAACCACTGTGCCACCAGGGAAGTCCCAGACCCCTACCTTATATCTTAAACAAAAATTAGTTCTGGGTGGATTATAGATCTACCTTTGAATGGTAAAATGAAAGAACTTAAAAAAAGGGAGCGAATACCTTCATGATCCTGACAATAGCAAGAACTCCTCAAACAGTGACTAAAAACATAATTATAAGGGGTAAATGATCAATTAGATTTCATTAAAATTAAGAACTTCTGGTTGTTAAAAGACACCACTATGATTGTAAAAGGGCAAGCCACAGAGTTGGAGAAGCTATTTGCAATACATATATCTCACAAAGGACTTGTGTCCAGAACACACACACTCACACACACACTCCTACAGATCAACAAGAAAACAAGAAACAAAAATAGAAAAATGTCCAAACAACTTGAACAGGCAGTTTATGGAAGGGTATTTCTAAATTTCCAATAAACATATAATAAAGTGCTCAATTTCAACAGTCACAAGAGAAATGAAAATTGAAACCATAATGTATTATCTCCACATCACCACTGAAATGGCTAATGTGAAAAAGACACCACCAAGATTGCTTAGTGTATGGAACAGTTAAAATTTTATATACTTCTGATGGTAATAAAAGTTGTATTAAAAATTTGGAAAAATTAGCAGCATCCACTAGAACAGAACTTTTTATCCTCTGATCCAGTCATTATACTCCTAGGTATGTACCCAACAGAGGTATATACATATAGTAACAAAAATATATGAATACAAATGTTCACAGTAGCACTATTTTAAAAATTTTAAATTGGAAACTGCTAAAATGCCTGCCAACAGTAAAGTGGATACATAAATAGATGTATATTCCGAGAAAGAAAGACTATAAAATGAGAATGAACTACAACTATGATCCACAATTACACACTAGGAAATGAATGAATCTCATAAGCACAATTTTGAAGGAAAAATCCAGGCAATAAAGAATTTCTCCTGTATGATTTCCTTTTTATGGAAATAAGAAAATCTGATCTGTGGTGTTAGATGTCAGGATAGTGGTGCTACTTAGGGGTGGGTAGTGCCTGGGAGGAGACACAATACGATGGGCCACTGGAATGTTGGCAACATGCTATTTCTTCATCTGTAGATTGGTTATACGGTTTCAGCTAGTGAAAGTTTATTGTCCTTTATGTTTTGTTTTGGGTTTTTTTTAGATCTTTATTGGAGTATAATTGCGCTACCACGGTGTGTCAATTTCTGCTCCACAACAAAGCAAATGAGTTATACATATACATATGTTCCCATATCTCTACGCTCTTGCATCTCCCTCCCTCCCACCCTTCCTATGCCACCCCTCTAGGTGGTCACGAACCACCGAGCTGATCTCCCTGTGCTATGTGGCTGCTTCCCACTTGCTATCTATTTTACGTTTGATAGTGTATATATGTCCATGCCACTCTCTCACTTTGTCACAGCTTACCCTTCCCCCTCCCCATATACTCAAGTCCATTCTCTAGTAGGTCTGTGTCTTTATTCTCGTCTTACCCCTAGGTTCTTCATGACATTTTTCTTTTCTTAGATTCCATATATATGTGTTAGCATACGGTATTTGTTTTACGCTTTTTTATTTATTTATTTATTCATCTACTTTTGGCTGTGTTGGGTCTTCATTTCTGTGCGAGAGCTTTCTCTAGTTGTGGCAAGCGGGGGCCACTCTTCATCATGGTGCAAGGACCTCTCACTACCGTGGCCTCTCTTGTTGTGGAGCACAGGCTTCAGATGCGCAGGCTCAGTAGTTGTGGCTCATGGGGCTAGTTGCTCTGCAGCATGTGGGATCTTCCCAGAGCATGGTTTGAACCCATGTTCCCTGCATTAGCAGGCAGTTTCTCAACCACTGTGCCACCAGGGAAGCCCTGTTTTTTGCTTTCTGACTTACTTCACTCTGTATGACAGACTCTAGGTCCATCCACCTCACTACAAATAACTCAATATTGTTTCTTTTTATGGCTGAGTAATATTCCACTGCATATATGTACCACTTCTTCTTTATCCATTCATCTGTCGATGGACACTTAGGTTGATTCCATGTCCTGGCTATTGTAAATAGAGCTGCAATGAACATTTTAGTACATGACTCTTTTTGAATTATGGTTTTCTCAGGGTATATGCCCAGTAGTGGGATTGCTGGGTGTTATGGTAATTCTGTTTTTAGTTTCTTAAGGAAGCTCCATACTGTTCTCCATAGTAGCTGTATCAATTTACATTCCCAGCAACAGTACAAGAGTGTTCCCTTTTCTCCAGACACTCTCCAACATTTACAATTTCTAGAATTTTTTTTTTTTTTTTGTGGTATTCAGGCCTCTCACTGTTGTGGCCTCTCCCATTGTGGAGCACAGGCTCCGGACGCACAGGCTCAGCGACCATGGCTCACGGGCCTAGCCGCTCCGCGGCATGTGGGATCTTCCCAGACCGGGACACAAACCCGCATCCCCTGCATCGGCAGGCGGACCCTCAACCACTGCGCCACCAGGGAAGCCCTATTTCTAGATTTTTTGACGAAGGCCATTCTGATCGGTGTGAGATGATATCTCATTGTAGTTTTGATTTGCATTTCTCTAATGATTAATGATGTTGAGCATTCTTTCATGTGTTTGTTGGCAATCTGTATATCTTCTTTGGAGAAATGTCTATTTAGGTCTTCTGCCCATTTTTGGATTGGGTTGTTTGGTTTTTTGTTATTGAGCTGCAGGAGCTGCTTGTAAATTTTGGACATTAATCCTTTGTCAATTGCTTCATTTGCAAATACTTTCTCCCATTCTGAGGGTTGTCTTTTGGTCTTGTTTATGGTTTCCTTTGCTGTGCAAAAGCTTCGAAGTTTCATGATGTGCATTTGTTTATTTTTGTTTATATTTCCATTTCCCTAGGAGGTCGGTCAAAAGGATCTCGCTGTGATTTATGCCATAGTGTGTTCTGCCTATATTTTCCTTGAAGAGTTTTATAGTGTCTGGCCTTAAATTTAGGTCTGTAATCCATGTTGAGGGTTTTTTTTTGTGTATGGTGTTAGGGAGTGTTCTAATTTCATACTTTTACATGTACCTGTCCAGTTTTCCCAGCACCACTTATTGAAGAGGCTGTCTTTTCTCCACTGTATATTCTTGCCTCCTTTATCAAAGATAAGGTGACAATATGTGCGTGGGTTTATCTCTGGGCTTTCTATCCTGTTCCATTGATCTATATTTCTTTTGTGCCAGTACCATACTGTCTTGATTACTCCAGCTTTGTAGTATAGTCTGAAGTCAGGGAGTCTGATTGCTCCAGCTCAGTTTTTTGTTCTCAAGGTTGCTTTGTCTATTCGGGGTCTTTTGTGTTTCCATGCAAATTGTGAAATTTTTTGTTTTAGTTCTGTGAAATATGCCAGTGGTAGTGTGATAGAGATTGCATTGAATCTGTAGATTGCTTTGGGTAGTAGAGTCATTTTCACAATGTTGATTCTTCCAATCCAAGAACATGGTATATCTTTTCATCTATTTGTATAATTTTTAATTACTTTCATCTGTGTCTTATAATGTTCTCCATACAGGTCTTTTGTTTACTTAGGCTGGTTTATTCCTAGATATTTTATTCTATTTGTTGCAGTGGTAGCGTTTTCTTAATTTCAATTTTTCATAATTAGTGTATATGAATGCCAGAGAATTCTGTGCATTGATTTTGTATCCTGTTACTTTACAAAAGTCATTGATTAGCTCTAGTAGTTTTCTTGTAGCATCTTTAGGATTATTTATGTATAGTATCATGTCACCTGCAAACAGTGACAGCTTTACTTCTACTTTTCCGATTTGGATTCCTTTTATTTCTTTTTCTTCTCTGATTGCTGTGGTTAAAACTTCCAAAACTATGTAGAATAAGAGTGGTGAGAATGGGCAACCTTGTCTTGTTCCTGATCTTAGTGGAAATGGTTTCATTTTTGCACCTTTGAGGATGATGTTGGCTGTGGGTTTGTCATATATGGCCTTTATTATGTTGAGGAAAGTTCCCTCTATGCCTACTTTCTGTCAGGTTTTTATCATAAATGGGTGTTGAATTTTGTTGAAAGCTTTCTCTGCCTCTATTGAGATGGTCATATGGTTTTTCTCCTTCAATTTGTTAATATGGTGTATCATGCTGTTTGATTTGTGTATATTGAAGAGTCCTGCATTCCTGGAATAAACCCCACTTGATCATGGTGTATGATCCTTTTAATGTGCTCTTGGATTCTGTTTGCTAGTATTTTCTTGAGGATTTTTGCATCTATGTTCATCAGTGATATTGGCCTGTAGTTTTCTTTCTTTGTGATATCTTTGTCTGGTTTTGGTATCAAGATGATGGTGGCCTCGTAGAAAGAGTTTGGGAGTGTTCCTCCCTCTGCTATATTTTGGAAGAGTTTGAGAGGGATAGGTGTTAGCTCTTCTCTAAATGTTTGGTAGAATTCGCCTGTGAAGCCATCTGGTCCTGGGCTTTTGTTTGTTGGAAGATTGTTAATCACAGTTTCAATTTCAGTGCTTGTGACTGGTCTGTTCATATTTTCTATTTCTTCCTGGTTTAGTCTCGACAGGTTGTGCATTTCTAAGAATTTGTCCATTACTTCCATGTTGTCCATTTTATTGGCATAGAAGTGTTTGCAGTAATATCTCATGATCCTTTGTATTTCTGCAGTGTCAGTTGTTACTTCTCCTTTTTCATTTCTAATTCTATAGGTTTGAGTCTTCTCCCTTTTCTTCTTGATGAGTGTGGCTAATGGGTTATCAATTTTATTTTCTCAAAGAACCAGCTTTTAGTGTTATTGATCTTTGCTATTGTTTCCTTCATTTCTTTTTCATTTATTTCTGATCTGATCTTTATGATTTCTTTCATTCTGCTAACGTTGGGGTTTTTGTGTTTTTGTTTCTCTAATTGCTTTATGTTATGTTATGTTGTTTATTTGAGATGTTTCCTGTTTCTTAAGGTAGGGTTTTATTGCTATAAACTTTCCTCTTAGAACTGCTTTTGCTTCATCCCATAGGTTTTGGGTCATCACGTTGTCATTGTCATTTGTTTTTAGGTATTTTTTGATTTCCTCTTTGATTTATTCAGTGATCTCTTGGTTATTAAGTAGTGTATTGTTTAGCCTCCATGTGTTTATATTTTTTACAGATCTTTTCCTGTAATTGATATCTAGTCTCATAGCGTTGTGGTCAGAGAAGATACTTGATATGATTTCAATTTTCTTAAATTTACCAAGGCTTGATTTGTGACCCAAGATATGATCTATCCTGGAGGATGTTCCATAAGCACTTGAGAAAAATGTGTATTGTGTTGTTTTTGGAAGTAATGCCCTATAAATATCAATTAAGTCCATCTTGTTTAATGTATCATTTAAAGCTTGTGTTTCCTTATTTATTCTCATTTTTGATGATCTGTCCATTGGTGAAAGTGGGGTGTTAAAGTCCCCTACTATGATTGTGTTACTGTTGATTTTGCCTTTTATGGCTGTTAGTATTTGCCTTATATATTGAGGTGCTCCTATGTTGGGTGCATAAATATTTACAATTGTTATATCTTCTTCTTGGATCGATCCCTTGATCAGTATGTAGTGCCCTTCTTTTTTTTTTTTTTTTTTGCTGTACGCGGGCCTCTCACTGTTGTGGCCTCTCCTGTTGTGGAGCACAGGCTCTGGACGCGCAGGCTCAGCAACCATGGCTCACGGGCCCAGCCGCTCCACGGCATGTGGGATCTTCCTGGATAGAGGCACAAACCCGTGCCCCCTGCATCAGCAGGCAGACTCTCAACCACTGTGCCACCAGGGAAGCCCCTGTAGTGTCCTTCTTTGTCTCTTGTCATAGTCTTTATTTTAAAATCAGTTTTGTCTGATATGAGAATTGCTACCCCAGCTTTCTTTTCATTTCCATTTGCATGGAATATCTTTTTCCATCCTCTCACTTTCAGTCTGTATGTGTCCCTGGGTCTGAAGTGTGTCCCTTTTTTTTTTTTTTTTGTGGTATGCAGGCCTCTCACTGCTGTGGCCTCTCCCGTTGCGGAGCACAGGCTCTGGATGCGCAGGCTCAGTGGCCATGGCTCACGGGCCTAGCCACTCTGCGGAATGTGGGATCTTCCCAGACCGGGGCACGAGCCTGTGTCCCCTGCATCGGCAGGCGGACTCTCAACCACTGCACCACCAGGGAAGCCCTGAAGTGTGTCTCTTTTAGATAGCATATATACAGGTCTTGTTTTTGTATCCATTCAACCAGTCTGTGTCTTTTGGTGGCAGTATTTAATCCATGTACATTTAAGGTAATTATCGATATGTATGTTTCTATTCCCATTTTCTTAATTGTTTCAGGTTTGTTATTGTAGGTGTTTTCCTTCACTTGTGTGTCTTGCCTAGAGAATTTCCTTTAGCATTTGTTGTAGGAACTTAGAATGTTTTTCGGACAGTAAGCACTCTGAATTTTATTCTGACATGGGAAGATATTTGATAATTTCAGTAAAGACAGTGAATAATATTAATATCTTGATATGATTTCTGCAGTTTTTCTGATAAGGATTGTGGCACAAAGTAGGAAGAAAGAGACAAGATAGGTGACTTTTGCAGTGGTTCAGAGGAAGGATAATACTGACTCCAACCAGGATAAGAACACTGGAGATAATGAGAAGATGAGAAGTGATTCTATTCTTAGTACAGAATTTTGGGGAGAAATTATATGTGCGAGGTGAGGACATGAGAAATCGGAGATGAATCCTAGGGTTTAAAAATTATTATTATTTAAAAAGTATTATTTAGTTTGTGGCTTGAGCATTTTTACATACATGGTGACATTTTTGTGTATATTGAATGGATAGAAAATATTCCATAAATGATAGGTGTGACAATATTACATAAAAAAGATAATGAGCAGATGTTTTAAGCAACTTCATAACAATAAGTTCTACAACTTATATGAAAAGTACAAACTCATTGAAAATCAAGTAACAAAAACTAACACATAAAGAAAATTTGGATAGCTCTGTAATGATCTTTTGATGTGTCAGCTTGGCTAGGCTACAATCCCTAGTTATTCAAACACTGTTCTAGGTGTTGCATAAAGGTAGATGCAATTAATGTTCATAATCAAATGACTTTGAGTAAGGGAAAATATACTAGATAATCTGGGTTGGTCGGATTCAATAGTTGAAAGGCCTTAAGAGTAGAACTGAAGCGTGCCTGAAGCAATCCTATGCATGTACAGTAACTTCAGCCCATGACAGATAGTTTCAGCCTGCCATTCCTGGCAGTCAGCCTTATGGATTTTGACTTGCTCAGCTGACAAGTCCTTGCAATATATATCTTAATTTATATCTTCTACTGGTTCTGTTTCTCTGGTTGAACCCTGAGTAATACAACCCCTATAATTATTAGAGAAATTTAACTCATAATTTAAATTCTCCACACGTAGAAAACTCTGTGTTCAAATTGGTTAACTAGTGAATTGTATCAAAAACATTTAAGGGAGAAAAAATATTAATCATACATAATCTCTTTCAGAAAACAGAAGAAGAGGGAATGAATACTTGCCAAGTCTAGCTGGGGATAATATAGCTCTGATATCGAAATTTGACAAGAACATTCCAAAAAGTAAAATTACAGACCAGTATCCATCATGAACACAGAAACAAAAATCTTTAACAAAATATTAGTAAATTGAATCCTGCAATATATTAAGCGGATTTATCATAAGAATGCAAGATTTATTTAATTATTCTAAAAATAAGTCAATGCGATTCACCAAAATTAACTGAATAGAGGAGAAAAATCACACTATTATTTCAAAAGATGTAGAGAACTCATTTGACAGAATTCAATACACATTCATGATAAAAGTTTCTGCAGAATAGAAATTGAATGGAATTATCTCTGTTTGATGAAGTTCACCTATGAAAAACCTACAGCTAACATCGTACTAATTGTGAAATATTTTCCCCCTAATATCAGGAGCAAGGCAAGTATATCTCAACTCATTTCTTCTATTCCACATTTACTGGAGATTCTAGCTAGTGCAATAGGGTAAGAAAAATTAAAAAAATAAAAGCATGAATTGGAAAAAATGAAACAAATATATCTTTATTAACAGATGACTGATGATATGTCTTTATTAACAGATGATATGTCTTTATTAACAGATAACAGGTTTCTAAGGAAGTTACACAAATATATATTGGAATTAAGTGACTTTAGCAATGGCACAGAATATAAAGCAAATATATAAAAATCAATTATATTTCTGTATACCATCACGAAACAATTGTAAATAAAATAAAAAATAAATTAACAACAACATAGAAATCATAAAGTATTAGAACTATATTTAACAAAAATGTGCAAGACTTCTATACTGAAAACTTTTATAAAACAATCCAGAGAAAAATTCAAGAAGGTATAAATAAATGAATTGATATACAGAATTCATACATTGGGTAACACACTACTTAAAATATATCAGCCCTCTTAAATTAATCTATTGATTCCTTGTAATCCCAATAAAAATCCTGGCTGGCTTTTTTTGGGAGAAATTAACAGGCCAAATTTAAAATTTATATGGAAATGGAAAGAATCTAGACTAATCCAAATAATCTTGGAAAAGAACAAAACTGTGGGTCCCACACTATTGGATCTCAAGACTTAGACTTGAAGTCTAAGATGTTCATCCATCAAGAATGTGTGGCTTTGGTATATGATAGACATACAGATCAATGGAACAGTATAAAGAATCCAGAAATAGGGCTTCCCTGGCGGCGCAGTGGTTGAGAGTCTGCCTGCCGCTGCAGGGGACAAAGGTTCATGCCCCTGTCTGGGAAGATCCCACATGCCGTGGAGCGGCTGGGGCCGTGAGCCATGGTCGCTGAGCCTGCGCGTCCGGAGCCTGTGCTCCGCAACGGGAGAGGCCACAACAGTGAGAGGCCCGCGTACCACCAAAAAAAAAAAAAAAAGAAAAAAGAAGAAAAATAAAAGAAAAAAAGAATCCAGAAATAGACCCAACATTTATGGTCAAGTAAAATGTGTAAATGACCAAAAAACATGTGAAAAAATGCTTAACAACATTACTAATCAGGGAAGTGAAGTTAAAAACCCCATGAGATACCATTTCAGATCATAAAAATGGCTAAGATTAAAGTAAGTGACTTAAACAAGTGTGGCAAGGATGTGGAATACTTGGAACTCTCATACAATGCTGGTGAGAGTGTGAAATGGCACAACCAGTTTAGAAAAAAATCTGGCAGTTTCTTATAATGTTAAACATACATCTCTGTTATGACCAAGAAGCTTCATTTCTAAATATTTATTTAAGAGAAATAAAAACAAATATCCATAAAAGACTTGTACATAAATATTCATAGTAACTTTGTTTGAGTAGCTCCAAATTGAAACAAATCCAAATGTTTAACAACATATAAATGGATGAATAAATTGTAGATAATTCACACAGTGGAATACCCTAGCAATAAAAAAACCCCTAAAAAACTACTGATAAAAGCAACAGCATGATGGATATCAAAACATTATGTTCGGCAAAAAAAGTCAAATACAGCAGAGTGAGTTCTGTATGATTCTGTATGTATGATGTTCTAGAATAAGCAAAACTCACCCATGGTGATAGGAATCTGAACCGTGGATGCTTTTGGGAGGGAATTAAGTAGATAGGGGTATTGGAAATACTCTATATCCTCCTTGTGCTCAGATATTACAGGAACTGTTATGATAGGATCATGGTATCTATCCACTTAACCCATCGCCTAAGTTCTAAAATTATTCTCCTAGAAGTCTACATATTTGAGTTATATTATCCACATTAGGCATAATGAAAAGACGTATTATTTTTTTTCTGATTTACATGTTTCTTTTTGTACATTTTTATTGGAGTATAATTGCTTCACAATGCTGTGTTAGTTTCTGTTGTACAGCAAAGTGAATCAGCCATATGTATACATATATCCCCATACCCCCTCCTCTTGAACCTCCCTCCCACCCTCATTATCCCACCCCTCTAGGTTGTTGCAAAGCACCAAGCTGATCTCCCTATGCTATGCTGCTGCTTCCCGCTAGCTATCTGTTTTACAGTTGGTAGTGTATATATGTCGATGTTACTCTCACTTCACCCCTGCTTTACTCTTTCACTTTTACTCACAGTGGCTACAAAACCTTGTTGTATAAAATCTGAATCAGCTTTCTTGACCATCGATAAGTGCTTTCTTGGAAAGCTCCAGAAGTTCTGAAAAAAGTAGTCTTTATTATACTCATACAGACAAGGGTATGTTATTTCTTCTTCATGGATGCTCTTCCAGGTGAAAGGAAAACGTTAGTATCCATACAGCTGCCAAAGTGTGGAGTTTTCTTTGAAAGTCAGGAGTTAGTTTTCAGGAACTGACATGAATTAGAACTGCTGGGAAAAGACTTGATATTTGTTCCAGACCCCAGCTACATGTAGGCTGAGAGGTCCCAAGTCAGTCCTCTTTATGGCACTGGGATCTTCTGAGGACAAGAACAGCTTGGACAGAACAATGGATGGAGTGATTCTGTCTGGCCAGGTATGGGGCTGGTGGATAATTAAGACTGATAAGCACACATGGATGGATGGATAAATGTATGTGTGGGCAATAAACTAATAGAGCATAGAGGAAGTTCAAGCAAGAATTTAAAGTTTGTTTGCTGTGTTCCCACTGCTGAACTGAGGTCTAGAAATATAAAATGTGTCTAGGGTCACACAGTAATACTGGAACCCAGTAACCTGCTTGACAGTGCCCTATTCTTTCTGAGACATTATCAGCTCTCATCTCATGCTTGGCCATATCTTAGTTTCCAGAGGGAAGGGAAGAGGAGAAGAGTCATTCCGTGAACTTTTATTGAGGACATCATTTGTCCCGGGAACTGTTTGGTGTTGGGCATATAGCACTGAGTAATACATGAAACTTAAATCCATCAAGGTCAGTGGACATTAAACAAATGGTTACATGAATAATTCTTTAATAATACTATATGTGTCATGAAAGAGTGGTTCAGGGTTATAAGAGGATAAAACAGGAGGAACTAACTTTGTGTAGAATAATCAATCAGAGTTAGCCTGAACACTCTACAGTACATGAAAATCAACTAGGGAAACAGCTCCTGGCTGAGAGACTGGCATGTGTGGTGGGTGGGAGGGAAGGAAAGTGGAACATAGGAGGAGCAGAGAGGCCAGTGTGACCAGAGCTCATAAGCCAAGCCAGGGGAGCATGTTGTGACCCATGCTTCATGGGATTAGATATGTGGGGATAGCCAAACCATCATAGCCTTATGGCCCAATGTTAAGGAGGTCAGTTATGTTTTTAAGTGTAACAGGAAGCCACTGAAGGGTATTAAGCAAATAACATAGTCTCACTTGTAGTTTGGCTACAGTGTGGTGAATGGCTTATAGGGCATCAGGGGTTGAAGAAGACCAGTTGAGAAGCTCTTACAATTAGGCCAGGTGAGAACTGATGGTACCTGGATGAAGGTAGCATGAGTGAGAAGGAGAAAGATAAATGGGAGAAATAGAGGCACTATCAAGTGCAACTGTTAAGCTCACAATATTAGCTCCAATTATTCTAATAATTCCTTGAGTCTGGTACCTGTGATAACGTCTATGCAGTCAAAATTATAACACAACTGATAAATACAGTTAAGTCTGCCCTACTTGGATGCAGCCTCCCTGAGATGTTTAGTGTTCCATTTTTGCTTTTAAATGAGCATCCAGGTCATTTCCAGCTAGCAAAACTGAACCCCCTGATAGATATTTCAAATATGTGACTAATGTTGCCAGTTTTCATCTCAACTGGCCTGGATATAAATCCAATACTAATTTGAGCTTGTGGCAAATATATGTAATTTCCCTCCTCATTTTCCAATACCCTTTGAACACCTTACTATGTATGGGCTATTTTATAGACTTATGCATCCTTTCTTCCCAAAGTAGAACCCAGAAAATCAGTCTCACAGTGTCTTTTACAGCTTGGGCTCTACCAATCAGAATTGCTCCAGAAAGAAGCAGTGGGAAGAGGGTGTCCTTGTAGAATACATTTTGCTGGCAAGGGTGGTGTCTCTCTTTTGCTGTTGGCTGAGGATGCAAGGATGTGCTCCTGGCACAAATGTTGCATTGGTGGAGTGGAGGCGGTGGTGGCAGCAGCTTCCTCACCAGGCCAGTTCTGTGGTGTGGTTTTGGGCATAGTTCCTCGATACTTAGCTTCAAACCTGGTTCTTTAGCTCTCCCAGCAGTTCCACCCAATAGCCTTTTAATAGCCTTTTAATAAGCTCTTTAATAAGCTTAGTCAGCCAGAGTGAGATTATGTTGCTTGTAATTAATATTCCCAGCTGATATAAAACTAAACGCTATTAATTACACAGTATGAAGTTGTTTCCTGAAATGACATCATGAAATTGAAGTTCTCAGAAGTATGATTGAACAAGAAAAATAGGCCTGATCAAAGCTTCTGTTCATATTTGGCTTACATCAGGGTTATGACAAACATTTATCAACAAATAAGAGTAATGCATGCTTCTATAATAGTCCAAAGAAACTATTTCACAGGATCATCATATAGATGAATTTCTGAACCTACCTGCTAAAAATCAAAATATAGCAAAATAAAAAATGTACACATCTCTGAATTACTGATTGAATCTTTCCTGCCTCTCTGTGTGTGTGTGTGTGTGTGTGTGTGTGTGTGTGTGTATGTGTGTATGTGTATGGTGAGGAAGGTGCTGTGAAATTTCCTGAGGAAGCCATGAGCAGGTGAGAGAGTGGCCCCAGTGGGAAAGATCCAAGGCATAAACACTTCTAGAAGCTAAGGAGAGAAGTCCAGGCACTCCCAGGTCCAGGAAAGGAGCCCTCTGGAACATCTCAGACTCAGGACTTCTAGCCTCTGCTAAAACACCTCTAGTGACAAGCTGTAACTGTTTTTTAAGGAAGCCACTCTCCTGGGAGAAGATCTGCTTTGAGAAATGTCTGTCTTGTACCAAACTGAAACCTGCCTCATATAACTTCTACTCACTCTCCCTATGTCTACCACTTGAACCTCATTAACAACTTGTGCATCCTCCTACAGTGCCTTTAGGCATCAATCTCTCTTGTCTTTCCCATCAAAACCTTCAGTCTCTCTTGTCTTTCCCATCAAAACCTTCTCTTATTCAGGTTAAGCAATTCTGTTGCCTCTGCATTTCCACATATGACCCAGTCTGATGTCCTTTCTCTCCTCCCATGGAGACAGTATTGACAGAGTTGGAGTCAGACAGACTCTATATTATTTACCTGATGCATAACCAGGGGCAAGTTACTTAATCTCTGAGATAATTGCATTTATTATAAAGGCAATGCACTCCCAGTCCACATGACTTGATTCATATCTTGAGTCTACATTTTCTACTTGTGTAATTGATCTTAAATTATTTAATACCTAGCCATAAATCATTTAAAAGACCAGTTGTTAGTGACTGTGAAGATTAAATTATTTAACACAAGTAAAGACCTGGCTCAGAGAAAGTGCTCCAAAAATAATATTGTTGTTATTCCCAGAATGTGGTAGTTCCTGGGAGGTTAATGGTCATGACAGAGAGGTTTTAGTCCCTGAGACTGAAAAAGGAGGTGAGAGGACAGAGTGCCCTTTACATTCAAGCTTAAACTTTATAGTAATACAGTTTAAATGAGAAAGCATTAATTGAAATAAAAAAGGTCTTCATAATTTCTTGCAGATTTCTTAATCCTGGGGGAAGATGCTTTATCAGTAGTAGCAGCAGCAGCAATAAAAAGTGACTTGCCATACTTCTCTCCAGATCCTCAAATCTGTCCACTCAAGACTTGAGCCCTGTCCTACTTTGCAGTCAGCAGAAGTACTTCCATCAAAGTTTCAATTCTGTCTCCACAAGTCCTCTTCCTCCTTCTCTGTCTTCTTTTTATTTAAAAAAATTGTTTATTTACTTGTTTGTATATTTAATTAATTATTTGTTTATGGCTGTGCTGCACAGGCATGTGGAAACTTAGTTCCCTGACCAGGGATTGAAACCGTGGCCCCTGCATTGGAAGCGTGGAATCTTGCTCACTGGACTGCCAGGGAAGCCCCTCCTTCTTTTTAACTGTCTGGATCTCCAGAGTCTCCTATGGTCCCTCTTTTGTCACTTCTTCATCTCTCTTCCCTGGCTGGGCACTCACTCCTCTTTGCATAGTTTCTACCCTTCCTAGTCTCAAATTCCACTCTCCCACAAGAAACCATACTGGGGACGGATGCCAAGTGAACAGGAGGATGGCCCTCTTAGGGAACAATGTTTTATTGGAGAAAGCAGAGAAAGAGTCAGCTGGGTTGTCTCTGGACCAGCTGGTCGAGGAAGTGGAGAGTATGCAAAAGATGGATTTAGCCCTCTATGAAGGTGGGGGAAGGGACCTAATATGCATAGCTTTTTATTGAATTGTCCACACTTCAGGACAATTTTGTTCAAATGGGAAGAGATCTAGAGAAGAGAATTAAACCTATGTCTTGAAGATCTTTCCTATACAGAAGCTGGAAGAACTGACACTGTCTTGACCATTGCAGATAAGATAAAGGCAACTCTGTTTCAGGAAAAATCTTGAAAGTATGTTAATTCTGTTTCTTATGGGAGATGTTCCCAAGAAAAATGATCAACTGCACTTTGGTTTGCTTTGTAATTACTACTGAGGATGTCACTTCTGCTAAGGTGGGCATTCCTCCTGATGTGGGCCATGCTTCAGCTGACTGTGAGGTGGGTGCAGAATTCAGGATCCTTGGGTGTGGACAAGGCTCATGTATCTGGGGACCTTACTTTGTTACTGCTGCTGAAAGGATGTCTTTCTTGGATCTAAGTAAACCTGTAAGACACAGGAGACAAAAATGTTCAGACATCACATATTCCCAATTTTGAAGTAAAGTTCATTTTACTATAGATGAGAATCCCTGATCTTTTCAGCCTTGAAGTCCTCTAGGCCAAGTCAGCCAGGAGTGCTGATGCAATCCCATACTGCAAAGTTAAAACCTTCTTGCCAAATAATAGGATGCCCGGTGTCTTGAGACTGCAATCAGTGGCCCACACTAGACCAATGAGCCAGAGAAGGCTCCACAATGGCCCCAGAAATACTGACACTTCATGTGTGTTAACTTCATTCTCTTTCAACTCAACTGTCTCTTGTTTATTTTGCATTCTTTTTGTTTGTGTTAGAAAACCTAGCTTCAGAGCCGTGAAGGAACTCCTCCAAAAGCAAACCACAGGCAAGTGAGAGGGGCTGCCAAATTATTTTTTTCCCTACC
>NW_006791376.1:120573-132264 GCF_000442215.2 Lipotes vexillifer | reverse complement strand
CCACAGGCAAGGGAGAGGGGCTTGCAAAATATTTTTTTCCCTACACATCACCTTTCATCAGAACGGTGAATATTTTGAAAAAGATCTCATAAAAGGGATAGTTGAAGGAAAAGGGTATTTAATGAGTCACTCTTCCTTTGCTATAGTCTACTTTGCCATATTGTTTTCTTCCCAATATTAGACACTGAAACCCCCAGGGACAGACACTGTTCCTTTATTTTCAGCACCAACCCCAAGATCAGGCAAATGGTTGGTAGTCAGTACAAGTTTGTAAATAATGAAATAATATAGGAAATTTCAAAATATGTAGTTTTATACAAATACGCAAATAGTTAATTGACAGAATTTTCAACATATCCTGTTCTTCTCTGAAAAGATTTCCTTAAACATATTTTCTCCTTCATCCTATGTATGAGCAAGCAACAGTCACAGTAAATTGAACAAAACAACCCCCCCACCCCACAAATCTAGTGTTTTTGATATGCAATTTCAAATATTTATGCCTTCTTTCTTTCTTTCACCTTGTTGCATTGTCAAGAACTCCAGGAAGGCTGAGTAAAAATGATAATAATGGGCTCCTTGATCTCATTCCTGATCTCAGAGGGGAACTTTCAATATTTCACTATTAAGTATGATGTTTCCTATAGATATTTTTGCAGACACTCCATTAGATTAGGGAAGAACCTTTTATTCCTAATTTGTGAAGCATATTTATCAGAAATAAAAGCTGAATTTTATCAAAAACTTTTAATATTAATCAAGACAGTTATGTATTTAAAACAATTATGATGTCTTGCCTCCTGAATGGAAAACTGTCCCACTGTTTTTCATTCTCTGGAAGAATTTGCATAGAATTGGTGTCATTACTTCCTTAAAAATTTGGAACTCTAAGATACTAGTCAAATTCTAGTTCTCAACCTGTGTGGTGGATATATGGGTGCTCACTTTGTTATTTTAACAAAAGGATGCAAATACTTTTCTCCTATATGTACTCATATACTTTTCTAAATTATGATACATTTTTTTATAATACAACTTTTAAATGAAAAATTTTGGAAGAATTCACAGTGAAGACTACTGGGTCAGTATTCTTTGTGGAAAAGTTTTTAATAGCTGATTCATCTACTTTATGGAACTATTCAGCTTTTAAATTTATTTTTGTATTAGTTCTTATAAGTTGTATTTTTATGGTTTGTCTAATTCAATTTTAAAATTTATTTGCTTAAAGTTATTCATAATGTTCTATTATTATTTTTTGAATGCCTGTAGGATCTGTAGTGATACCACTTTTTCCATTCCTAATATTGGTTATTTATGTTTCTCCTTTTATTTCTTGGCCAGTTGTCTAGGAAATTATTGTTACTAATACATTTTAAAACCATCTTTTGGCTTTGTTCATTTTTCTGTTTGTTTTATATTTTGCTTATTTCTATTCTTTATTATTTTCTTCTACTTTCTTTAAGTTAAATTTGTTCTATTTCTAGTTTCTTGAGATGGAAGTTTAAATAATTGATTTTCAGTATTTTTCTTTTCTGTTATATGTACCTGGGACTCTAAATTTCTCTCTCAATAGCACTGCATCAAATGAGTTTTGATATGTCACATTTTGATTATAATTCACTTAAAATATTTTATAATTCCCATAGGAATTTGATATGACCCATGGGTTATTTTGAACTATATTATTTAATTTCTAATTAGTTTGTGATTTTCTAATTACCCGTCTGTTATAAATTTCCAGCTTTATTCCAATGTAGTTGAGGCATACATTCTGTATAATTTTAATCCTTTAAAATTTGTTGAGGCATATTATGACAAGCATGTGATCTGTTTTATTAAATATTCCATAGGTATATTTTATTTGGTATGATATTCTATATATTACAATAAGGTCAGGTTTGTTAATTGCAATAGGGAGAAATTCTCTTTCCTTATTGATTTTTTTGTCTGCTTGTTGTATTAACTTTTGGAACTGGAATGTGATTTTGATTTACCTCTATTTTTGTTCTGTCAATATTTTCTTTATTCATTTTGAATTCATGTTTTGAGATATATCCAGATTTAGAATTACTAAACCTTCTTGTTGCATTGATCATTTCATTCTTATGAAATGCTATTTTTTATCTTTAGAAAGGCTTCTTGAATTAAATTTTACTCTGTTTGGTATTAGCACAGCTACACCAGGTTTCTTACAGCTATTTCTTACAAACTCTATCTTTTACATACTTTTACATTCAACTTTTCTGCTCCTTTTTGGTGTGTCTCTTATAACAACATATAGTTTAAGGAAATCTAGTGTGCAATCTTGGTGTAATATTGGTGTATTTAGCCTAATAACTTTTAATTAATTACTAATATCTACCGTCTTACTACATGTTTTATGTTCATTTCCTCTTGCCCTTTTTTTTTTTTAACATCTTTATTGGGGTATAATTGCTTTACAATGGTGTGTTAGTTTCTGCTTTATAACAGAGTGAATCAGTTATACATATACATATGTTCCCATATCTCTTCCCTCTTTGTCTCCCTCCCTCCCACCCTCCCTATCCCACCCCTCCAGACAGCCACAAAGAACCGAGCCGGTTTCCCTGTGCCATGCGGCTGCTTCCCACTGGCTATCTACCTTACGTTTGTTAGTATAGATATGTCCATGTCTCTCTCTCGCCCTATCACACCTTACCCTTCCCCCTCCCCATATCCTCAAGTCTGTTCTCCAGTAGGTCTCTGTCTTTATTCCTGTTTTACCCCTAGGTTCTTCATAACATTTTTTTTTTCTTAAATTCCATATATATGTGTTAGTATACGGTATTTGTCCTTCTCTTTCTGACTTACTTCACTCTGTATGACAGACTCTAGGTCTATCCACCTCATTACAGATAGCTCAATTTCGTTTCTTTTTATGGCTGAGTAATATTCCATTGTATATATGTGCCACATCTTCTTTATCCATCCATCGGACGATGGGCAGTTAGGTTGTTTCCATCTCTGGGCTATTGTAAATAGAGCTGCAATGAACATTTTGGTACATGACTCTTTTTGAATTCTGGTTTCCTCAGGGTATATGCCTAGTAGTGGGATTGCTGGGTCATATGGTAGTTCTATTTGTAGTTTTTTAAGGAACCTCCATATTGTTCTCCATAGTGGCTGAACCAATTCACATTCCCACCAGCAGTGCAGGAGCGTTCCCTTTTCTCCACACCCTCTCCAGCATTTATTGTTTCTAGATTTTTTGATGATGGCCATTCTGACTGGTGTGAGATGATATCTCATTGTAGTTTTGATTTGCATTTCTCTAATGATTAATGATGTTGAGCATTCTTTCATGTGTTTGTTGGCAGTCTGTATATCTTCTTTGGAGAAATGTCTATTTAGGTCTTCTGCCCATTTTTGGATTGGGTTTTTTATTTTTTTATTATTGAGCTGCATGAGGTGCCTGTAAATTTTAGAGATTAATCCTTTGTCAGTTGATTCATTTACAAATATTTTCTCCCATTCTGAGGTTTGTCTTTTGGTCTTGTTTATGGTTTCCTTTGCTGTGCAAAAGCTTTGAAGTTTCATTAGGTCCCATTTGTTTATTTTTGTTTTTATCTCCATTACTCTAGGAGATGGGTCGAAAAGTATCTTGTGATTTATGTCATAGAGTGTTCTGCCTATGTTTTCCTCTAAGAGTTTGATAGTTTCTGGCCTTACATTTAGGTCCTTAATCCATTTTGAGCTTATTTTTGTGTATGGTGTTAGGGAGTGATCTAATCTCATACTTTTACATGTACCTGTCCAGTTTTCCCAGCACCACATATTGAAGAGGCTGTCCTTTCTCCATTGTACGTTCCTGCCACCTTTATCAAAGATAAGGTGTCCATATGTGCGTGGGTTTATCTCTGAGCTCTCTATCCTATTCCATTGATCTATCTTTCTGTTTTTGTGCCAGTACCATACTGTCTTGATTACTGTAGCTTTGTAGTATAGTCTGAAGTCAGGCAGCCTGATTCCTCCAGCTCCATTTTTTGTTCTCAAGATTGCTTTGGCTATTCGGGGTCTTTTGTGTTTCCATACAAATTGTGAAAGTTTTTGTTCTAGTTCTGTGAAAAATGCCAGTGGTAGTTTGATAGGGGATTGCATTGAATCTATAGATTGCTTTGGGAAGTAGAGTCATTTTCACAATGTTGATTCTTCCAATCCAAGAACATGGTATATCTCTCCATCTGTTTGTATCATCTTTAATTTCTTTCATCAGTGTCTTATAATTTTCTGCATACAGGTCTTTTGTCTCCTTAGGTAGGTTTATTCCTAGATATTTTTTTCTTTTTGTTGCAATGGTAAGTGGGAGTGTTTTCTTGATTTCACTTTCAGATTTTTCATCATTAGTGTATAGGAATGCCAGAGATTTCTGTGCATTAATTTTGTATCCTGCTACTTTACCAAATTCATTGATTAGCTCTAGTAGTTTTCTGGTGGCATCTTTAGGATTCTCTATGTATAGTATCATGTCATCTGCAAACAGTGACAGCTTTACTTCTTCTTTTCTGATTTGGATTCCTTTTATTTCCTTTTCTTCTCTGATTGCTGTGGCTAAAACTTCCAAAACTATGTTGAATAAGAGTGGTGAGAGTGGCCTCTTGCCCTTTTTTGAATTAATATTTCTTTATATTTTATTTTCTTTTGATTAATTTCTTAGTTTTATATTCTTTTAGTATTACTGTAGATAATGAATATTTAGCTTATTAGAGTATAATGCAAATTTTCATATTATTACTCTTAACATTCCCTTGAATACTTAACTTTTTATCATCTCGCCTCATGCAGCTTTAGATTTTGCCAAATATTTTCTGAACAATCAATCATGTTTCACGCTATCCCAGTGAGATGATCAAAATCTTCTCTGTCTCTCAAAAGCTGAATGTCTGGGAAAGCCCAGAATATCAGTCTCTTGTTTTTTGCCAGAACTTGTAAATGCTCCCAGAGAAAAAGCAGCAGCTGCAAAAGTCAGCTCTTCTTTCTAAGATTTTCTCCTCTTTATGATATTAGTCTCTCTAGTCTTCATTTCTCTAGGAACTCTCTGAATTCTTTAAACAACTGGCTTTAAAATTATAACAAATTTTTCTATTTCTTCCTGGTGAGGGTGTTGTTTGCCATAAGCCACTCCATTCTACTAAGAATACTATGAAATTAAATTTTAATTAATTAAGTCAATGTGAAATGTGTTTCTGTTACTTGTGCTTAATAATCTCCTTAATGATACATGTGAGCCAAGACCTGAGGATGAGAAGCATCATTCAGGGAAGAATGTTCCAGGCAGAGGGAAATGCAAAGAGAAAGAACTTGTTCTATTGGAGAAGTGGAAATGAGGCAGGGTGGTGGAATATAATGAGTGGGATGTATGGGTTGGGGGAGGACAAGGGATGGAAGAAGAGGTAGGGACAGATTATGTAGAGCCTTTTAAATCATTGAAATGGTATCCTCTAAATTACATTTAAAGAGATTATCATGGATTCTAAATAAAGATTAAATTATTTGGAGGCAGACATGGAAGCTGCAGAACTACTTTGGAAGCTATTTCATTAGTTCAAGTAAGAGATGATGGTGGCTTGCCTTAGGGTTTTGACAGTGAAAATGGAGGAAAGTAGACAAAATAGAGTCATATTTCAGAGTATTTGCTTCCAATCCACGTTCTAAAGAAGGTAAGATTTCAGAGATATTCACAGGCTAATAGAACAGGTCTACATCTCCATTCTATGAATTTCAAACAGAGTAGCCCAAGTTTAGTCTTTTTTATGTTGCAGTTCTATGTAAGATTTTAGTTAAGACAATATTCTGTAAAAAAATTAAAAATAAAAAAAATAAAAAAAGGAAAACCCCAGTAATGGAGGTAGAACCTATGGACTTGTTGTTGATTATATGGCAGGGAGTAAAAAAAGTCTGAAATCCATGACATATACTGTTTTTGGCCTTAAGAGATGGATAAATTGTAGTATCAAATTTTTATTCCTCCTTTTCCACTGTTCAAGTGAGATACACCAGAACCAGAAAGAGAAAAACCCTCTTCTAATGTCCCTCCAGTGCCTTCTACTGACAAAGCTTAACACCTAACAACTGGAAAAAGAGGAATATTTATAAAGCCCAGATCCCTTATCACGGTACAGGCAAAGAAGGCTGGCTTTGGAGAAGAGAGACAGTAAATTGATAACTGGTACAGGTCTTTGGGAGGGTAGGGCTCAGGAATGTATGGATGGCAAAATTTGGGTTTCAGGAAGTGTAGAGTCTGGAATTGTTGGGAAAGAAACGGGGAGAGCGTTATGTAGAGGGCAGAGTTCTGAGGTTTGGGGAAGACAAGGATCAGGAATGTGTGTTTTGCAGAGATCAAGGGTTTGTAAGGGACTGGGTTGAAAGGTGTGTGGAAGCCAAAAACCTGATTATGGGAGACAGGGTTCAGAAATGTGGAGACAGCAGGGTTTGGGGTTGTAGGGTGAAAAGTTGTGATATTAAAGGTGGGCATAGTTTATTTAATATTTCTCTATTGAGAGGTATGTGTGTGTGGTGGGGGGAATATGGGTTCTTGAATATGGGCAGTCGTATGACTGCTTTTTTCTTGCAGAAGTGACACTAGGTCAATTTGCCTCTTCTTTCTTTTGATGTCTTGAGCCATAGTGCAAGAATCTGATCACTCTCCTGAAGAGACCTTGAAATCACCTGGGGAAGGAGAGGAGCGTAACTGAGTCTAGCTTTACATCGTCCCTGTCAAGGCATCAGGCAGGGTGAATATGGATGAATCTATCTTGAACCTTCCAGAGCAGATCAACTACCAGGTGAATACCACCAAGTAGTCCCAGTTAATGCCATATGGAGCAAAAGGATTACTCAATCAAGCATTATCTGATTATCTGGTTCATAAAACTGTGAAATCTTTATCATAATCTAATCAAAAACATCTTTATCTACTAGGAGATGAGAGGGGTGAAACGAAGACGTGCTGCCCAGATTTCCATTAAAAAAATGGTTTTCTGTTCCAGTTCCTGGGAGCCATCATAATCTTCAAGGTTGGCTTCAGCTTCAGAGAGCTGCGTCTTTCAAGAGCACACCAGTGTAGGGTGGGCCACATTCAGTGACTTCTCAGGGGGTAGATAGAGCAATTTCATTTCTTTTTATGGCTGAGTAATATTCCATTGCATATATGTGCCACATCTTCTTTATCCACTCATCTGTCGATGGACACTTAGGATGTTTCCATGTCTTGGCTATTGTAAATAGAGCTGCAATGAACATTGTGGTACATGACTCTTTTTTTTTTTAACATCTTTATTGGAGTATAATTGCTTTACAATGGTGTGTTAGTTTCTGCTTTATAACAAAGTAAGTCAGTTATACATATACATATATTCCCATATCTCTTCTCTATTGTGTCTCCCTCCCTCCCACCCTCCCTATCCCACCCCTCTAGGTGGTCACAAACCACCGAGCTGATCTCCCTGTGCTATGCGGCTGCTTCCCACTAGCTACCTAGTTTACGTTTGGTAGTGTATATATGTCCACGGCGCTATCTCACTTTGTCACAGCTTACCCTTCCCCCTACCCATATCCTCAAGTCCATGCACTAGTAGGTCTGTGTGTGCCTTTATTTCTGTTTTACCCTAGGTACTTCATTACCTTTTTTATTTCTTCTTAGATTCCATATATATGTGTTAGCATACAGTATTTGTTTTTCTCTTTCTGACTTACTTCACTCTGTATGACAGACTCTATGTCCATCCATCACACTACAAATAACTCAATTTTGTTTCTTTTTATGGCTGAGTAATATTCCATTGTATATATGTGCCACCTCTTCTTTATCCATTCATCTGTTGATGGACATTTAGGTTGCTTCCACGTCCTGGCTATTGTAAATAGAGCTGCAGTGAACATTTTGGTACATGACTCTTTTTGAATTATGGTTTTCTCAGGGTATATGTCCAGTAGTGGGATTGCTGGGTCATATGGTAGTTCTATTTTTAGATTTTTAAGGAACCTCCATACTGTTCTCCATAGTGGCTGTATTAATTCACATTCCCACCAAGAGTACATGAGGGTTCCCTTTTCTCCACACCCTCTCCAGGATTTACTATTTGTAGATTTTTGATGATGGCCATTCTGACCGGTGTGAGGTGATACCTTATTGTAGTTTTGATTTGCATTTCTATAATGATTAGTGATGTTGAGCATCCTTTGATGTGTTTGTTGGCAATCTGTATATCTTCTTTGGAGAAATGTCTATTTAGGTCTTCTGCCCATTTTTGGATTGGGTTGTTTGTTTTTTGATACTGAGCTGCATGAACTGCTTGTAAATTTTGGAGATTAATCCTTTGTCAGTTGCTTTATTGGCAACTCTTTCCTCTCATTCTGAGGGTGATCTTTTCATTTCTTTAATGGTTTCCTTTGCTGTGCAAAAACTTTTATGTTTCATTAGGTCCCAATTGTTTATATGTTTTTATTTCCATTTCTCTAGAAGGTGGGTCAAAAGAAATTTTGCAGTGATTTATATCATAGAGTGTTCTGCCTATGTTTTCCTCAAAGAGTTTTATAGTGTCAGGCTTACATTTAGGTCTTTAATCCATTTTGAATTTATTTTTGTGTATGGTGTTAGGGAGTTTTCTAATTTATTTCTTTTATATGTAGCCAGGTTTCCCAGCACCACTTGTTGAAGAAGCTGTCTTTTCTCCATTGTATATTTTTGCCTCCTTTATCAAAAATAAGGTGACTGTATGTGTGGGGGGTTATCTGTGGGCTTTCTATCATGTTCCATTGATCTATATTTCTGTTTTGTGCCAGTCCATACTGTCCTGATTACTGCAGCTTTGTAGTATAGTCTGAAGTCAGGGAGGCTGATTCCTCCAGCTCCGTTTTTCTTTCTCAGTATTGCTTTGGCTATACAGGGTCTTTTGTGTTTCCAAAAATATTGTCAAATATTTTGTTCTAGTTCTGTGAAAAATACCATTGGTAGTTTGATAGAGATTGCATTGAGTCTGTTGACTGCTTTGGGTAGTATAGTAAATTTCAGAAGTTGATTCTTCCAATCCAAGAACATGGTATATCTCTCCATCTGTTTGTATCATCTTTAATTTCTTTCATCACTGTCTTATAGTTTCCTGCATGTAGGTCTTTTGTCTCCTTAGGTAGGTTTATTCCTAGGTATTTTATTCATTTTGTTGCAGTGGTAAATGGGAGTGTTTCCTTAATTTCTCTTTCAGATATTTCATCATCAGTGTATAGGAATGCAAGAGATTTCTGTGCATTAATTTTGTATCCTGCTACTTTACCAAATTCATTGATTAGCCTTAGTAGTTTTCTGGTAGCATCTTTAGGATTCTCTACGTAAAGTATCCTGTCATCAGCAAATGGTGACAGCTTTACTTCTTCTTTTCTGGTTTGAAATCCTTTATTTCTTTTTCTTCTCTGATTGCTGTGGCTAAAACTTCCAAAACTATGTTGAATAAGAGTGGTGAGAGTGGGCAACCTTGTCTTGTTCCTGATCTTAGTGGAAATAGTTTTATTTTTTCACCATTGAGGGCGATGTTGGCTGTGGGATTGTTATATTTGGCCTTTATTATGTTGAGGAAAGTTCCCTCTACATCTACTTTCTGGAGGATTTTTATCATAATGGGTGTTGAATTTTATCAAAAGCTTTTTCTGCATCTATTGAGATGATCATATGGTTTTTCTCCTTCAGTTTGATAATATGTGTATCACATTGATTGATTTGAGTATATTGAAGAATGCATACATTCCTGGGATAAACCCCACTTGATCATGGTGTATGACCCTTTTAATGTGTTGTTGGATTCTGTTTGCTAGTATTTCATTGAGGTTTTTTCCATCTTTGTTCATCAGTGATATTGGACTGTAGTTTTCTTTATTTGTGACATCTTTGTCTGGTTTTGGTGTCAGGGTGATGCTGGCCTCATAGACTGAGTTTGGGAGTGTTTTTCCCTCTGCTATATTTTGGCAGAGTTTGAGAAGGATAGGTGTTACCTCTCCTCTAAATGTTTGATAGAATTCACCTGTGAATCCATCTGGTCCTGGGCTTTTGTTTGTTGGAAGATTTTTAATCACAGTTTCAATTTCAATGCTGGTGATTGGTCTGTTTATGTTTTCTATTTCTTCCTTGATAAGTCATGAAAGTTTGTGCTTTTCTAAGAATTTGTCTATTTTTTCCAGGCTTTCCATTTTATTGGCATATAGTTCCTTGTAGTAATCTCGCATGATCCTTTGTATTTCTGCCGTGTAGGTGTTACTTCTCCTTTTTCATTTCTAATTCAACTGATTTGAGTCTTCTCCCTTTTTTTCTTGATGAGTCTGGCTAATGGTTTATCAATTTTCTTTATTTTCTCAAAGAACCAGCTTTTAGTTTTATTGACCTTTGCTATTGTTTCCTTCATTTCTTTTTCATTTATTTCTGCTGTGATCTTTATGATTTCTTTCCTTCTGCTAACTTTGGAGTTTTCTTAATTCTTATTTCTCCAATTCCTTTAGGTTAAGGTTAGGTTGTTTATCTTGCTATATACTTCCCTCTTAGAACTGTTATGCTGCATCCCATAGATTTTGGGTCATCGTGTTTTCATTGCCATTTGTTTCTATGTATTTTTTGATTTTCTCTTTGATTTCTTCAGTGATCTCTTGGATATTTAGCAGCGTATTGTTTAGCCTCTACTTGTCTGTATTTTTACAGATTTTTTCCTGTAACTGATATTTAGTCTCATAGCATTGTGGTCAGAAAAAATTCCTGATATGATTTCAATTTTCTTAAATTTGCCAATACTTGATTTGTGACCCAAGATATGATCTATCCTGGAGAATATTCCATGAGCACTTGAGAAGAGTGTGTATTCTGTTGTTTTTGGATGGAATGTCCTATAAATATCAATTAAGTGTATCTTGTTTAGTGTATCATTTAAAGCTTGTGTTTCTTTATTTTCATTTTGGTTGATCTGTCAGTTGGTGAAAGTGGGGTGTTAAAGGGCCCTACTAGTATTGTGTTATGTCTATTTCCCCGTTTATGGCTGTTAGCATTTGCCTTATGTATTGAGGCACTCCTATGTTGGGTGCATAAATATTTACAATTGTTATATCTTCTTCTTGGATTGATCCCTTGATTATTATGTAGTGTCCTTCTGTGTGTCTTGTAATAGTCTTTATTTTAAAGTTTATTTTGTGTGATATGAGAGTTGCTACTCCAGCTTTTTGATTTCCATTTGCATGGAATATCTTTTTCCATCCCCTTTTTTTCGGTCTGTATGTGTCCCTAGGTCTGAAGTGGGTCTCTTGTAGACTGCATATATATGGGTCTTGTGTTCATATCTATTCTGCCAGTCTATGTCTTTTGGTGGGAGAATTTATTCCATTTACATTTAAGGTAATTATTGATATGTATGTTCCTATTACCATTTTCTTAGCTGTTTTGGGTTTGTTTTTGTAGGCCTTTTCCTTCTCTTGTGTTTCCTGACTAGAGAAGTTCCATTAGCACTTGTTGTAAAGCTGGTATGGTGCGGAATTCTCTTAGATTTTGCTTGTCTGTAAAGATTTTAATTTCTCTATCAAATCTTTATGAGATCCTTGCCCAGTAGAGTAATCTTGGTTGTATGTTTTCCCCTTTCATCACTTTATATATGTCCTGCCACTCCCTTCTGGCTTTCAGAGTTCCTGCTGTAACATCAGCTGTTA
>NW_006791376.1:59347-120556 GCF_000442215.2 Lipotes vexillifer | reverse complement strand
ATCAGCTGTTAGCCTTATGGGGATTCCCTTGTATGTTATTTGTTGTTTTTCCCTTGATACTTTTAATATTTTATTGTATTTAATTTTTGAGAGTTTGATTAATATGTGTCTTGGCATGTTTCTCCTTGGATTTATCCTGTATGGGACTCTCTGTGCTTCCTGGACTTGATTGACTATTTCCTTTCCCATATTAGGGAAGTTTTCAACTATAATCTCTCAAATATTTTCTCAGTCCCTTTGTTTTTCTCTTCTTCTTCTGGGACCTGTATAATTCTAAAGTTCGTGCATTTAATGTTGTCCTAGAGGTTTGAGACTGTCCTCAACTCTTTTCATTTCTTTTTTCCTTATTCCACTCTGTGGTAGTTATTTCCCCTATTTTATCTTCCAGGTCACTTATCCATTCTTGTGCCTCAGTTATTCTGCTATTGATTCCTTCTAGAGAATTTTAAATTTCATTCATTGTGTTGTTTACCATTGTTTGTTTGCTCTTTAGTTCTAGCTCCTTCTTAAACGTTTTTTGTACATTCTCCATTATATTTCCACGATTTTGGAACATTTTTACCCTCATTGTTCTGAATTTTTTTAACGTAGACTGCTTATTTCCTCTTCATTTGTTTGGTTTGGTGGGTTTTTACCTTACTCCTTCATCTAATGTGTATTTCTCTGTCTTCTCATTTTGCTTAACTTATTGTATTTGGGGTCTCCTTTTCGCAGGTTGCAGGGTAATAGTTCCATTGTTTTTGGTGTCTGCCCCAAGTGGGTAAGGTTTGTTCAGTTGGCTGTGTAGGCTTCCTGGTGGAGGAGACAGGTGCCTGTGTTCTGGTGGATGATGCTGGATCTTGTCTTTCTTGTCAGCAGGACTGAATTCAGTGGTGTGTTTTGTGGTGTCTGTGGACTTATTATGATTTTAGGCAGCCTGTCTGATAATGGGTGGTTTTGTGTTCCTCTCTTGCTAGTTGTTTGGAAAAGGGTGTCCAGCACTGGAGTTTGCTGGTCATTGAGTTGAGCTGGGTTTTAGCATTGAGATGGAGTTCTCTGAGAGAGCTTTTGCCATTTGATATTATGTGGAGCTTGGAGGTGTCTCTTGGATCAATGTCCTGAGCTGTCTCTCTCACTTCTGAGGCACAGGCCTGACACCTAGTTGGAGCACCAAGACCTTGTTAGCTGCACAGATCAGAAGAAAATGGAGAAAAATAAAATAAAATAAAGTTATTAAAAGTAAAATAATTATAAAGTAAAAATAAAAAAGAGAAAAAGATAGAAAGGAAGAAGAGAGCAACCAAAACAGAACACAAATCCACCAATGAAAATAAGTGCTAAAAACTATACCAGAAAAACTAAAACAAAACAAAAGAAGAAAGACAGACCAATAGAACTTTAGGACAAATGGTAAAAGCAAAGCTACACAGACAAAATCACACTAAGAAGCATACACATATACACTCACAATAAGAGAAAAAGGGAAAAAAAACCTATATATAAAAAGAAAAAGAAAAAAAGGAAGAGAGCAACAAAATCCATAAAAAATCTACTAATGATAATAAACTCTAAATATTAAAGTATGATAAACATAAAACCAGAAACAGATTAGATGCAGAAAGCAAACTCTAAGTTTACAGTTGCCCCCAACGTCCACCGCCTCAATTTTTGGATGATTCATAGTTCATTCAGGTATTCCAGAGACGCAGGGTACCTCAAGTTGATTGTGGAGATTTAATCCTCTTTTCCTGAGGCTGCTGGGAGAAATTTCACTTTCTGTCTTTTGTTCGCACAGCTCCTGGGCTTCAGCTTTGGATTTGGCCACACCTCTGCATGTAGGTCTCCTGAGGGCGTCTTTTCTTCACTCAGAGAGGACAGGGTTAAAGTAGCAGCTGATTAGGGAGCTCTGGCTCACTCAGGCCTGGGGTAAGGATGGGTACAGAATGCGGGGTGAGCCTGTGGCTGCAGAGGCCAAAGTAACATTGCCACAGCCTGAGGTGCACCATGTTTTCTCCCGGGGAAGTTGTCCCTGGATCACGGGACCCAGGCAGAGGCAGGCTGCACAGCCTCTTGGGACGGGAGGTGTGGACAGTGACCTTTACTTGCACACAGGCTTCTTGGTGGTTACAGCAACAGCCTTAGCATTTCATGCCCATCTCTGGTTTCTGTGCTGATAGCCACAGCTCACTCTTGTCTCTGGAGCTCGTTTAGGCGTGCTCTGAATCGCTCCTCCTCGTGAACCATGAAACAATGGTGTCTTGCCTCTTAGGCTGGGCCAGACTTTTTACCGGACTCCCTCCTGGCTAGCTGTGGCACAGTAGCCTCATTCAGGCTGTGTTCACGCAGCCAACCCCAGTCCTATCCCTGGGATCTGACCTCTGAAGCCGGAGCCTCAGCTCCAACCCCCCACCCGCCCCGGAGGGTGAGCAGACAAGCCTCTCAGGCTGGTGAGTGCTGGTCAACACTGATCATATGTGCGGGAATCTCTCCGCTTTGCCTTCTGTCGCTGTGCTCTCCTCCGTGGCTCTGAAGCTTCCCACCCTGCCCTGCAAGTCCCCGTCTCCACCAGTGAAGGGGCTTCCTATTGTATGGAAAATTTTCCTCCTTTACAGCTCCCTCCCAGAAGTGCAGGTCCTGTCTCTAGTCTTTTGTCTCTTTTTTTTTTCTCTTTCCTTTTGCCTTACCCAGGTACGTGGGGGAGTTTCTTGCCTTTTCGGAAGTCTGAGGTCTTCTGCCAGCATTCAGTAGGTGTTCCGTAGGAGTTGTTCCACACGTACATGTATTTCTGATGTATTTGTGGGGAGGAAGGTGATCTCCACGTTCTTACTCCTCTGCCTTCTTGAAGGTCAGTTATCTGTTTTATACATATTAGTGTATATATGTCAATCCCCTTCTGAAATTGGGTTTCTCTTTACAGTTAGAAGAAGGGTTGCCACTCTCTGCTTGGAGGTGTGTCTATGGTACCTGTAGGCAAAGCCTGGGTTTCCTTCACGCTCCTGAACTATGTATTATCAAGTGCTTAACTGAGCCCAGAGTAACTCACTCTGCAAAGCACAGCAGACATCATTTTAGACTGGGAAATTTTCAAGGCGGACACTATTGTTTCAACTGTCTAGCCATGATAATAACAGAGCAATGCTTCCTTGTGTTATCTGATTGTAAGCAGGTACTCCTTGCAATATTCTTTCTTAGAAAAATTGGCAGCAAGATATTATCTTGAGGTTTTTAAAATATAGACTACTTTGGCCAACAAAATAGACTCCAGATTACTGATAAGCATCTTCATATATGGAACAATCTAATTTAAGCCAAGTGAATTTGAGAGAGTACATGTCAAAGATTTAAAAAAAATTTGTAGGGTTAGTAATGAGCCAGATACCATCTACAGGGGCATCTCTTTGTGTCTCTTTACAGAAACATGCCATTACTGTGTGGGTGAATATCTATATTCAGAGACATATATCCAGTTCATTTTAGAGGAAGTTAAAATGTTTTAGATATAACTAAAAAGGGTTGGGAGGCTTTTTCATAAACACAATCTTATACTCACCACCCATGAATATTATTCTGTACATCCTGATTCTTGGAGAAGTGTCAAAGTGCAGATTTTCTTAGTCAAAATAACCAGAAATCTTTGTATGCGGCCAAAACTCTTGTCATACCTTGTTCCTAACAGAGTTAAAGGCTATATAGGAGCTGCTGGCAGTCTTAAAGTGCTTGTAACAGATTTTTCCATAATGTGATAGGAAGTGAAACAGTTATCAAGGACAGTCAGACTGAAACTTGTTTGATAACTATAAGTGAAATATGAGATCGATAGACCCACACTGAAAATTTATTAAAAAGGAAGTGAATTAGGCACTATCACATACTATTGGTGGGAGTGTCATTTGATCAAAACATTTTGGAAATTAATGCCATACATTTTAAATATATTGATAGTTGTGTTTTTGACTCAATAATCCCATTTCTTAATTTGCACATTATTTAAATACTCTGAAATGATAAAGACTTAAACAGAAAAGGAATGTTACAGTTTTGTATTCATTTCCTACTGCTTCTGTAACAAGTGACTATAAACTCATCAGCTTAAAGCAAAAGAAATTATATTATGCATTTTGTTGAGTTTTTGTACTAAAAATTTGAGGCATGTATTTTTTTATCTTTAATTTACAGCTGTGTAGGTAAACTGATCTTCAGGGAGGGTGGGAAATATTTAATGTCACACAGTACTGTTACCTATAGAATTCTACATAGCCAAGGCATTCAAGTTTTCCCCTGGAGGGTGTAGTGCATAATATTAGCTGAAGTGTTACTGTGGTTCAGCAAATTATACTAATAAATTATCACAGGGTTCTCTGTCAGACATATTTTATTTATTTAGGGAAAAATACCCATAAGTTGAATGGTGGGATCAATGACTCCTGGTGTTTCATTCCCTGAGTGTACTAAGAATATCTGAAAATGCACTAAATGTCACTTCAAAAGAGAGGGCCTGATAGAGTCCATTGAATTAACTTTCGTAGGGGAAAGTAGCACAAGATATTTTGGGAGTATGAGTGGAAAACTTCTAAATGCATACATCCCAGACATTGAATCAATTTTGAAGGTAATGAGAAGAGAGGAATTTGGGTTTCTAGTAGACCACAAGTCACTCATGGTCATGGGGGCCCCAGAGACAAGATCAGTGTGTAAATATGAAAATGTAGAGCTTTAGGAAGTGGCCCCAGCCTGTAATCTTATGGCTTAGGAAACTGAGGGATCATGCAGTCCTGTTCAAGCTCATTTAGGGATCTATCTGAAAACACACCCAACATGGGACTGTCAGCACTAGGAAATCAAGATAAGACTTTGTGGCTCTGTTTAAGTCACTTAATTGTCAAGAAAAGCCAAGAGACCAGTAGAACATTTTAAAAGGGGAGAAACTGCAGGTAGGGGTTAAAATATGTGGATTTAGCAAACCCTGGTCTCTACCATGAGGGGAAACAAAGCTGGGTGCTGGGCAGGCGAAATTGAATGAGGTAGTGAGTTTTACATACCAGATGCTTGGGAGCTGGGGAGTGGGGGAAGCACCATCTCTGACTATGGAAGAGCATCACGCTGTCAAAGATTTTCTCCTATTTCCTAATTGGCACATGGCACTGGGACAGGAAATATGAGACAAGGTCTCGAGTGAATCACTGTGCACTTCCTCAGTGAGGGGTGAGGAAGATCGTGGACAAGGAAATTTTGTGATATCAGCATGAGTGTGGCAAGTCATTTTTGAGATTGCCGGCAGATGATATTTGGGTTGGGAAATAAGTGTATCATGTCAGTCCTGGTCTGTTCTGCCTGTGTGGGGCTGCCTGGCCCTTATAAAAGGAGTCTCCATCTCAGTGGTGCTATCTTAGTGACACTCAGTGATAGGTCTTCTTTGGAGCCTGTGGTGAGTACAAATCTTAGAGGTCTTTGTGGCACTTGAATGGTAAGATTGAACCTGGAGGTGTAGGTGACTTTATTTTAACCAATTAGTGCTCTCTATGGGGAAAAAGAAGATAATGAGGTTTTAGGGGTAAATTTTAGCTGGTATTTGGTAGGTGATCCTGAATGTGATGAGAGAAATAGAGTCAGAGGTATGATCTTAAACTGAAGGAGAGTAAGAGAGATGAGATGCTGTGCTGTAGCCCACCCTACATTAGTTCCAAATGCATCCCTCTGAGAGTTCAGTCCCATTGAGTACTGGGTTTGGGCCTCTGCATTTCTCCTTAAAAGCCCACAGTCACGTCAGTTAGACCAGCAACCAGGGCCTCATGGGAGATATAAGTAGAGATTTGTTTTGGGATTGGCTACAATTTTAATAACCGGGTTCTTCTTCTCCAGATAGTATTTGTATTCACACAACACCTGCATAGGAAATTTTGTCTTTAGAAAGTGGTAGAATGAGAGATTAACCAGAAAAAACTGAATATCTGAGGGCAAGAGGTCCTAAAAAAGAATGGTGAAGAAGTTACACAAAACTATAAAGACTCTACAAGGGATCAAAGAAAGTCCTTGGAGACGGAAGTGTTGTGTGCCCAGCTAATTGTTCTACCAGTAGGACTGTCTATGTTATGGACAGTGTTGTCTGTTTGTATTTCAGATTACTTGAGACCCAGGAAAGATGTCTTACCAGCAGCATCAGTGCAAGCAGCCCTGCCAGTCACCTCCTGTGTTCATACCTAAGTGCCCTGAGCCTTGCCCACCTCTAAACTGTCTGGAGCCATGTCCCTGTCCTCCATGCCCACCTGTGCAGTGCCACATCCACTGTGCCAGCAGAAATGTCCTCCTGTGCATCAATGCACACCCTGCCAGCAGAAGTGTCCATCCAAGTACAAGCAACAGCACTAGATTTCATCAGGACCATGAAACAACAAGATCTAAGCTTTTCTTAGTCCCAGGACTCCATCGTCCTCCCTTCAGCCATGGTGATGGACTGCTTCTTCCTTAACCTCCCTCCTGGATTGACAGCTGATAGAGAAAAGGCCTGGTTCCTGAAGCAGACACCATGTTGTTGGAAGAAGAGCAGCAGGATCATCACCTGATCTTGCTTTGCCATCTGCCTGTCTGTAATCGGGCTGTGATCTCTACCCTGTGAGCACTTAGTGTGTATATTCTTTTACTTCTCCAATAAAGCACATTTCATGGTTGAGCCCACATTTCTTCTCCTTCTTCTTCTCCTTCTCCTCCTCCTCCTCCCCCTCCTCCCCCTCCTCCCCTCCTCCTCCTATATAAAGGTGAATTGACACATTGTTAATCCCCTCAAGGTATTCAGAGTCTCGTATAGAGGCAGACTTGTAAATCATACTACAAAGAGATGTACCACATACTATGACAGAATTATGTACCTGTGGCGAAAGAAAGACTTCTCAGAGAAGGGAATAGTCAAGCTAAGAGCCCAGGGATGTGCAAGAGTAACCAGGACAACAAGGACATCCCATTCCAGAAAGAGAGGGGTGGATGATAGTTGGTTTCTAAAGATCTCTCCTTCCACCCTCATAAACCTCACCTCACAGTAACCCTGTCTTTGTGGGGTCCCAACGCTTAAATCTGGGCTAGCTCTTGCATTCGCTCTTGATTGGTAAACTGGCAGAATTGTTGCTGTGTGATTTCCAAGGCTAGATATTAAAAAAATCTTACAACTTCCACCTGGGCCTCTTAGAGTTGCTTTTACAATGTCCCTGTTGGAACCCATCTCAGAAGTGTACCTGAGCCATGTGGAGAGTCTCAGAGGATGAGATATCACACTGAGGAGCGCCCAGGGAGCCTCATGTCAAGGCACCAGACATGTGCATGAAGAAATTGTCTGAGAAGTGTATCCTTCAGCCCAAACTACTTTAGCTGAAGCCACTTGGAGCTGGACCATCTCTAAATTCATGTTCTCAAAACTATGAGCAAAATAAAGGATTGTTTTAAGCCACCAAGTTTTGGGGTAGTTTGTTACACAACAGTTAATAACCAAAATAGAGGGTATATGTGCAAAATGCAGAGATATGAAAAGGTTACTTCTAACCTGGGAATAGCAAGTAGTTTAATAGCTTAGTATGGCTAAAGAAAGAATGGTAGGGGAAATATATTACTGAGAACACTTGCAATTACAAGTGGGGGAACCCTAGCTCAGTCTGAGTCCAGAGGTGAAGCTGATTTCAAGCATGAAAGGGACAAATGATTTAAATGAGGTCTTTAGCTCTATTTCCTCCTCCCCCCCTCCTCCTCCCCCTCCTCCTCCTCCTCCTCCTTCTTCTCTTCTTCTTCTTCTCCTTCTTCTTCTTTAATTTTTGCATTTAGTGTTTTTAATCTCTTCTGTCAACTACAACTACTCTTCTGAGCATTCTTTTTCATTCCTACTGAATTATTAAAGTTAGACTTATTCCATCACTGAGTTCAGTTTTGCCTGAAATATGCCTTTAGGATTGGATACATCAAATAATTCTTTTATTGGTTTCAAACTCATTTCTACTTCCTCCTACCTTGTGTGACCCTGAAAAAAATTGAACTCTCTCAGCCTCAGTTTTCTTCTCTGTAAAAAGTAGGAAAGAATGTATTCCACTCAGTGGACTAATAGAAATTAATTAATTTATTCACAAATGTTTCCTAATTATGTAACAAGTGTCAGCTAGTCTCTTGTGTGCTAGGGATATGATGATAGTGACCAAAGTCCTTGTCCACCTAAATTCTTGAGGGAATTTTACACACACACACAAACACACATGACAAATAATAGTTAGGCATGGGTTAGAGAAAATTGTTTAGAAAAGCTCTTCCAAAGTGGCTGTTTGGGCAAAGACCTGAATGAACAGAAGAGTAAGCTGTGGGTAGGTGAGCATATCTGGTGTGTACTGTACCAGTGAAAGGGGATGGCAAGTGCTAAGGCAGAGCAAAGTAACAGCAGAGAGAACAGTGATCAAGGAGACACTATTCCCAATTGAGGTCCTAGAGGTTGGATCTTGAAGACGTAATAAAGATTTTGATAATTTATTCACAGTTTGACAGCCATATTATGCAGAGGGTCAAAGGTCTAAAATCTTATAACTATGTAATTTTCAATTATCATATATTATTTATTTTAATTAAAAGTACATATGGCCTTTCAAAGACATTTTCAAAAAAGGTTAAAATAACTGAGGAATAAATTAGAACTCCTTTGCAAGATGAAAATTTATTTTGAGAGGGTCACTAGGTGACATGTCAGTCTATTAGTTTCCCATCTTATAGGGAAGTCGACCCCATTAATTTCCATCACCTTATAGGTACCAAAATGTATAAGAAAGTTTACTCTTGTGCAGCCAATGCTAAAAGAATTGATTTTCTTTTTAGGAGGGTTGACTTTACACTCTTGAAAAGGGTTCTGGCCTAATATTATTGTGGATAGATTTCCCCCTCTCTTTTGTCTTTAAGAAAAACAAAAAATAAAAGCCCTTCATTTTTGGGGGGCACATGATGAACACATTCAGAAAGTTGATAAACTTTAGCTGTATAACTGAGAGTGGATAATTATAAACTGATCACACTTTTATCATTAGTCAAGAAATTCAAAGTCAAGAAAAATAACATTACCAATCCTTCAAAAGATACAAGTTTCCTTGTTAAATTACATCCTATACCTTCTCCACTAGAAGTAACCGCAATCCTGACTCCTAATAATCACTTTCCTGTTTTTCTTTATGTTTTTTAACCACCAGTATAGAGGCATCTCTAAAAGCTATAGTTAAGTTTTTCAGTGTTTGAACTTTATAAAAATGGAATTATACTGCATGCCATCTTTTTGTCTCTTTCATTTGACACTATATAGTTTTAGTTTATTCACTGGTGTATTTTAGAATATCATTGTATGGCTATACAACACTTCTTTTCTCTCTTTGTTCTACTCTTGGTTGACCTTTAAGTCGTTTCCTATTTGGAGCTATTAGGGATACTGTGACATTTTCTTCATACCTGCTAGTGCACATGTTCACACATTTCTCTAGGGTATATTCCCAGAAGTATATGTATCTTGTACCTTGATAGATAATGCCAAACTCTTTTCCAAAATACTTGGACCGATTTAAACCCCGTACCAGTGGTGTACTGCATTTGCTGTTTATGTTATCTCTTTAAATTAGTTGATCATTTCCACACTGTTGAAAGTTTTACACATCTGGTGTACATTGTGAGTAGTGATCCATCCTTGTGTTTTGAATAAACTGTTTATTAAGAATTAATGACTTTTAGAAGCTTTGAAAATACATTTTTCTTTTTAACATCTTTATTGGAGTATAATTGCTTTACAATGGTGTGTTAGTTTCTGCTTCACAACAAAATGAATCAGTTATATATATACATATGATCCCATATCTCTTCCCACTTGCGTCTCCCTCCCTCCCACCCTCCCTATCCCACCCCTCCAGGAGGTCACAAAGCACGGAGCTGATCTCCCTGTGCTATGTGGCTGCTTCCCACTAGCTACCTACCTTATGTTTGGTAGTGTATATATGTCCATGCCTCTCTCTCGCTTCGTCACAGCTTACCATTTCCCCTCCCAATATCCTCAAGTCCATTCACTAGTAGGTCTGTGTCTTTATTCCTGTCTTACCCCTAGGTTCTTCATGACATTTTTGTTTTTCTTAAATTCCATATATATGTGTTAGTATATGGTATTTGTCTTTCTAAACAATAAATGCTGGTGAGGGTGTGGAGAAAAGGGAACACTCTTGCACTGCTGGTGGGAATGTGAATTGGTACAGCCACTATGGAGAACCGTATGGAGGTTCCTTAAAAAACTACAAATAGAACTACCATATGACCCAGCAATCCCACTACTAGGCATATACCCTGAGGAAACCATAATTCAAAAAGAGTCATGTACCAAAATGTTCATTGCAGCTCTATTTACAATAGCCCAGAGATGGAAACAACCTAAGTGTCCATCACCAGATGAATGAAGAAGATGTGACACATATATACAATGGAATATTACTCAGCCATAAAAAGAAACAACATTGAGTTATTTGTAGTGTGATGGATGGACCTAGAGTCTGTCATACAGAGTGAAGTAAGTCAGAAAGAGAGAGACAAATACTGTATGCTAACACATATATATGAAATTTGAAAATACTTTTATTGGCCATTTGGATGCATCATTTTTTTTCTGTGTGCAATGTCTGTTGCCCATGTGTCTATTGAGCTGTCTGTCTTTTTATGACTGACTTTATGAGTTATTTATAAATTTTGGATATTGATTTTTTCAAACATATATTTCATTTTATTCAGTAAATATCTGGCAATATGATAAGATAAAAATAAATGAATTAGGAGATAGACCCGTGCTCAAAGTTTGATTTCAGCATTTTCTTGCCCTAACACTGAACAAGACCTTTTATATCTTTACTTATCAATTTGTTCATTTGCAATGTAACATGATACTGTATTTTCTCAACTCAAATCTATATATTTCTTTGCATTTTTGTTTTGCTAAAAATAATTTTTATTGGAGTATAGTTGCTTTACAATGTTGTGTTAGTTTCTGCTTTACAGCAAAGCAAATTGGCTATACATATACATATATACCCTCCTTTTTGGATTTCCTTCTCATTTAAGTTACAACAGAGCATTGGGTAGGGTTCCCTGTGATATACAGTAGGTTCTCATTAGTAATCTATTTTATACATAGTAGTGTAAATATGTCAATCCCAATCCCCCAATTCATCCCACCCCCCCTTTACTCCCTTGTTATCCATGCATTTGTTCTCTATGCCTGTGTCACTATTTCTGCTTTGCAAATGGGTTCATCTGGATCATTTTTCTAGATTCCACATATAAGCAATATTATACAATATTTGTCTTTCTCTTTCTGACTTACCTCACTCTGTATGACAATCTCTAGGTCCATCCATGTCGCTGCAAATGTCATTATTTTGTTCCTTTTTTATGGCTGAGTAATATTCCATTGTATATATGTACCACCTTTCCTTTATCCATTCCCCTGTTGACGGACATTTAGGTGGTTTCCATGTCCTGGCTATTGTAAATACTGCTGCAATGAATATTGGAGTGCAGTTACCTTTTGGTATTATGGTTTTCTCTGGGTATATGCCCAGAAGTGGGATTGCTGGTACATGAAAAGATGCTCCACATCACTAATTATTAGAGAAGTGCAAATCAAAACTAAAATGAGTTATCACTTCACATGGTCATCATCAAAAATCTACAAACAATAAATGCTGGAGAAGGTGTGGAGAAAAGGGAACCCTTCTGCACTCTTGGTGGGAATGTAAATTGATACGGCCATTATGGAGAATAGTATGGAGATTCCTTAAAAAAACAAAACAAAACTAAAAATAGAACTACCATGTGACCCAACAATCCTACTCCTGGATACTGATATATATATATATATTTTTGCGGTACGCAGGCCTCTCACTGTTGTGGCCTCTCCCATTGAGGAGCACAGGCTCTGGATGCGCAGGCTCAGCGGCCATGGCTCACGGGCCCAGCCACTCCACGGCATGTGGGATCTTCCCGGACCGGGGCACGAACCCATGTCCCCTGCATCGGCAGGCGGACTCTCAACCACTGCGCCACCAGGGAAGCCCTGGATCCTGATTTTTAAAAACAATTTGCCTACTCCACTGTAATTAAGATTTTTTCCTATTTTCCTCCAGGAACTGTAGAGTCTTAGATCTTTCATTTTAGTCTGTGATACATTTCAATTGATTTTTGTATGGTGTGAGGTAAAGGTCAAAGCTTCATTAATTTCTGTATCAGTATCCAACTGTAAGAGTACCATTTGTTGACAAGATTATTTTTTTTGTCCATTGGGATTTTTGTTGAAAATCAATTGACCATACGTGTTGTGGGTCTATTTCTGTATTTTCTATTATTGTCTATTGATCTCTTGTCTATTCTTATGCTGATAGCATACTGTCTTAATTAGTGTAGCTCTATAATGCAATCCTAACATTAATTCTCCAACTTTGATGTTCCTTATTAAAATCATCTTGGCTGTTCCAAGTAGTATTCATTGCTATGTACATTTTATATTAGCTTGTCAATTTCTTTAAAAATCCCACTGGCAGTTTGATTGGAGTTACATTAAATCTATAGATCAATTTGGGAAGAAATGATAACTCAGCAATACTGAGTCTTTTGATCCATGAAAAAGGGATATTTCGTCAATTATTTATTTTCTCTCAGCAGCAAGTTTATAGTGATCAGTGTAAAGGGCTTGAACATCTTTTGTTGAAGCTTTCAGTATTTATTTATTTATTCATTTTTGACAAAAACATGTATTTTATTCTTTTGTTAGATTATAAAATATTTACACGCAAATTCATTCATACATTGTAAGTGTTTGAAGTTAGTATAGATGGACTGCATGTGTATTTTCTATTATTATTTAAAGTAAAAGAACATGTAGTCACAACCCTGGCTCCAACCTGCTTTTTTTTCACTGCATTAACTGTCTTTGATTTGAAGCCAATATAACACCTTATAAATTTATGGTCAATAAAACTTCCCAAACACACATTTTTAAACTTCTAACAGTAATAGATCAATAACATCAATGTTATTTCTCTTCTCATCTCCCCAGAACTCCTGTTGTGAATTTCCATTGAGAGGTCCTGAAATGACCTTAAAGTCAGCATTCTACAAGTAATTTTGTATTCTCCTCTCACTAACCCTAAACCTTGATTCTTAAAGTTCTATTAATTGAATGACCATTCTCTAATTCACCCAGACTAAAAAGGTGTTATTGGCATTGATTAGTCTATAGCTTTTTCTCCTGATAGCTAACAAGCGAACAGATCTTGCTGACTGAGTTTTCTTTCAAAAAACCACTTGGAGTCATCTCATTCTTTCATTTCCTCTGTCACAACCAATATTCATGTCACATTCATGTCTCATTCGGCATACTACACTAAACTCACTGTCCTTTTAAAAAAAATACACACACACCGCTCTCTCTGTCTCTCTCTCTCCCTATCTATTTATCTATAAAATAACTAGATTTGAAAGATAATTCTATTAGGGCCTTAAGTATCATTTAATAGCTAAAACTTTTGGAAAATTACTTAAGTCCATGAAACTCATTTTTCTCAGCTAGTAAGTGAAAAATATATCTAACTCAAAAATCTAATATGAAGATTAAATAAAATATTTAAAAAAACATATGAGTCTTGGGCTTCCCTGGTGGCGCGGTGGTTGAGAGCCCGCCTGCCGATGCAGGGGCGGGAAGATCCCGCATGCCATGGAGTGGCTGGACCCATGAACCATGGCCACTGAGCCTGTGTGTCCAGAGCCTGTGCTCCACAACGGGAGAGGCCACAACAGTGAGAGGCCTGCGTACCGTCAAAAAAAAAAAAAAAAAAAAAAAAACATATGAGTCTTATGGAAATATCACTATAATGGGAAATATTATTTCTTCACCTTTTTATTTATTTTAGTCTTTCTTTTTTTAAAACAAATTTATTGGAGCATAATTGCTTTACAATGGTGTGTTAGTTTCTTCTTTATAACAAAGTGAATCAGCTATACATATACATATATCCCCATATCTCCTCCATCTTGTGTTTCCCTCCCACCCTCCCTATCTCACCCTTCTAGGTAGTGACAAAGCACTGAGCTGATTTCCCTGTGCTATGTGGCTGCTTCGCACTAGCTATCTATTTTACATTTGGTAGTATATATAAGTCCATGCCACTCTCTCACTTTGTCCCATCTTACCCTTCTCCCTCTCCGTGTCCTCAGTCCATTCTCTACGTCTGGGTCTTTATTCCTGTCCTGTCCCTAGGTTCTTCAGAACCATTTTTTTTTTAGATTCCATATATATGTGTTAGTATACAGTATTTATTTTTCTCTTTCTGACTTACTTCACTGTGTATGACACTCCCTAGGTCCATCCACTTAACTATGGCTGAGTAAGATTCCATTGTATATATGTGTCACATCTTCTTTATCCATTCATCTGTCGATGGACACTTAGGTTGCTTCCATGTTCTGGCTATTGTAAATAGAGCTGCATTGAATATTGTGGTACATGACTCTTTTTGAATTATGGTTTCCTCAGGGTATGTGCCCAGTAGTGGGATTGCTGGGTTGTATGGTCGTTCTATTTTTAGTTTTTAAGGAACCTCTAAACTGTTCTCCATAGTGGCTGTATGAATTTACATTCCCACCAAGAGTGCAAGAGTGTTCATTTTCTCCACACCCTCTCTGCATTTATTGTTTGTAGATTATTTGATGATGGCCATTCTGACTGGTATGAGGTGATACCTCATTGTAGTTTTGATTTGCTCTTCTCTAATGATTAGTGATGTTGAGCATCTTTTCATGTGTTTGTTGGCAATCTGTATATCTTCTTTGGAGAAATGTCTATTTAGGTCTTCTGCCCATTTTTGGATTGGGTTGTTTGTTTTTATTATTGAGTTGCATGAGCTGCTTGTAAATTTTGGAGATTAATCCTTTGTCAGGTGCTTCATTGGCAAGTATTTTCTCCCATTCTGAGGGTTGTCTTTTCGTCTTGTTTATGGTTTGCTTCGTTGTGAAAAAGTTTTTAAGTTTCATCAGGTCCCATTTATTTTTGTTTTTATTTCCATTTCTCTAGGAGGTGAGCCAGAAAGGATCGTGCTGTGCTTTATGTCATAGAGTGTTCTGCTTATGTTTTGTTTTAAGGATTTCATAATGTCTGACTTACACTTAGGTGTTTAATTCATTTTGAGTTTATTTTTGTGTATGGAGTTAGGGAGTGTTCTAATTTCATTCTTTTACATGTAGCTGTCCAGTTTCTGCAGCACCACTTATTGAAGATGCTGTCTTTTCTCCATTGTATATTCTTGCCTCCTTTATGAAAAATAATTCCATATATATGTGTTAGCATATGGTATTTGTTTTTCTCTTTCTGACTTACTTCATTCTGTATGACAGACTCTAGGTCCATCCACCTTACTACAAATAACTCAATTTCGGTATTTTTTATGGCTGAGTAATATTCCATTGTATATATGTGCTACATCTTCTTTATCCATTCATCTGTTGATGGACACTAAGGTTGCTTCCATGTCCTGGATATTGTAAATAGAGCTGCAATGAACATTTTGGTACATGACTCTTTTTGAACTATGGTTTTTTCAGGATATATGCCCAGTAGTGGGATGGCTGAGTAGTATGGTAGCTCTGTTTGCAGTCTTTTAAGGAACTTCCATACTGTTCTCCATAGTGGCTGTATCAATTTGCATTCCCACCAACAGTGCAAGAGGGTTCCTTTTTCTCCACATCCTCTCCAGCATTTATTGTTTCTAGATTTTTTGATGATGGCCATACTGACTGGTGTGAGATGATATCTCATTGTAGTTTTGATTTAAATTTCTCTAATGATTAATGATGTTGAGCATTCTTTCATGTGCTTGTTGGCAATCCGTATACCTTCTTTGGAGAAATGTCTATTTAGGTCTTCTGTCCATTTTTGGATTGGGTTGTTTGTCTTTTTTGTTATTGAGCTGCATGAGCTGCTTGTAAATTTTTGAGATTAATCCTTTGTCAGTTGCTTCAGTTGCAAATATTTTCTCCCATTCTGAGGATTGTCTTTTGGTCTTGTTTATGGTTTCCTTTGCTGTGCAAAAACTTTTAAGTTTCATTAGGTCCCATTTGTTTATTTTTATTTCCATTTCTCTCAGAGGTGGGTCTAAAAGGATCTTGCTGTGATTTATTTCATAGAGTGTTCTGCCTATGTTTTTCTCTAAGAGTTTTTTTTTTTTCTTTAAAAAAGGTCATGAAGAACCTAGGGGTAAGACAGGAATAAAGACACAGACCTACTAGAGAATGGACTTGAGGGTATGGGGAGGGGGAAGGGTAAGCAAAGTGAGAGAGTGGCATGGACATATGTACACTATCAAACGTAAAATAGATAGCTAGTGGGAAGCAACCTCATAGCACAGGGAGATAAGCTCGGTGCTTTGTGACCACCTAGAGGGGTGGGATAGGTAGGGTGGGAGGGAGGGAGATGCAAGAGGGAAGAGATATGGGAACATATGTTTATGTATAACTGATTCACTTTGTTATAAAGCAGAAACTAGCAAACCATTGTAAAGCAATATACTCCAATAAAGATGTTAAAAAAATAATTTGTGCGTGGTTTTATCTCTGGGCTTTCTATCCTGTTCCATTGATCTATATTTCTGTTTTTGTGCATGTACCATAATGTCTTGATTACTGTAGCTTTGTAGTGTAGTCGGAAGTCAGGGACTCTGGTTCCTCCAGCTTTGTTTTTCTTCCTCAAGATTGTTTTGTGTATTCGGGGTCTTTTGTGTTTCCATATAAATTGTGAAATTTTTTGTTCTTGTTCTGTGAAAATACCACTGGTTGTTTGATCGGTATTTCATTGAATCTGTAGATTGCTTTGGGTAGTATAGTCATTTTCATAATGTTAATCTTCCAATCCAAGAACATGATATATATCTCCATCTGTTTATATCATCTTTAATTTCTTTCATCAGTGTCTTATAGTTTTTGGCATACAGGTCTTTTGTCTCCTTAGGTAGGTTTATTTCTAGGTATTTTACTCTTTTTGTTGCAATGGTAAATTGGAGTGTTTCTTTAATTCTCTTTCAGAATATTCATCATTTGTATATAGGAATGCAAGAAATTACTGTGCATTAATTCTGTATCCTGCTACTTTACCAAATTCATTGATAAGCTCTAATAGTTTTCTGGTAGCTTCTTTAGGATTCTCTATGTATAGTATCATGTCATCTGCAAACAGTGACAGCTTTAGTTCTTCTTTTCTGATTTGTAATCCTTTTATTTCTTCTTCTTCTCTGTTTGCTGTGGCTAAAATTTCCAAAACTATGTTGAACAATAGTGGTGAGAGTGGATAACTTTGTCTTGTTGCTGATCTTAGTGGAAATGCTTTCAGAGTTTCACCATTGAGAACAATGTTAGGTGTGAGTTTGTCATATGTGGCCTTTATTATCTTGAGTAAGTTCCCTATATTTCTATTTTCTGGGGGAGTTTTGTTATAAATAGCTGTTGAATTTTGTTGAAAGCTTTTTTGGCATCTGTTGAAATGATCATATGTTTTTTCTCCTTCAACTTGTTAATATGTGGTATCACATTGATGGATTTGCGTATATTGAAGAATCCTTGCATTCCTGAGATAAAACCCACTTCAACATGGTGTATGATCATTTTAATGTGCTGTTGGATTCTGTTTGCTAGTATTTCCTTGAGGATTTTTGCATCTATGTTCATCAGTGATATTGGCCTACATTTCTCTTTCTTTGTGACATCTTTGTCTGGTTTTGGTATCAGGGTGATGATGGCCTCGTAGAATGAGTTTGGGAGTGTTCCTCCCTCTGCTATATTTTGGAAGAGTTTGAGAAGGATAGGTGTTAGTTCTTCTCTAAATGTTTGGTAGAATTCGCCTGTGAAGCCATCTGGTCCTGGGCTGTTGTTTGTTGGAAGATTTTTAATCACAGTCTCAATTTCAGTTCTTGCATTTTGTCTGTTTATATTTTCTATTTCTTCCTGGTTCAGCCTCAGAAGATTGTGCTTTTCTAAGAATTTATCCATTTCTTCCAGGTTTTCCTTTTTATTGGCATAGAGTTGCTTGTAGTAATCTCTCATGATCATTTGTATTTCTGCAATGCAGGTGTTACTTCTCCTTTTTTATTTCTAATTCTATTGATTTGAGTCTTCTTCCTTTTTTTCTTTATGAGTTTGCCTAATGGTTTGTCAATTGTATTTTTCTTCTCAAGGAACTAGCTTTTAGTTTTATTGATGTTTTCTGGTTTTTTTTTGCATTTATTTTTCATTTATTTTTGCTCAGATCTTCATGATTTCTTTCCTTCTTCTCAGTTTGGGGGTTTCTTTTGTTCTTCTTTCTCTAGTTGCTTCAGGTGTACATTAATTGTTTATTTGAGATGTTTCTTGTTTATTGAGGTAAGATTGTATTGCTATAAACTTCCCTCTTAGAACTGCTTTTGCTGCATCTCATAGGTTTTGGGATGTTGTGTTCTCATTGTCATTTGTTTCTAGGTATTCTTTGGTTTCCTTTTGATTTCTTCAGCAATCTCTTGGTTAAGTAGTGTATTGTTTAACCCCCACATGTTTGTATCTTTTGTTTTTACAGAGTTCTTCCTGTAATTGATGTCTAATCTCATCACGTTGTGGTCAGAAAAGATACTTGATATGATTTAAATTTTCTTAAATTTACCAAGACTTGCTTTGTTACCCATGATATGATCTATCCTGGAGAATGTTCCATGAGCACTAGAGAAGACAGTGTATTCTTCTTTTCTTGGATGGAATATCCTATAAACATCAATTAAGTTCATATTGTTTAATATATCATTTAAAGTTTGAGCTTCCTTATTTTTTTCATTTTGGATGATCTGTTCTTTGGTGAAAGTGGGGTGTTAACATCCCCTACTCATTGTGTTTGTGTTGATTTCCCCTTTTATAGATGTTAGCATTTGCCTTATGTATTGAGGTGTTCCTTCATTGGGTGCATAATTATTTACAATTGTTATATCTTCTTGGTTTGATCCCTTGATCATTATGTAGTGTCTTTCTTTGTCTCTTGTAATAGTCTTTATTTTAAAGTATATTTTGTCTAATATGAGAATTGCTACTCCAGCTTTCTTTTGATTTCCATTTGCATGGAATATCTTTTCCATCCCCTAACTTTAATTAAATGCTCCAACCAAAAGACTGGCTGAATGGATACAAATATATATATATATATATATATATATATATATATATATATATATTTGTATCCATTCAGCCAGTCTTTTGGTTGGAGCATTTAATGCATTTTTTCTTTATGGTAATTATTGATATGAATGTTTCTATTATCATTTTCTTAATTGTTTTGGGTTTGTTATTGTAGGTCTTTTCCTTCTCTTGTGTTTCCTGCCTAGAGAAGTTCCAAAGCATTTGTTGTAAAGCTGGTTTGGTGGCGTTGAATTCTCTTAGCTTTTGCTTTTCTGTAAAGGTTTTAATTTCTCCCACAAATCTGAATGAGATCCTTGCTGGGTAGAGTAATCTTGGTTGTAGGTTTTCTTTTTCATCACTTTAAATGTGTCTTACAACTCCCGTCTGGCTTGTAGCATTTCTGCTGAAAGGTCAGCTGTTAACCTTATGGGGATTCCCTTGTATGTCATTTGTTGTTTTTTCTCTTACTGCTTTTAATATTTTTTCTTTGTATTTAATTTTTGATAGTTTGATTAATATGTGTCTTGGCGTGTTTCTCACTGGATTTTTCCTTTATGGGACTCTCAGCACTTCCTGGTCTTGATTGACTATTTCCTTTCCCATATTAGGGAAGTTTTCAACTGTAATCTCTTCTAATATTTTCTCAGTCTGTTTCCTCTTCTCTTCTTCTTCTGGAACCCCTATAATTTGAATGTTGGTGCATTTACTGTTGTTCCATAAGTCTCTAAGACTGTCCTCAATTCTTTTCATTCTTTATTTTTTATTCTGCTCTGCAGTAGCTATTTCCACTATTCTTTCTTCCAGATCACTTGTCCATTCTTCTACTTTAGTTATTGTGCTATTGACTCGTTCTAGAGAATTTAGAATTTCATTTTTTGTGTTGTTCATCATTTTTCATTTGCTGTTTAGCTCTTCTAGGTCCTTGTTAACTTTTTCTTGTATTTTCTCCATTCTATTTCCAAGATTTTATATCATCTTTACTATCATTACTCTGAATTTTTTTTCAGGTAGACTGCCTATTTCCTCTTCATTTGTTTGGTCTGGTGGCTTTTTACCTTGCTCCTTTTTCTCCTGTGTGTTTCTCTGTCTTCTCATTTTGCTTAACTTACTGTGTTTGGCATCTTGCTTTCACAAGCAGCAGGTTCATAGTTCCCATTGTTTTTGGTGTCTACCCCCAGTGGGTAATGTTTGTTCAGTGTGTTGTGTAGGCTTCCTTGTGGAGGGGATTAGTGCCTTTGTTCTGGTGGATGAGGCTGGATCTTGTCTTTCTGGTGGGCAGGACCACATTTGGTGGTGTGTTTTTGGGTGTCTGTGACCTTATTATGATTTATGGCAGCCCCTCTGCTATGGGTGGGGTTGTGTTCCTGTGTTGCTATTTGCTTGGCATAGTGTGTCCAGCACTGTAGCTTTGTGGTTGTTGAGTGGAGCTGGGTCTTGGCTTTGAGGTGGAGATCTCTTGGAGAGCTTTTCTTGTTTGATAGTACATGGAGCCCAGAGGTGTCTTGTAGACCAATGTCCTGAACTCAACTCTCCCACCTCAGAGACACAGGCCTGACACTTTGCCAGAGTACCAAGACCCCCTCAGTCACACAGTTCAGAAGAAAAGGGAGGAAAAAAGAAGAAAGAAAGAAAGAAGGAAAGAAAAAAATAAAATAAAAAGAAATAAATTTTTTAAAACAAAAAATAAAAGAAATTATTAAAAATAAAGATAAAAAGAAAAGATAAAGAAAGAAAGAAGAGAGCAACCAAATCAAAAGACAAATCTACCAATGACAATAATCTCTAAATACTAAACTAAGAGAAACTTAAAGTCAGAAGCTAGTCAGTGGCATACAGCAAACCGAAGTCTACAGTTGCTCCCTAAGACCACCGTCTCAATTTTGGGATGATTCATTGTCTGTTCCAGTATTTCAGAGATGCAGGGTACATGAAGTTGATTATGGAGATTTAATCTGCTGCTCCTGAGGCTGCTGGAAGAAATTTCCCTTTCTCTTCTCAGTTCACACAGTTCCTGGGGTTCAGTTTTGGATTGGCCCCACCTGTCTGTAGGTCACCTGAGGAAGTCTGTTCCTGCCCTGACAGGATGGGGTTAAAGGAGCAGCTGATTACAGGGCTCTGGCTCACTCAGGTGGTGGGGAACGAGGGGTATGGGATTCAGGGGGAGCCAGTGATGACAGAGGCTTGTGTAATATTGTAACAGTATTGAGGTGCACTGTGGGTTCTCTCTGGGAAGTTGTCCCTGGATCATGGGACCCTGGCAGTGGCGGGCTGCACAGGCTGCATGGAGGGGTGGTGTGGATGGTTACCTGTGCTTGCACACAGGCTTCTTGGTGGCGGCAGCAGCAGCCTTAGCATTTCATGCCCATCTCTGGTGTCCATGCTGATAACCTTGGCTTGGCTCATGCCCATCTCTGGAGCTCGCCCAGGTGGTGCTCTGAATCCCCTCTCCTCACATACCCTGAAACAATGGTCTCTTGCGTCTCAGACAGTTCCAGACTCTCCCCAGACTCCCTCCCAGCCCACTGTGGTGCACTAGCCCACTTCAGGCTGTGTTCATTCAGGCAACCTCAGTCCTCTCCCTGGGATCTGACCTCTGAAGGCAGAGCCTCAGCTCCCAGCCCCCACCTGTCTTGGCCAGTGAGCAGACAAGCCTCTCAGGTTGGTAAGTGCTGGTTGGTAGCAGTCCTCCATGCAAGAATCTCTCTGCCTGTTCTCTGTAGCCCCGCTGCTGTGCTCTACTCCATGGCTTCGAAGCCTCCCCACCGCCACCCCCTGTCTCCATCAGTGAAGGGGCTTCCTAGTGTGTGGAAACTTCCTCCTTCACAGCTCCCTCCCCGAGGTGCAGGTCCCATTCCTATTCTTTTGTCTCTGTTTTTTCTTTTGCCCTACCCAGTTTCGTGGGGGAGTTTCTTGCCTTTTGGGAAGTTGCAAGTTCCCTGCCAGCATTCAGTAGGTGTTTTGTAGGAGTTGTTCCACATATAGATGTATGTCTGATGTATTTGTTGGGAGGAAGGTGATCTCCACGTCTAACTCCTCCGCCATCTTGAAGGTCTCCGCCAGTATTTATTTTTGAAGCTATTATAAACGGCATTTTAAAATTTTATTGTCTAATTGTCCATTGCTATATGTGACCACTTTTACCTTTTCCGTTGCTGTGACCCTGCTTGAAAGTACTTGAATATCTGATTATTTCAATTGTCTCCTTATCATCTTCCTCCCTTCATTCTTGCTCCAACAATAAGTGCTCACCACTAAGTCAATTTCTCAATTATGTCATTTCTCTGGGTCAAACCCCTCACATAAATCAGAGTAACAGTCAAGAGTCTACAGTGATCTACAAAGCCCAACATGAACTGAAACCCACTACTGAAACCTACCTTATTTCTTTTTATTCTTCTCCCACCTCTCAGAAAATCTTAAGTGGGATCAAGAAATTCAATAGATGTCCAATAGGTAGTTTGGAAATGTGTCCCATACTCTTGGATTGGAAGAATTAATATTGTTAAAATGGCCATACTACCCAAAGTAATCTACAGATTTAATGATATCCCTATCAAATTGTACATTGCAGTTTTCACAGTATGAAAACAAATAATCCTAATATTTATGTGGAACCACAAAAGACCCAGAATTCCTAAAGCAGTCATGAGGAAAAAGAACAAAGCTGTAGGCATAACCTTCCCAGAATTCAGACAATACTACAAAGTTACAATATTCAAAACGGCTCGGTCTTGGCACAAAACCAGACATATAGATCAATGGAACAGAATAAAGAGCCCAGAAATAAACCCACACACCTACGGTCAAATAATCATTGACAAAGAAGGCAAGAATATACAATGGAGAAAAGGCAATCTCTTCAGCAAATGGTGTCAGGAAAGCTAGACAGCCTCATGTAAAGCAATGAAGTTAGAATACACCCTCACACCACACACAAAAATAAACTCAAAATGGCTTAAAGACTTAAATATAAGACACGACACCATAAAACTCCTAGAAGAGAACATAGGCAAGACATTCTCTGATATAAATTGTAGCAATATTTTCTTAGGTCAGTCTCCCAAGGCAATAGAAATAAAAACAAAAATAAACAAATGAGATTTAATCAAACTTAAAAGCTTTTGCACAGCAAAGGAAACCATATACAAAATGAAAAGAAAACCTCTGGACTGGGAGAAAATATTTGCAAATGATGAGGCTAACAAGGGGTTAATTTACAAAATATACAAGCAGCTCATATAACTCAATATTGAGAAAACAAACAACCCAGTCAAAAAATGGGCTGAACACCTAAGTAAACATTTCTCCAAAGAGATATACAGATGACCAACAGGCACATGAAAAGATGCTCAATGTCGCTAATTATTAGAGACATGCAAATCATAACTACAATGAGGTATCACTTCACACAGGTCAGAATGGCCATCATCAAAAAGCCTACAAATAATAAATGTTGGAGAGGATGTGGGAAAAAAGGGAAGCATCCTAGACTGTTGGTGTGAATTGGTGCAGCCACTAAGGAGAACAGTATGGAGGTCACTTAGAAGACTAAAGATAGAGTTACCATTTGATCCAGCAATCCCATTCCTGGGCATATATTTGGTGAAAACTCTAATTCGAAAAGATACATGTATCCCAGTGTTTATAGCAGCACTATTTACAATAGCCAAAACATGGAAGCAACCTAAGTGTTCATCCACAGATGAATGGATAAAGATGTGAGATATATATATATATATATATATATATATATATATATATATATATGTATATGTATATTAAGCCATAGAAAGAAAGAAAGAATGCCATTTTCAGCAACTTGGATGGACCTAGAGATTATCATACTGAGTGAAGCAAGCCAGACAGAGAAAGACAAATACATGTAATATCACTTATGTGTAGAATCTAAAAGATAATATAAATGAACTTATTTACAGAACAGAAACAGACTCACAGACATTGCAAGCAAACTTACGGTTACCAAATGGAAAAGAGAGGGGGAGATAAATTAGGAGTATGGGCTTAACATATACACACCAGTATATATAAAACAGATAAACAACAAGGATTTACTCTAAAGCATAGGTAACTAACCATATTCAATAACTTGTAATAACTTATAATGAGTAAGAATCAGAAAAATATGTATAACTGAATCACTTTGCTGTACACCTGAAACTAATACAATATCGTAAATCAACTATACTTCAATTTAAAAAGTGCTAAATACAAAATCAGGAAACAAAGCAAATCATCTTCCTATATGTTAGAAAAAACACAGAGAAAATAAAATTCCAATTATAATATAACAATATGTGAAGGACATTGAAAAAATATAACAAAATTTGTGCAAGGTTTCCATGGTGAGAAAAAGAGTGACAAACATGTAAATGAATTAAAGTTATCACTGTTGTAAACGTGTAAGTTTTCTCCCAAATTGATCTGTGGAGTCAAATGAAACCCTACTCAAAAACCTAGCTAAACAAATTGATTGTTAAATGTGCACAGAAATGGGAACATGTCCACTTTCAGTCAAAAACCTTATTAAATTCCGTATATTCTTACTCTGTGTTTTATTTCTAGTGCACACAGATCCACAATTAGATCAGCCTACACTGGCTGGTTGGGACTCTGTCCATTCCAAAGACTTATTGCAGACTAATTTGACCTCATAAAATGCCTCTTTAAGTGTGGGATACAAGCTGTAAGAAAATAAAAAGGCTGCTAAGTGCAAATTCCAAGTTGGTGCCTGGGGAGAAATTAGTTGGAACCTATTATTGTGCAATAGTTGTAACCGTACACTTAGTTGGAGGGATCGGCAGGAGTTGTGAGATGAAAGCAGGAAAATCACACCCTCCAGAATGAAAGCAGAGGGCAGCGGTCTGCTAGTGGTCATCCCGGGAAAGACAGTCACTCTAATAACCAGTGCTGTGGTCTGTTTCTCTCAATAGCCTATAGGTGAGGGAAAAAGCAGGGATTTAAGCTTGTCAATTAGTCAATAAATGAATGTTTGTGATTTTGGCTCATACTTTCTTTATCCATACAGAGACGAGACACAGCTAAACCTTTTAAAAAGAAAGGACTTTAGGCTTTGTTCTGGCAGCAAAGTGTAAGAATGCTGAAGGGACAGAATCTCACTCTGCAATAAGTCTTGAAAAGAGAAACCCCGAACGTTTAGGTAGAAATGGGAATTTAAGGGGAAGGAAACATAAACTAAATAGAAGGGTCTGTGGGAAGAAGAAAATGTGTAGGGGGCATGGAGACTTGAGCAGGGTCAATAAAAACTGCTGTGCAGTCTCCGCTGAACTTCATCTCCGTTGCTCAGAGGATGACCCTGGGCATGGATAGCCAAGGATTCTCAATTCTTGGCAATAGAACTAGGACCAGAACTAAGAGCTCTGGAGGACCTGCCTGGTATTTTCTGTTTTATCCACTACGATATTTTATGGAGGAAATGGACATTGCCACAGATGACATTTAGTCCCCTCAAATTATGGGATCACTAGAAACAATGTTGACAATTGTGATCATTAATAATAATTATGAAAAAATAATAATTCATAGATAAGAAGTTCTTAAATGAATGGTAGTTAATAATAATGCAAAAATTTTCATAACCTAATGAATAATATACAGCAATTGTCAAAGGTTTCTGTGTTAACCAAAATGCATTTAAAAATAATCCATTGGTGAGTTAATAAAAATACATGAATATAATTGTTCTTTGGAATAACTAAATGATGAGATTAACAGACTGAAATTTTCGAAGATACCATGAGACGAGGTGCGAAGTAATAAGTGACCTCTGTTTGCCCTTTAAAGTTTGGAGAAACGGAAATAAGTCAGTTTGTAGAAGTCCTATGAAGAGTTAATACTGTACCATGTTTGGGGTGAAATAGGCTGAAAGTCTGCTACATGATGTCAGCCAAAGACTAAGCCCCTCACAGACCTAATTCATGGAAGAATGTCTTGAGTTTTCAGAAGATTCTGGGTGAGGTACAGATGGTACAGTTTTTATGAGAGAGACAAGGGTCCTGTGGTCAATGTTGCCAGGGTGTCCTTATGCCCATTATTGTGCAGCAGGCTAAGCAGAAGAAATTCAGCCTCATCTAAATCCATTTGTGATCATTAAAGAAATCTTGAAACCAGCAGACTTTAAACCAAAGCTAAGTGGGTTACAAGGGGGAGCAGTGTTGAGGGGGCAGCCAGGTAGACAGGCTTCATGAGCTTTAGCATCTCTCTTTCCAGATGCAGAGCTGAATGGAAGGCAGCAAAAGATGAACTGGGATGGATCCAAAATCTCTCAAGTGGCCAGTTGGTGGCAAATGAGAGTACTCTCCAAATTTTTCAGCTGCTACAAGTGGTTGTTCCTTCCGGATACAGAGGCTGTCAGGTGAGTCACTGAATACTTGTCCTAATGATAAGTGTCCTAAGGTTGAACATTCTTAGAATTCAGGGAATATGTCAAGTCAGTTTGGAATTTCAGATGAATTGCATTTTGATTGTGAAACAGTTGGACCAGCCGCATTGTGGGCTCTTCTGATTCTCCCTGGTGGGGCAGCTGGCTCTGTAATGGGGCTCTCTGCTGTGTGGCTGCCATCGCCTTGGCCTTGACTGCAGACATACTTTGGAGACTTGGTGAGTGTGATTTCTTCCTTTTTTTGTTTTTTTGAACATTTTATTTTATTTAATTAATTTTTTTATTTAGATGCTTTTTATTTCTATTTTTTTTACATCTTTATTGGAGTACAATTGCTTTACAATGGTGTGTTAGTTTCTGCTTTATAACAAAGTGAATCAGTTATACATATACATATGTTCCCATAACTCTTCCCTGTTGCATCTTCCTCCCTCCCACCCTCCCTATCCCACCCCTCCATGTGGTCACAACGCACCGAGCTAATCTCCCTGTGCTATGAGGCTGCTTCCCACTAGCCATCTGCCTTACGTTTTGTAGCGTATATATGTCCATGCCTCTCTCATGCTTTGTCACAGCTTACCCTTCCCCCTCCACATAACCACAAGTCCATTCTCTAGAAGGTCTGTGTCTTTATTCCTGTCTTATCCCTAGGCTCTTCATGATATTTTTTTCCTTAAATCCCATATATATGTGTTAGCATACGGTATTTGTCCTTCTCTTTCTGACTTACTTCACTCTGTATGACAGACTCTAGGTCTATCCACCTCATTAAAATAGCTCAGTTTCATTTCTTTTTATGACTGAGTAATATTCCATTGTATATATGTGCCACATCTTCTTTATCCATTCATCCGATGATAGACATTTAGGTTCTTTCCATCTCCGAGGAATTGTCAATAGAGCTGCAATGAACATTTTGTTACATGACGCCTTTTGAATTCTGGTTTTCTCAGGGAATATGCCCAGTAGTGGGATTGCTGGGTCATATGGTAGTTCTATTTGTAGTTTCGTAAGGAACGTCCATACTGTTCTCCACAGTGGCTGTGTCAGTTTACATTCCCACCAACAGTGCAAGAGGATTCCCTTTTCTCCACACCCTCTCCAGCATTTATTGTTTCTAGATTTTTTTTTATAACATCTTTATTGGGATATAATTGCTTTACAATGGTGTGTTAGTTTCTGCTTTATAACAAAGTGAATCAGTTATACATATACATATGTTCCCATATCTCTTCCCTCTTTAATCTCCCTCCCTCCCACCCTCCCTATCCCAAGCCTCTAGGCGGTCACAAAGCACCGAGCCGATAACCCTGTGCCATGCGTATCCCACCCCTCCAGACAGCCACAAAGAACCGAGCCGGTTTCCCTGTGCCATGCGGCTGCGCTTCCCACTAGCTATCTACCTTATGTTTGTTAGTGTATATATGTCCATGCCTCTCTCTCGCTCTGTCAAAACTCACCCTTCACCCTCCCCATATCCTCAAGTCCATTCTCCAGTAGGTTTTTGTCTTTATTCCTGTCTTACCCCTAGGTTCGTCATGACATTTTTTCCCTTAAATTCCATATATATGTGTTAGCATATGGTATTTGTCTTTCTCTTTCTGACTTACTTCACTCTGTATGACAGACTCTAGATCTATCCACCTCATTACAAATAGCTCAATTTCGTTTCTTTTTATGGCTGAGTAATATTCCATTGTATATATGTGCCACATCTTCTTTATCCATTCATCCGACGATGGGCACTTAGGTTGTTTCCATCTCCGGGCTATTGTAAATAGAGCTGCAATGAACATTTTGGTACATGACTCTTTTTGAATTCTGGTTTTCTCAGGGTATATGCCCAGTAGTGGGATTGCTGGGTCATATGGTAGTTCTATTTGTAGTTTTTTGAGGAACCTCCATAATGTTCTCCATAGTGGCTGAACCAATTCACATTCCCACCAGCAGTGCAAGAGTGTTCCCTTTTCTCCACACCCTCTCCAGCATTTATTGTTTCTAGATTTTTTGATGATGGCCATTCTGACGGGTGTGAGATGATATCTCATTGTAGTTTTGATTTGCATTTCTCTAATGATTAATGATGTTGAGCATTCTTTCATGTGTTTGTTGGCAATCTGTATATCTTCTTTGGAGAAATGTTTATTTACCTTTTCTGCCCATTTCTGGATTCGTTTTTTTTTTTTTTGTTATTGAGCTACATGCGCTGCTTATAAATTTTGGAGATTAATCTTTTGTCAGTTGCTTCATTTGCAAATATTTTCTCCCATTCTGAGGTTTGTCTTTTGGTCTTGTTTATGGCTTCCTTTGCTGTGCAAAAGCTTTGAAGTTTCATTAAGTCCAATTAGTTTATTTTTGTTTTTATTACCATTTCTCTAGGAGGTGGGTCAAAAAGGATCTTGCTGTGATTTATGTCATAGAGTGTGCTGCCTATGTTTTCCTCTAAGAGTTTGATAGTTTCTGGTCTTACATTTAGGTCTTTAATCCATTTTGAGTTTATTTTTGTGTATGGTGTTAGGGAGTTATATAATCTCATACTTTTACTTGTACCTGTCCAGTTTTCCTAGCACCACTTATTGAAGAAGCTGTCCTTTCTCCACTGTACATTCCTGACTCCTTTAACAAAGATAAGGTGACCATATGTGCGTGGGTTTATCTCGGGGATTTCGATCCTGTTCCATTGATCTATATTTCTGTTTTTGTGCCGGTACCATACTGTCTTGCTTACTGTAGCTTTGTAGTATAGTCTGAAGTCAGGGAGCCTGATTCTTCCAGCTCTGTTTTTCGTTCTCAAGACTGCTTTGCCTATTCGGGATCTTTTGTGTTTCCATACAAATTGTGAAATTTTTTTGTTCTAGTTCTGTGAAAAATGCCAGTGGTAGTTTGATAGGGACTGCATTCAATCTGTAGATTGCTTTTGGTAGTAGAGTCATTTTCACAATGCTGATTCTTCCAATCCAAGAACATGGTATATCTTTCCATCTATTTGTATCATCTTTAATTTCTTTCATCAGTGTCTTATAATTTTCTGCATACAGGTCTTTTGTCTCCTTAGGTAGGTTTATTCCTAGATATTTTATTCTTTGTGTTGCAAAGGTAAATGGGAGTGTTTTCTTGATTTCACTTTCAGTTTTTTCATCATTAGTGTATAGAAATACCAGAGATTTCTGTGCATTAATTTTGTATCCTACTACTTTACCAAATTCAATGATTAGCTCTAGTAGTTTTCTAACTGCATCTTTAGGATTCTCTATGTATAGTACCATGTCATCTGCAGTGACAGCTTTACTTTTCCTTTTCTGATTTGGATTCCTTTTATTTTCTTTTCTTCTCTGATTGCTGTGGCTAAAACTTCCAAAACTATGTTGAGTAAGACTGATGAGAGTGGGCAACCTTGTCTTTTTCCTGATCTCAGTGGAAATGCTTTAAGTTTTTCACCATTGAGGATGATATTGGCTGTGGGTTTGTCATATATGGCCTTTATTATGTTGAAGAAAGTTCCCTCTATGCCTACACTCTGAAGGTTTTTTTTTTTTTATCATATGTGTGTTGAATTTTGTCAAAAGCTGTCTCTGCATCTATTGAGATGATCATATGGTTTTTCTCCTTCAATTTGTTAATATGGTTTATCACAATGATTGATTTGCGTATATTGAAGAATCCTTGCATTCCTGGAATAAACCCCACTTGATCATGGTGTATGATCCTTATAATGTGCTGTTGGATTCTGTTTGCTTGTAGTTTGATGAGGATTTTTCCATCTATGTTTATCAGTGATATTGGCCTGTAGTTTCTTTCTTTGTGACATCCTTGACTGGTTTTGATGTCAGGGTGATGGTGGCCTCATAGAATGAGTTTGGGAGTGTTCCTCCCGCTGCTATATTTTGGAAGAGTTTGAGAAGGATAGGTGTTAGCTCTTCTCTAAATGTTTGATAGAATTCGCCTGTGAAGCTATCTGGTCCAGGGCTTTTGTTTGTTGGAAGATTTTTAATCACAGTTTGAATTTCAGTGTTTGTGATTGGTCTGTTCATATTTTCTATTTCTTCTTGATTAAGTCTTGGCAGGTTGTGCATTTGTAAGAATTTGTCCATTTCTTCCAGGTCGTCCATTTTATTGGCATAGAGTTGCTTGTAGTAATATCTCATGATCGTTTGTCTTACTGCAGTGTCAGTTGTTACTTCTCCTTTTTCATTTCTAATTCTATTGATTTGAGTCTTCTCCCTTTTTTTCTTGATGAGTCTGGTTAATGGTTTATCTATTTTGTTTATCTTCTCAAACAACTAGCTTTTACTTTTATTGATCTTTGTTATCGTTTCCTTCATTTCTTTTTCATTTATTACTGATCTGATTTTTATGATTTCTTTCCTTCTGCTAACTCTGGGGTTTTTTTGTTCTTCTTTCTCTAATTTCTTGAGGTGCAAGGTTAGGTTGTTTATTCGAGATGTTTCCTGCTTCTTAAGGTGGGCTTGTATTGCTATAAACTTCCCTCTTAGAACTGCTTTTGCTGCATCCCATAGGTTTTGGGTCGTTGTATCTCCATTGTCATTTGTTTCTAGGTATTTTTTGTTTTCCTCTTTGATTTCTTCAGTGATCACTTCGTTGTTAAGTAGTGTATTGTTTAGCCTTCATGTGTTTGTATTTTTTACAGATCTTTTCCTGTAATTGGTATCCAGTCTCATAGCATTTTTGTTGTAAAACATACTTGATACAATTTCAATTTTCTTAATTTTACCAAGGCTTGATTTGTGACCCAAGATATGATGTATCCTGGAGAATGTTCCATGAGCACTTGAGAAAAATGTGTATTTTGTTGTTTTTGGATGGAATGTCCTATAAATATCAATTAAGTCAATCCTGTTTAATATATTATTTAAAGCTTGTGTTTCTTTATTATTTTCATTTGGATGATCTGTCCATTGGTTAAAGTGCGGTGTTAAAGTCCCCTACTATGAATGTGTTACTGTTGATTTCCCTTTTTCTGGCTGTTAGTATTTGTCTTATGCATTGAGGTGCTCCTATGTTGGGTGCATAAATATTTACAATTGTTATGTCTTCTTCTTGGATTGATCCCTTGATCATTATGTAGTGTCCTTCTTTGTCTCTTCTAATAGTCTTTAAATATTTTAAAGTCTATTTTGTCTGATATGAGAATTGCTTCTCCAGCTTTCATTTGGTTTCCATTTGCATGAAATATCTTTTTCTGTCCCCTTACTTTCAGTCTGTATGTGTCTCTAGGTCTGAAGTGGGTCTCAGGTAGACAGCATATATATGGGTCTTGTTTTTGCATCCATTCAGCCAATCTGTGTCTTTTGGTGGGACCATTTAGTCCATTTATGTTTAAGGTAATTATCGATATGTATGTTCCTATTCCTATTTTCTAAATTGTTTTGGATTCGTTATGGTAGGTTTTTTCCTTCTCTTGTGTTTCTTGTCTAGAGAAATTCCTTTAGCAGTTGTTTTAAAGCTGGTTTGGTGGTGCTGAACTCTCACAGCTTTTGCTTCTCTGCAAAGGTTTTAATTTCTCCATCAAATCTGAATGTGATCCTTGCTGGGTAGAGTAATCTTGGTTGCACGTTTTTCTCCTTCATCACTTTAAATATGTCCTGCCAATCCCTTCTGGCTTGCAGAGTTTCTGCTGACAGATCAGCTGTTAACCTTATGGGGATTCTCTTGTGTGTTATTTGTTATTTTCCCTTGCTGCTTTTAATGTGTTTCTTCGTATTTAATTTTTGATAGTTTGATTAATATGTGTCTTGGCGTATTTCTCTTTGGATTTATCCTGTATGGGACTCTCTGTGCTTCCTGGACTTGATTAACTATTTCCTTTCCCATATTAGGGAAGTTTTCCTATTGAAGAGAAAACTAGGGAAGTTTTCCTATTGAAAACTTCAAATATTTCCTCAGTCCCTTTCTTTTTCTCTTCATCTTCTGGAACCCCTATAATTCAAATGTTGGTGCATTTAATGTTGTCTGAGAAGTCTCTGAGACTATCCTCTGTTATTTTAATTCTTTTTTCTTTCTTCTGCTCTGCAGTAGTTATTTCCACTATTTTATCTTCCAGGTCACTTATCTGTTCTTCTGCTTCAGTTATTCTGCTATTGATCCCATCTAGAGTATTTTTCATTTAATTTATTGTGCTGTTCTTCACTGTTTTTTCATCTTTAGTTTTTCTAGATCCTTGTTAAATGTTTCTTGCATTTTGTCTATTATATTTCCAAGATTTTGGATCATCTTTACTATCATTATTGTGAATTCTTTTTCAGGTAGACGGCCTATTTAGTCTTCATTTGTTAGGTCTGGTGGGTTTTTATTTTGCTCCTTCATCTGCTCTGTGTTTTTCTGTCTTCTCATTTTGCTTATCGTACTGTGTTTGGGGTCTCCTTTTTGCAGGCTGCATGTTCGTAGTGTCGTTGTTTTTGGTGTTTGTCCCCAGTGGCTAAAGTTGGTTCAGTGGGTTTTGTAGGCTTCCTGGTGGTGGGGACTAGTGCCTGTTTTCTGGTGGATGAGCCTGGATGTTGTCTTTTTGTTGGGCAGGTCCACGTCTGTTGGTGTTTTTTGGGGTGTCTTTGGACTTATGATTTTAGGAAGCCTCTCTGTTAATGGGTGGGGTTGTGTTCCTGTCTTGCTAGTTGTTTGGTGTAGGATGTCCAGCACTGTAGCTTGCTGGTCGTTGAGTGAAGCTGGGTGGTGGCGTTGAGATGGAGATCTCTGGGAGATTTTCGCCATTTGATATTATGTGGAGCTGGGAGATATCTTGTGGACCAGTGTCCTGAAGTTGGTTCTCCCACCTCAGAGGCACAGCACTGACTCCTGGCGGCATCCCCAAGAGCCTTTCATCCACATGGCTCAGAATACAAGGGAGAAAATGTAGGAAGAAAGAATTAGTAGAAGTAGAAAGAACAAAAGAAAGAAAGAAAGAAGGGAGGGAGGGAGCGAGGGAGGGAGGAAGGAAGGAAGGAGGGCAGGAAGAAAAAAATAAAGAAAGAGGACAGAGTAAAATAAAATAAATTAAGATAAAATATAATAAATTTATTAAAATAAAAAAATTATTATTAAGAGAAAAAAATTAAAAAAATAAACAATGGACAGAGAGAACCCTAGGGCAAATGGTGGAAGCCAAGCTATACGGACAATATCTCACACAGAAGCATACACATACACACTCACAAAAAGAGCAAAAGGGGAAAAAATCCTAAATCTTGCTCTCAAAGTCCACCTCCTCAGTTTGGGATGATTCGTTGTCTAAAGGAGGGAAGGAAGGAAAGAAAGAAAGAAGATAAAGTAAAATAAAATAAAGTTATTAAAATAAAAAATAATTATTAAGAAAAAAAATTAAAAAAACAAAAACTAACGGATAGAATCCAGGACAAATTGTGGAAGCAATGCTATACAGACAAAATCTCACACAGAAGCATACACATACACACTCACAAAAAGAGGAAAAGGGGATAAAATCATAAATCTTGCTCTCAAAGTCCACCTTCTTAATTTGGGATGATTTGTTGTCTATTCATGTATTCCACAGATGCAGGGTACTTCAAGTTGATAGTGGAGCTTTAATCCACTGCTTCTGAGGATGCTGGGAGAGATTTCCCTTTCTCTTCTTTGTTCATACAGCTCCCAGGGGCTCAGCTTTGGATTTGGCCCCGCCTCTGTGTGTAGATCACCGGAGGTCGTCTGTTCTTCGCTCAGAGAGTATGGGGTTAAAGGAGCCGCTGATTCGGGGGCTCTGGCTCACTCAGGCTGGGGGGAGGGAGGGGCACGGAGTGCGGGGTGAGCCTGTGGCGGCAGAGGCCGGCGTGACTTTGCACCAGCCTGAGGTGCACGATGAGTTCTCCCAGGGAAGTTGTCCCTGGATCACAGGACCCTGGCAGTGGCACTCTGTAGAGGTTCCCAGGAAGAGGGGTGTGGATAGTGACCTGTGCTCGCACACAGGCTTCTTGGTGGTGGCAGCAGCAGCCTTAGCGTCTCATACCCGTCTCTGCGGTCTGCGCTTTTAGCCGTGGCTCACGCCCGTTTCTGGAGCTGCTTTAAGCAGCGCTCTTAATCCTCTCTCCTCGCGCACCAGGAAACAAAGAGGGAAGAAAAAGTCTCTTGCCTCTTTGGCTGGTCCAGAGTTTTCCTTGGAATTCCTCCCGGCTAGCCGTGGTACACTAACCCCCTGCAGGCTGTGTTCACGCCGTCATCACCAGTCCTCTCCCGGCGCTCCGACCGAAGCCCGAGCCTCAAATCCCAGCCCTGCCTGCCCCGGCAGGTGAACAGACAAGCCTCTTGGGCTGGTGAGTGCTGGTCAGCCCTGATCCTCTGTGCGGGAATCTCTTGGCTTTGCCCTCCGCACCCCTGTTGCCGTGCTCTCCTCTGCGGCTCCGAAGCTTCCCCCCTCTGCCACCCGCAGTTTCCATCCGTGAAGGGGCTTCCTAGTGTGTGGAAACCTTTCCTCCTTCACAGTTCCCTCCCACTGATGCAGGTCCCGTCCCTATTCTTTTGTCTTTGTTTATTCTTTTTTCTTTTGCCCTACCCAGGTATGTGGGGAGTTTCTTGCCTTTTGGGAGGTCTGAGGTCTTCTGCCAGCGTTCAGTAGGTGTTCTGTAGGAGTTGTTCCACGTGTAGATGTATTTCTGGTGTATCTGTGGGGAGGAAGGTGATCTCCACATCTTACTTTTCTGCCATCTTCCTGGAAGCCCCCGGTGAGTGTGATTTCTTTATGCCTTCTAGGGGGTATGGGTCTCGGAGGTGTCGGGATTTAATTGGGTTGTAGCAAGTATGATTCAATAGAATATGAGGACTGGAAAATTTTGTTCGATTATCATTATTATTATCATCAGCCACACCGTGTGGTGTTTGGGATCTTAGTTCCCCAACCAGGGATCGAACGCAGACCCCCTACAGTGGAAGCTTGGAGTCTTAACCACTGGAAAGTGCAGTGGTTAACTCTCAGAAAGTCCCTGTTGGATTATTTTGACTTGGTTTTGATGAATTGTTTTGAAGTCTGAATGAGAAAATAGAATTGTAACTTAAAATTAAAGGAGAGTGAGAAACATGAAATTCTCCCTTGTCCAACAACTCTTAAAAAAAATATCTCTTGCTGTGGTTTTAATAGCATGTGTCTTAGAAGAGGAGCTCTTTTCAGGTGGAATCTTACTGTTGACAATTGACCCTGAAGAGTATTTTTTTCTGTGTCTAAATCAACCTAATGAAACCTTCACTACTGACATCATGAGACATAATTATGATAGGTGTTTTCTGTAGGTTTGGACAGAAATTGAGAACTTTTTACTGCATTCCTTATAATGTTGTTTGCATTCAAAACATTTCTTATTTATTCAGATCATGGAAATTTCTTGATACACAGGCAAAAGAAAAAGAAGGGTCTTGCCAGAATCTTCCATTTTGTTGATGAGAATTTATAAACAGGGAGGAAAGAAAACATACACATTAATACAAGAGTGGGGTATTAAAAGATCAAAGTAGATTATTCGAGATAAGAGAGATAAAGGTATGGTTCTTTCTGATTCTCCAAGACACAGGAATGATGTCCTGTCAGTTACAGGAGCAGTGCAAGCAGTCCTGCCTACCACCTCCTGTGTGTCCACCTGTCTCTTGAGCCACACTCACCTCCTAAGTGTCTGGAGCCATGTCTACCTTCTCAGTGCCCACCACAGCTGTGCCAGAAGAAATGTCCACCTGTGCAGTCATTCCAGCCCTGCAAGCAGAAATGAACACCCCCAAGCAAGTAGCAACCTCAAAAGCCTTCAGGATCATGAAATGTCATGAAAAATGATTCTGTCCCAGGACTCATCACCTCTCTTTGAACCCTTTCACAATGACATCTTCACTAACCCATGGCGTTTGTTTGGAATGTTATTAGAGAGAGAAGTCTTTCATTTTGCAGTCATCATACTGTTACTTGGCAGGGAGGGAACAGCTGACAAGTATCACCTTGGTGATTAGAGCTTCTCAGAGTCTCTGAAGAAAGGGCAGTAAGATCAGGTGCATCTTGCTCCTAGAGTGTTGGCTGGCCTATGTTGTTTCTGTGTGTCTGTGACCTGGGCAGCAATTCCATTACCTGAGCTCTCTTAGGAAGCCCTTCAGCTTCCTAAGTAAAGCACGTGTTCCATGATGAAACCCAAATATACATTCTTCATTTTAACCTACCTTTTTAAGCCTTGGTAGTTCTGAATTCCTGTGTCCCTCTTTTTTCCCTTTATCTTTTCCTTTATTTCCTCATCCTTCTCCACTTCTTTCTCCTTCTCTCTCTACCCCCATTGTTTGATTACTTGATTCACAAATAATACAGCAGTGATCTTTGAATTGGGACAGATGTGTGGCATATACCAGAGAATTCTTCTGCATTGCTGCATATCCATCCGCTACTATATAATTGCTTTGTAAACTTGGGCATGTTTCTTAACCCTTCTGATGTTCAGTTTTTTCGACTTCGATATTGGACTAATAATTCCATGAAAAGTATTATTGAAAGATTCACCTTGGCTATTTAATAAGAAAATGTATGTGATACATTTCCACAGTGCCTGTCATATAATTAACATTCACCAAATGATAGTTGAAATCATTATTATTATTGAATTGTTCAAGACTACACAAGAAAAGCTAATATATGAAATTAAAGAAATCATCAAAAATTCTTAACCTTAGTTGGTATTTAACAGCGTACCTGTTCCCTTTCCTTTGAAATCTAGTATATAGTACTTGGTCCACTGCAAAAAATATAGGTGTTGGTGTTTAGAAGTTTATCCTGTGTATACACATACTAGGTTTTGAAATGTGGGTAGGAGAGAAAGAGGGACAATGATTGCCAGGTACAGAATAAACTACTTTGTCCTAACTTCTCCATAGTTGGATCTTAGGTGCACAGAATTTAATCATAATCATCCGTTGATGTCACTGTCATCACTGGTTTAGGATGACCTTCTTTTATGTAAGTATAAGTATGTATTTATTTATTTTTTGATTTGATATTTATATATTGAAAATCACTAGGTCCATCTTTTGTTCTGATACTTACACTTTGACCCTGGGTCCTGACACAGGACTTCTGAAATCCTTGTAATTTCCTACGTGATAAGAGTGTTTTTTGTTCTAATTAGGCAACTCTGGGTGGGTTCCTGATTGAGGGCTGGTTACCAAAAAAGACCAATCCATGATTAGAAGCTTTGAATTTTCAACCCTGCCTCCAATATTTTTGAGAAGAGAGATGGGCTGAAAATATAGCCACTGTAAAAAGCCCAGTAGTTTGGGGTTTGGAGGTCTTCCAGGTTGGTGAACAGTTGGAGGTACAAGAAGAGGCACTCCTGGAGGTGGCATGGAAGCTCCACGTCCTTTGCCACAAACCTTGCCCTGTACGTTTCTTCTGTTTGGATGTTCATTTGTATCCTTTATCATATACTTTTTGTTTGTTTGTTTGTTTGTATTTTTGCAGTGCGCAGGCCTCTCACGGTTGTGGCCTCTCCTGCTGCAGAGCACAGGCTCTGGACGCGTAGGCTCAGAGGCCATGGTTCACAGGCCCAGCCGCTCAGCGGCATGGGGGATCTTCCCGGATCGGGGCACAAACTCGTGTCCCCTGCATCGGCAGGCAGACTCTCAACCACTGCGCCACCATGGAAGCCTTCTCATATCCTTTTATAGTAGAGCAATAAATGTATGTAAACTATTTTCTTGGGTTCTGTGAGCCACTCTAGCCAAGTAATCTAACCCAAGGAGGGGGTCGTCGAAACCTCTGATCCATAACTAGTTGGCCGGAAGCATGGGTGACAAGCTGAACTTTCGACTGGTGTCTGAAGTGGTGGTGAGGCATTCTTGAAGGACTGAACCCTTAACCTGTGGAATCTGGTGCTATCGGCAAATAAATGTGTCAGAATGAAGTTGAGTTGTAGGACACCCAACTACTGTTCAAGAATTGCTTGGTGGTTTGGGGAAACCACCCCCCACAAGCCCATTATGCAGGATTTTGGTACAGAATATTTACCTTTACACATAAAAATTGCTCTAAATCACGTAAAACCAAAAAATGATGTAATATCAGTCAAATATATTAATTCAGTACTCTAACAAGAGATTTGAATTTCAATTTCTTAATTTTGGTAGATGAAGGAAACAAGGAAAAATATAAACATTTTAAATAAATTTAATCTATGGGGGTATGTATTAAATTGTGTGTTCAAAAATTAGAGCATAAACAGTTTTCTCAAACAAATATGGAGTACTCAGAAAACCTACTGACATATTCGGTCACAAAGCAAGTGTCAGTAATTTCAAAGAATAATGTCATACAGAACAGATTCACTAATCAAAACACAATTAAATTAGAAGTAAAAGTAAAAAAGATAAATGCGGGGGAATTGAGGAAGATGGTGGAAGAGCAAGACGCGGAGAGCACCTTCCTCCCCAAAGATACATCAGAAATACATCTACACGTGGAAATGCTCCTATAGAACACCCACTGAACACTGGCAGAAGACCTCAGACCTCCCAAAAGGCAAGAAACTACCCATGTACCTGAGTAGGGCAAAAGAAAAAAGAAATAAAGAGACAAAAGAATAGGGATGGGACCTGCACCAGTGGGAGGGATCTGTGAAAGAGGAAAGGTTTCCACACACTAGGAAGCCCCTTCGTGGGCGGAGACTGTGGGTGGCGGAGCGGGGAAGCTTTGGAGCTGCAGAGGGGTTCAGAGGGCAAAGCGGGGAGATTCCTGCACAGAGGATCAGTGCCAACCAGCACTCACCAGCCCAAGAGGCTTGTCTGCTCACCTGCTGGGGTGGGCAGGGGCTGGGAGCTGAGGCTCAGCCTTCAGTCTGATCACAGGGAGATGACTGGTGTTGGCAGCGTGAACACAGCCTGAAGGGCATAGTGCACCATGGCTACCCGGGAGGAAGTCCGGGAAAAAGTCTGGAGCTGCTGAAGACGCAAGAGACTTTTTCTTCCCTCTTTGTTTCCCGGTGCATGAGGAGAAGGGATTAAGAGCACTGATTAAAGGAGCTCCAGAAACGGGCGTGAGCTGCGGTTATGAGCGCGGACCCCAGAGATGGGCATGAGACGCTAAGGCTGCTGCTGCTGCCACAAAGAAGCCTGTGTGCAAGCACAGGACATTATCCACAACTCCCCTTCCGGGAGCCTGTGCAGCCGGCCACTGGCAGAGTCCCGTGATACAGGGACAACTTCCCTGGGAGAAAGTACGGCTTGCCTCAGGCTGCTGTAATGTCACACGGGCCTCTGCTGCCTCAGGCGCACGGTGCATCCGTACCCCTCCCTCTCCCTGGCCTGAGTGATCCAGAGCCCCTGAATCAGCTGCTCCTTTAACCCCGTCCTGTCTAAACAAAGAACAGACGCCCACAGGCGACCTATAAGCAGAGGCCGGGCCAAATCCAAAGCTGAACCCTAGGAGCGGTGCGAACAAAGAAGAGAAAGGGAAATCCCTCCCAGCAGCCTGAGGAGCAACAGATTAAATCTCCACAATCAACTTGATGTACCCTGCATCTGTGGAATACTTGAACAGACAGCCAATCATCCCAAATGAGGAGGTGGACTTTGGAGCAAGATATATTTTCTCCCATTTTTCTCTTTTTGTGAGTGTGTACATGTATGCTTCTGTGTGAGATTTTGTTTGTATATCTTTGCTTTCACCATTTGTTCTAGGGTTCTCTCCATTTCTTTTTTTGTAATTAAAAAAAATTTTTTTTCTTAATAATAATTTTTTATTTTAATAACTTTATTTTATTTTATCCTCTGTCTCTCTTTCTTTCCTCCTATTTTTTCTCCCTTTTATTCTGAGCCATGTGGATGAAAGGCTGTTGGGGCTCCAGCCAGGAGGCAGTGCTGTGCCTCTGAGGTGGGAGAGCAAACTTCAGGACACTGGTCCACAAGGACCTCTCAGCTCCACATAATATCAAATGGCGAAAATCTCCCAGAGATCTCCATCTTAACACCAGCACCCAGCTTCACTCAACGACCAGCAAGCTACAGTGCTGGACACCAAACGCCAAACAACAAGCAAGACAGGAACACAACCCTACCCACTAGCAGAGAGGCTGCCTAAAATCATAATAAGTCAACAGACACCCTAAAACACACTACCAGACATGAACCTGCACACCAGAAAGACAAGATCCAGCTGCATCCACCAGAGCACAGGCACTAGTCCCCTCCACTAGGAAGCCTACACAACCCACTGAACCAACTTTAGCCACTGGGGACAGACACTAAAAACAACGGGAACTACGAACCTGCAACCTGCAAAAAGGAGACGCAAAACACAGTAAGATAAGCAAAATGAGAAGACAGAAAAACACACAGTAGGTGAAAGAGCAAACTAAAAAGCCACCAGACCTAACAAATGAAGAGGAAGTAGGCAGTCTACCTGAAAAAGAATTCAGAATAATAATAGTAAAGATTATCCAAAATATTGGAAATAGAATAGAGAAAATGCAAGAAACATTTAACAAGGAACTAGAAGAACTAAAGATGAAACAAGCAACAATGAACAACACAATAAATGAAATTAAAAATACTCTAGAAGGGATCAATAGCAGAATAACTGAGGCAGAAGAACGGATAAGTGACCTGGAAGATAAAATAGTGGAAATAACTACTGCAGAGCAGAATAAAGAAAAAAGAATGAAAAGAACTGAGGACAGTCTCAGAGACTTCTGAAACAACATTAAACGCATCAACATTCGAATTGTAGGGGACCCAGAAGAAGAAGATAAAAAGAAAGGGACTGAGAAAATATTTGAAGAGACTACAGTTGAAAACTTCCCTAATATGGGAAAGGAAATAGTTAATCAAGTCCAGGAATCACAGAGTCCCATGCAGGATAAATCCAAGGAGAAACATGCAAAGACACATATTAATCAAACTATCAAAAATTAAATACGAAGAAAACATATTAAAAGCAGCAAGGGAAAAACAAGAAATAGCACACAAGGGAATCCCCATAAGGTTAACAGCTGATCTCTCAGCAGAAACTCTGTAAGCCAGAAGGGACTGGCAAGACATATTTAAAGTGATGAAGGAGATAAAACTACAATCAAGATTATGCTACCCAGCAAGGGTCTCATTCAGATTTGATGGAGAAATGAAAACCTTCGCAGACAAGCAAAAGCTGAGAGAGTTCAGCACCAACCAACCAGCTTTACAACAAATGCTAAAGGAATTTCTCTAGGCAAGAAACCCAAGAGAAGGAAAAGACCTCCAATAACAAACACAAAACAATTAAGAAAATAAGAATAGGAACATACATATTTATAATTACCTTAAATGTAAATGGATTAAATGCTCCCGCCAAAATATACTGACTAGCTGAATGGATACAAAAACAAGACCCATATATATGCTGTCTACAAGAGACGCACTTCAGACCTTGGGACACATACAGACTGAAAGTGAGGGGATGGAAAAAGATATTCTATGCAAAGGGATATCAAAAGAAACCTGGAGTAGCAATGCTCAAATCAGACAAAATATACTTTAAAATAAAGAATATTACAAGAGACAAAGAAGGACACTACATAATGATCAAGGGATTGATCCAAGAAGAAGATATAACAATTGTAAATATTTATGCATCCAACATAGGAGCACCGCAATACATAAGAAAAATACTAACAGCCATAAAGGTGGAAATCGACAGTAACATAATCATAGTAGGGGACTATAACAACCGACTTTCACCAATGGACAGATCATCCAAAATGGAATTAAATAAGAAAACACTAACTTTAAATGATACATTAAAAAAGATAGACTTAATTGACATTTATAGGACATTCCATTCAAAAACAACACAATACACATTTTTCTGAAGTGCTCATGGAACATTCTCCAGGATAGATGATATCTTGGGTCACAAATCAAGCCTTGGTAAATTTAGGAAATTTGAAATTGTATCAAGTACCTTTTCTGACCACAATGCTATGAGACTAGATATCAATTACAGGAGAAGATCTGTAAAAAATACAAACATATGGAGGCTAAACAATACACTACTTAATAGTGAAGTGGTCACTGAAGAAATCAAAGAGGAAAACAAAAAATACCTAGAAACAAATGACAATGGAGACACAACAGTCCAAAACCTATGGGAAGCAGCAAAGGCAGTTCTAAGAGGGAAGTTTATAGCAATACAATCCTACCTTAAGAAACAGGAAACGTCTCAAATAAACAAACAAACTTTGCACCTAAAGCAATTAGAGAAAGAAGAACAAAAATCCCCCAATGTTAGCAGAAGGAAAGAAATCATAAAGATCAGATCAGAAATAAATGAAAAAGAAATGAAGGAAACGATAACAAAGATCAATAAAACTAAAAGCTGATTCTTTGAGAAGATGAACAAAATTTATAAGCCATTAGCCAGACTCATCAAGAAAAAAAGGGAGAAGACTCAAATCAATAGAATTAGAAATGAAAAAGGAGAAGCAACAACTGACACTGCAGTAATAAAAAGGATCATGAGAGATTACTACAAGCAACTCTATGCCAATAAAATGGACAACCTGGAATAAATGGACAAATTCTTACAAATGCACAACCTGCATAGACTTAATCAGGAAGAAATAGAAAATATGAACAGACCAATCACAAGCACTGAAATTGAAACTGTGATTAAAAATTTTCCAACAAACAAAAGCCCAGGACCAGATGGCTTCACAGGTGAAATATATCAAGAATTTAGAGAAGAGCTAACACCTATCCTTCTCAAACTCTTCCAAAATATAGCAGAGGGAGGAGCTATCCTTAACTCTTTCTCCGAGGCAAGCATCACCCTGATACCAAAACCAGACAAAGATGTCACAAAGAAAGAAAACTACAGGCCAATATCATTGATGAACATAGATGCAAAAATCCTCAACAAAATACTAGCAAACAGAATGCAACAGCACATTAAAAGGATCATACACCATGATCAACTGGGGTTTATTCCAGGAATGCAAGGATTCTTCAATATACGAAAATAAATCAACGTGATACACCATATTATCAAATTGAAGGAGAAAAACCAATGATCATCTCAATAGATGCAGAGAAATCTTTCGACAAAATTCAACACACATTTATGATAAAAACTCTGCAGAAAGTAGGCATAGAGGGAACTTTCCTCAACATAATAAAGGCCATATATGACAAACCAACAGCCAACATAATCCTCAATGGTGAAAAACTGAAACCATTTCCACTAAGATCAGGAAAAAGACAAGGTTGCCCACTCCCACCAGTCTTATTCAACATAGTTTTGGAAGTTTTAGCCACAGCAATCAGAGAAGAAAAGGAAATAAAAGGAATCCAAATTGGAAAGGAAGAAATAAAGTGGTCACTGTTTGCAGATGACATGATACTCTACATAGGGAATCCTAAAGAAGCTACCAGAAGACTACTAGAGCTAATCAATGAATTTGGTAAAGTAGCAGGATACAAAATAAATGCACAGAAATCTCTTGCATTCCTATACACTAATGATGAAAAATCTGATAGTGAAATTAAGAAAACACTCCCATTTACCATTGTAACAAAAAGAATAAAATATGTAGGAATAAACCTACCTAAGTTGACAAAAGACCTCTAGGCAGAAAATTATAAGACACTGATGAAAGAAATTAAAGATGATACAAATAGATGGAAAGACATACCATGTTCTTGGATTGGAAGAATCAACATTGTGAAAACAACTTTACTACCCAAAGCAATCTACAGATTCAATACAACCCCTATCAAACTACCACTGGCATTTTTCTCAGCATTAGAAGAAAAAATTTCACAATTTGTATTGAAACACGAAAAACCCCGCATAGCCAAAGCAGTCTTGAGAGTGAAAAATGGAGCTGGAGGAATCAGGCTCCCTGATTTCAGAGTATACTACAAAGCTACAGTAATCAAGACAGTATGGTGCTGGCAGAAAAACATTAATATAGGTGAATGGAACAGGATAGAAAGTCCAGAGATAAAGCCACACACATATGGTCACCTTATATTTGATAAAGGAGGCAAGAATTTACAGTGGAGAAAAGACAGCCTCTTCAATAAGTGGTGCTGGGAAAACTGGACAGGTACATGTAGAAGTATGAAATTAGAACACTCCCTAACACCATACAAAAAAAACAAACTCAAAATGGATTAAAGACCTAAATTTAAGGCCAGACACTATCAAACTCTTAGAGGAAAACATAAGCAGAACACTATATTACATAAATCACAGCAAGATCCTTTTGACCCATCTCCTAGAGAAATGGAAATCAAAACAAAAATAAACAAATGGGACTTATTGAAACTTAAAAGCTTTTGCACAGCAAAGGAAACCATAAACAAGACCAAAAGATAACCGTCAGAATGGGAGAAAATATTTGCAAAAAAGCAACTGACAAAGGATTAGTCTCCAAGATTTATAAGCAGCTCATGCAGCTCAATATCAGAAAAACAAACAGCCCAATATATAAATGGGCAGAAGACATAAGTAGACATTTCTCCAGAAAAGATATACAGATTGCCAATAAACACATCATTAATTATTAGTGAAATGCAAATCAAAACTACAATGAGATATCATCTAACAACTGTCAGAATGACCATCATGAAAAAATCTAGAAACAATAAATGCTGGTAACGTATGGAGAACAGGGAACACTCTTGCACTTTCGGTGGGAATGTAAATTGATACAGCCACTATGGAGAACAGTATGGAGGTTCCTTAAAAATCTAAAAATAGAACTACCATACCACCAAGCAATCCCACTACTGGGCATATACCCTGAGAAAACCATAATTCCAAAAGAGTTATGTACCAAAATATTCATTGCAGCTCTATTTATAATAGCCAGGACATGGAAGCAACGTAAGTGTCCATAATCGAATGAATGGATAAAGAAGATGTGGCACATATATACAATGGAATATTACTCAGCCGTAAAAAGAAGTGAAATAGAGATATTTGTAATGAGGTGGATGGATATAGAGTCTGTCATACAGAGTGAAATATGTCAGAAAGAGAAAAACAAATACTGTATGTTAACACACATATATTGAATCTAAGAAAAAAAATAAAAGGTCGTGAAGAACCTAGGGGTTAGACGGGAATAAAGACACAGACCTACTAGAGAATGGACTTGAGGATATATGGAGGGGGAAGGGTAAGCTGTGACAAAGTGAGAGAGTGGCATGGACATATATATACTACCAAACGTAAAATAGATAGCTAGTGAGAAGCAGCCGCATAGCACAAGGAGATCAGCTCAGTGGTTTGTGACCACCTAGAGGGGTGGGATAGGGATGGTGGGAGGGAGCAAGACGCAAGAGTAAGAGATATGGGAACATATGTATATGTATAACTGAATCACTTTGTTGTAAAGCAGAAAGTAACACACCATTGTAAAGCAATTATACTCCAATAAAGATGTTAAAAATAAGACAAGGGCAAAGACATTTATTTGAACATTTAAATACAGGTTAGTAAGTAATTTTAAGAAAATGTGAAAAACAGGAGGACCTTCAAATCATGGAGGAGTAAGACGTGGAGATCACCCTTCTCCCCACAAATACATCAAAATACTTCTACATGTGGAAGAAGTCCTACAGAACATCTACTGAATGCTGGCAGAAGATCTCACACTCCCCAAAAGGCAAGAAAATCCCTAAGTACCTGGGTAGGGCAAAAGAAAAAAGAAAAAGAGACAAAAGAACAGGGATAGGACCTGCATCTCTGGGAGGGAGCTGTGAAGGAGGAAGCGTTTCCACACACTAAGAAACCCCTTCACTGGCGGAGATGGCGGTGGGAAGGGGGGAAGTTTCGGAGACATGGAGGAGAGAACAGCAACAGGGGTGCAGAGGGCAAAGCTGTGTGATTCCCTCACAGAGTATCTGTGCCGACCAGCACTCACCAGCCTGAGAGGCTTGTCTCCTCACCCTTCGGTGTGGGTGGGGGCCGGGAGCTGAGTCTCCGGCTTCGGTGCTGAGATCCCAGGGAGAGGACTGGGGTTGGCTGCATTGGCTACAGCCTGTAGGGGGCTAGTGCACCACAGGTAGCCAGGAGGGAGTCTGGGGAAAAGTCTGGACCTGCCTAAGAGGCAAGAGGCCATTGTTTTGGGGTGCACGAGGAGAGGGAATTCAGAGCACTGCCTAAATGAGTTCCAGAGAGAAGCGCGAGCCATGGTTATAAGCGCAGACAGCAGAGACAGGCATGAAATGATAAGGCTGCTGCTGCAGCCACCAAGGAGCCTGTGTTCAAACGCAGGTCAATATTCACACCTGACCTCCAGGGAGCCTGTGCAGTCTGCCAATGCCAGTGTCCCGTGATCCAGGGACAACATCCCTGGGAGAACACATGACATGCCCCAGGCTATTGCAATATCATGTTGGTGTCTGCTGCCGCAGGCTTGCCCAGCATTCTGTACCCCTAACTCCCCCCTGGCGTGAGTGATCCAGAGCCCTCTAATCAGCTGCTCCTTTAACCCCCTCCTGTCTGGGTGAAGAACAGACACCAGAGGGCAACCTACATGCAGAGGCAGGGCCAAATCCAAAGATGAACCCCAGGAGTTGTGCAAAAAAGGAAGTGAAAGGCAAATTTCTCTGTGCAGCCTCAGGAGCATCAGATTAAATCTCCACAGTCATCTTTAAGTACCATACATCTGTGGAATACCTGAATAGACAACAAATTATCCGAAAATTGAAGCAGTGGACTTTGGGAGAGTGTAGACTTGGGGTTTGCTGTATGCAGCTGACTAGTATCTGATTTATATTGTTATCTTAGTTTAGTTTTTAGCACTTGTTATCATTTGTGGATTTGTTTATTGGTTTGGCTGCTCTCTTCTTCTTTTTAATTATTTTTTAATTTTAATAATATTAAAAATATTAAAAAAATTTAATTTCCTTATTTTATTTATTTATTTTTTCTTTCTTTCTTTTTTTCCTCCCTTTTCTTCTGAGCCATGTGGCTCACAGGGTCTTGGTGCTCTGGCTGGGTGTCAGACCTGAGCCTCTGAGGTGGGAGAGCTGAGTTCAGGACATTGGACCACCAGAGACCACCAAGCCTCACTTAATATCAGTCAGCGAGAGCTCTCCCAGAGATCTCTGTCTCAACGCTAAGAGCCCGCTCCACTCAATGACCAGTGGTGTGTCCAGAAAGCTCCAGTGCTGGATACCTGATGCCAAACAAATAGGAATACAGGAACACAAACTTACCCATGAGCAGAGAGTCTGCCTAAAATCATAATAAGTTCACAGACACCACAAAACACAACACCTGACGCAGTTTGGGCACCAAAGAGACAAGATTCAGCCTCATACACCAGAACACAGGCAACAGACCCCTTCAGAAGGGGGCCTACAAAACCCACTGAACCAACCTTACCCACTGTAGACAGACACCAAAAACAATGGGAAAGACGAAACTACAGCTTGAGAATAGGAGACCCCAAACACAGTAAGTTAAGAATAATGAGAAGACAGAGAAATTGGCAGCAGATGAAGGAGCAAGGTAAAACCTCACCAGACCAAACAAATGAAGAGGAAATTGGAAGTCTACCTGAAAAAGAATTCAGAGAAATAATAGTAATCATGGTCAAAAATCTTGGAAATAGAATGGAGAAAATACAAGAAACATTTAACAAGGACTTAGAAGAACTAAAGGGCAAAAAAACAATGATGAACAACACAGTAAATGAAATTAAAAATTCTTTAGAAGGAATCATGAGCAGAATAACTGAGGCAGAAGAATGGATGAGTGACCTGGAAGATAAAATAGTAGAAATAACTACTGCAGAGCAGAATAAAGAAAAAAGAATGAAAACAAATAAGGACAGTCTCACAGACTTCTGGGACCACATTAAACGTACCAACAATCAAATTATAGGGGTCTCATAAAAGGAAGAGAAAAAGAAAGGGACTGAGAAACTATTTCAAAGGATTATAGTTGAAAACTTCCATAATATGGGAACGGAAATAGTCAATCAAGACCAGGAAGCATAGAGAGTCACATAAACGACAAATCCAAGGAGAAACACGCCAACACACATATTTACCCAACTATCAAAAATTAAACACAAAGAAAAAATATTAAAATCAGCAGGGGAAAACCAACAAATAACACACAAGGGAATCCCCATAAGGTTGACAGCTGATCTTTCAGCAGAAACTCTGCAAGCCAGAAGGGAGTGGCATGATATACTTAAAGTGATGAAAGGGAAGAACCTACAACCAAGAATACTCTACCCAGCAAGGATCTCATTCAGATTCAATGGAGAAAATAAGGGCTTTACAGACAAGCAAAAGCTAAGAGAATTCATCACCACCAAACCAGCTTTACAACAAATGCTAAAGGAACTCCTCTAGACAAGAAACACAAGAGAAGCAAAAGATCTACAATAACAAGCCCAAAACAATTAAGAAACAAGTAATAGGAACACACATATAGATAACTACCTTAAATGTAAATGGATTAAGTGCTCCAACCAAAAGGCACAGACTGGCTGAATTGATACAAGAACAAGACCCATGTATATGCTGTATACAAGATACCCACTTCAGACCTAGGAACACATACAGACTGAAAGTGTGGGTATGGAAAAAGATATTCCATGCAAATGGAAATCAAAAGAAAGCTAGAGAAGCAATTCTCATATCAGACAAAATAGACTTAAAAATAAAGACTATTACAAGAGACAAAGAAGGACACTACATAATGATCAAAGAATAGATACAAGAAGAAGATATAATAATTGTAAATATTATGCACCCAAAGATGGTTATTTAGAGACACTAGTCTGCCATCTTCTTGGTCTGCTGGCTTTCCAAATAAAGTCACATTCCCTGCCTCAACACCTCGTCTCCAATTTGTTGTCCTGTCGTGTGGCGAGCAGCGCCAGCTTGGACTCGATAACAGAAGGACACTCTGGACCTGACCAGGAGTTATCAGAATTCAGGATAGCTCTATAGGGAATCTGCCAGAAGACCAGGAGTGATCCGAGAAAGCTGGATGTAAAGAATGGGATTCTGAAGTGGGATCATCTGCTGACTGAATGCCAATGAGGACCCCATTACTGGTGGGAGTAGTTGCTCTCCATGTCTTGATCCTGATGTGCAGTCCTCTTAGAAGTGACCCATGGGCTGCCGACAAACACTTGTGCAGGCAAGAACACTGGCTGATATGCTCTTTAAACAATTTATAAGAGCCGAGTGGATGAAAGGCTCTTGCTGCTCCAGCCAGGAATCAGGACTCTGCCTCTGAGGTGGGAGAGCCAACTTCAGAACACTCGTCAACAAGAGACCTCCCAGCCCCACATAATATCAAACGGCGAAAATCTCCCAGAGATCTCCATCTCAACACCAGCACCCAGCTTCACTCAACGACCAGCAAGCTACAGTGCTGGACAACCTATGCCAACCATATAGCAAGACAGGAACACAACCCCACCCACTAGCAGAGAGGCTGCCTAAAATCATAATAAGTCCACAGACACCCCAAAACACACCACCAGACGTGGACCTGCCCACTAGAGAGACAAGATCTAGCCTCATACACCACAACACAGCCACTAGTCCCCTCCACCAGGAAGCCTACACAACGCACTGAACCAACCTTAGCCACTGGAGACAGACATCAAAAACAACGGGAGCTACGAACTTGCAGCCTGCAAAAAGGTGAACCCAATCACAGTAAGATAAGCAAAATGAGAAGACAGAAAAACACACAGCAGATGAAGGAGCAGGATAAAAACCCACCAGACCTAACAAATGAAGAGGAAATAGGCAGTCTACCTGAAAAAGAGTTCAGAATAATGATAGTAAAGATGATCCAAAATCTTGGAAATAGAATGGACAAAATGCAAGAAGCAGTTAACAAGGACCTAGAAGAAATAAAGATGAAACAGACAATGATGAACAACACAATAAATGAAATGAAAAATACTCTAGATGGGATCAATAGCAGAATAAATGAGGCAGAAGAACGGATAAGTGACCTGGAAGATAAAATAGTGGAAATAACTACTGCAGAGCAGAATAAAGAAAAAAGAATGAAAAGAACTGAGGACAGTCTCAGAGACCTCTGGGACAACATTAAACGCACCAACATTCGAATTATAGGGGTTCCAGAAGAAGAAGAGAAAAAGAAAGGGACTGAGAAAATATTTGAAGAGATTATAGTTGAAAACTTCCCTAATATGGGAAAGGAAATCGTTAATCAAGTCCAGGAAGCACAGAGAGTCCCATACAGGATAAATTCAAGGAGAAATACGCCAAGACACATATTAATCAAACTGTCAAAAACTAAATACAAAGAAAGCATATTAAAAGCAGCAAGGGAAAAACAACAAATAACACACAAGGGAATCCCCATAAGGTTAACAGCTGATCTCTCAGCAGAAACTCTACAAGCCAGAAGGGAGTGGCAGGACATACTGAAAGTGATGAAGGAGAAAAACCTGCAACCAAGATTACTCTACCCAGCAAGGATCTCATTCAGATTTGATGGAGAAATTAAAACCTTTACAGACAAGCAAAAGCTGAGAGAGTTCAGCACCACCAAACCAGCTTTACAACAAATGCTAAAGGAACTTCTCTAGACAAAAACACAAGAGAAGGAAAAGTCCTATAATAACGAACCCAAAACAATTTAGAAAATGGGAATAGGAACATACATATCGATAATTACCTTAAATGTAAATGGACTAAATGCTCCCACCAAAAGACACAGATTGGCTGAATGGATACAAAAACAAGACCCATATATATGCTGTCTACAAGAGACCCACTTCAGACCTAGAGACACATACAGACTGAAAGTAAGGGGATGGAAAAAGATATTCCATGCAAATGGAAACCAAAAGAAAGCTGGAGTAGCAATTCTCATATCAGACAAAATGGACTTTAAAATAAGGACTATCAGAAGAGACAAAGAAGGACACTACATAATGATTAAGGGATCGATCCAAGAAGAAGATACAACAATTGTAAATATTTATGCATACAACATAGGAGCACCTCAGTACAGGATGCAGCAAAAGCAGTTCTAAGAGGGAAGTTTATAGCAATACAAGCCCACCTTAAGAAGCAGGAAACATCTCGAATAAACAACCTAACCTTGCACCTCAAGCAATTAGAGAAAGAAGAACAAAAAAACCCCAGAGTTAGCAGAAGGAAAGAAATCATAAAAATCAGATCAGAAATAAATGAAAAAGAAATGAAGGAAACAATAGCAAAGATCAATAAAACTAAAAGCTGGTTCTTTGAGAAGATTAACAAAATTGATAAACCATTAGCCAGACTCATCAAGAAAATAAGGGAGAAGACTCAAATCAATAGAATCAGAAATGAAAAAGGAGAAGTAACAACTGACACTGCAGAAATACAAAAAATCATGAGGGATTACTACAAGCAACTCTATGCCAATAAAATGGACAATCTGGAAGAAATGGACAAATTCTTAGAAATGCACAAACTGCCAAGACTGAATCAGGAAGAAATAGAAAATATGAACAGACCAATCACAAACACTGAAATTGAAACTGTGATTAAAAATCTTCCAACAAACAAAAGCCCAGGACCAGATGGCTTCACAGGCGAATTCTATCAAACATTTAGAGAAGAGCTAACACCTATTCTTCTCAAACTCTTCCAAAATATAGCAGAGGGAGGAACACTCCCAAACTCATTCTACGAGGCCACCATCACCTTGATACCAAAACCAGACAAGGATGTCACAAAGAAAGAAAACTACAGGCCAATATCACTGATGAACATAGATGCAAAAATCCTCAACAAAATACTAGCAAACAGAATCCAACAGCACATTAAAAGGATCATACACCATGATCAAGTGGGGTTTATTCCAGGAATGCAAGGATTCTTCAATATACGCAAATCTATCAATGTGATTAACCATATTAACAAATTGAAGGAGAAAAACCATATGATCATCTCAATAGATGCAGAGAAAGCTTTTGACAAAATTCAACACCCATTTATGATAAAAACCCTGCAGAAAGTAGGTGTAGAGGGAACTTTCCTCAATATAATAAAGGCCGTATATGACAAGCCCACAGCCAACATCATCCTCAATGGCGAAAAACTGAAAGCATTTCCACTAAGGTCAGGAACAAGACAAGGTTGCCCACTCTCACCACTCTTATTCAACATAGTTTTGGAAGTTTTAGCCACAGCAATCAGAGAAGAAAAGGAAATAAAAGGAATCCAAATCGGAAAAGAAGAAGTAAAGCTGTCACTGTTTGCAGATGACATGATACTATACATAGAGAATCCTAAAGATGCTACCAGAAAACTACTAGAGCTAATCAATGAATTTGGTAAAGTAGCAGGATACAAAATTAATGCACAGAAATCTCTGGCATTCCTATATACTAATGATGAAAAATCTGAAAGTGAAATCAAGAAAACACTCCCATTTACCATTGCAACAAAAAGAATAAAATATCTAGGAATAAACCTACCTAAGGAGACAAAAGACCTGTATGTAGAAAATTATAAGACACTGATGAAAGAAATTAAAGATGATACAAACAGATGGAGAGATATACCATGTTCTTGGATTGGAAGAATCAACATTGTGAAAATGACCCTACTTCCCAAAGCAATCTATAGATTCATTGCAATCCCTATCAAACTACCACTGGCAATTTTCACAGAACTAGAACACAAAATTTCGCAATTTGTATGGAAACACAAAAGACCCCGAATAGCCAAAGCGATCTTGAGAACAAAAAATGGAGCTGGAGGAATCAGGCTGCCTGACTTCAGACTATACTACAAAGCTACAGTAATCAAGACAGTATGGTACTGGCACAAAAACAGAAAGATAGATCAATGGAATAGGATAGAAAGCCCAGAGATAAACCCACGCACATATGGACACCTTATCTTTGATAAAGGAGGCAGGAACGTACAGTGGAGAAAGGACAGCCTCTTCAATAAGTGGTGCTGGGAAAACTGGACAGGTACATGTAAAAGTATGAGATTAGATCACTCCCTAACACCATACACAAAAATAAGCTCAAAATGGATTAAAGACCTAAATGTAAGGCCAGAAACTGTCAAACTCTTAGAGGAAAACATAGGCAGAACACTCCATGACATAAATCACAGCAAGATCCTTCTTGGCCCATCTCCTTAGAGTAATGGAGATAAAAACAAGAATAAACAAATGGGACCTAATGAAACTTCAAAGTTTTTGCACAGCAAAGAAAACCATAAACAAGGCCAAAAGACAACCCTCAGAATGGGAGAAAATATTTGCAAATGAATCCACTGACAAAGGATTAACCTCTAAAATTTACAGGAACCACATGCAGCTCAATAACAAAAAAATAAAAAACCCAATCCAAAAATCGGCAGAAAACCTAAATAGACATTTCTCCAAAGAAGATATACAGACTGCCAACAAACACATGAAAGAATGCTCAACATCATTAATCATTAGAGAAATGCAAATCAAAACTACAATGAGATATCATCTCACACCAGTCAGAATGGCCATCATCAAAAAATCTAGAAACAATAAATGCTGGAGAGGGTGTGGAGAAAAGGGAACGCTCTTGCACTGCTGGTGGGAATGTGAATTGGTTCAGCCACTATGGAGAACAATATGGAGGTTCCTTAAAAAACTACAAATAGAACTACCATATGACCCAGCAATCCCACTACTAGGTATATACCCTGAGGAAACCAGAATTCAGAAAGAGTCATGTACCAAAATGTTCATTGCAGCTCTATTTACAATAGCCTGGAGATGGAAACAACCTAAGTCCCCATCGTTGGATGAATGGATAAAGAAGATTGGCACATATATACAATGGAATATTACTCAGCCATAAAAAGAAACGAAATTGAGCTATTTGTAATGAGGTGGATAGATCTAGAGTCTGTCATACAGAGTGAAGTAAGTCAGAAAGAGAAGGACAAATACCGTATGCTAACACATATATATGGAATTTAAGAAAGAAAATGTTATGAAGAACCTAGGGGTAAAACAGGAATAAAGACACAGCCCTCCTGGAGAACAGACTTGAGGATATGGGGAGGGGGAAGGGTGAGGTGTGATAGGGCGAGAGAGAGACATGGACATATATATACTAACAAACGTAAGGTAGATAGCCAGTGGGAAGTAGCCGCATGGCACAGGGAAACCGGGTCGGTTCTTTGTGGCTGTCTGGAGGGGTGGGATAGGGAGGGTGGGAGGGAGGGAGACAAAGAGGGAAGAGATATGGAAACATATGTATATGTATAACTGATTCACTCTGTTATAAAGCAGAAACTAACACACCATTGTAAAGTAACTATACCCCAGTAAAGATGTTAAAAAAAATATTATGCACCCAACATAGGAGCACATCAATACATAAGGCAAATGCTAACAGTCATAAAAGGAAATTGACAGTAACATAACCATAGTAGGGCATTTTTTTTCTCTCTCTTTTTTTTTTTTTGCAGTACGTGGGGCTCTCACTGTTGTGGCCTCTCCCGTTGCGGAGCACAGGCTCTGGACTCTTCGGCTCAGCAGCCATGACTCACGGGCCCAGCCACTCCGCGGCATGTGGGATCTTCCCAGACCGGGGCACGAACCGGTGTCCCCTGCGTCGGCAGGTGGACTCTCAACCACAGCGCCACCAGGGAAGCCCCATAGTAGGGGATTTTAACACCCCACTTTCACCAATGGACAGATCATCCAAAATAAGGTTCCAAATAAATAAGGAAACACAAGCTTTAAATGATACATTAAACAAGATGGACTTAATTGTTATTTATAGGACATTACTTCCAAAAACAACACAATACACATCCTTCTCAAGCGCCCATGGAACATTCTGCAGGATAGGTCATATCCTGGGTCACAAATCAAGCCTTGGTAAATTTAAGAAAATTGAAATAGTATCAGGTTTCCTTTCCAACCACAGCACTATGAGACTAAGTATCAATTACAGGAAAAAATCTGTAAAAAAATACAAGCACGTGGAGGCTAAACAATATGCTACTTAGTAACCTAGAGATCACTGAAGAAATCAAAGAGGAAATCAAAAAATACCTAGAAACAAATGACAATTAAAACACGATGACCCAAACCTATGAGATACAGCAAAAGCACTTCTAAGAGGGAAGTTTATAGCAATATAATCCTAACTGAAGAAACAAGAAACATCTCAAATAAACAACCTAACCTTAAACGTAAAGCAATTAGAGAAAGAACAAAAGAACCACAAAGTTCTCAGAGGGAAAGAAATCATAATGATCAGATCAGAAATAAATGAAAAAGAAATGAAGGAAATGATAGCAAAGATCAATAAAAAGAAGTTGGTTCATTGAGAAGATAAACAAGATTGGTAACCATTACCCAGACTCACCAAGAGAAATAAGTATAAGACTCAAATCAATAGAATTAGAAATGAAAAAAGGAGAGGTATAGCTGACACTGCAGAAATACAAAAGATCATGAGAGATTATGGCAAGCAAATCTATGCCAAAAAAATAGACAGTCTGGAAGAAATGGACAAATTCTTAGATATGCACAATCTTCTAAGACTGAATCAGGAAGAAACAGGAAATATAAACAGACAAATCACAAGCACTGAAGTTGAAACTATGATTAAAAATCTTCCAACAAACCAAAGCCCAGGATCAGATGGCTGGACAGGCCAATTCTCTCAAACATTTAGAGAACAGCTAACACCTATCCTTCTCAAACTCTTCCAAAATATAGCAGAGGGAGAAACACTCCCAAACTCATTCTATGAGCCCACAATCACCCTGATACCAAAACCAGACAAAGATGTCACAAAGAAAGAAAACTACAGGCCAATATCACTGATGAACATACATGCAAAAATCCTCAACAAAATGCTAGCACACAGAATCGAACAGCACATTAAATGAGTCATACATCATGATCAAGTGGGGTTTATCCTAGGAATACAAGGATTCTTGAAGATACACTAATCAATCAATGTGATACACCATATTAAAAAATTGAAGGAGAACACCATATGATCATCTCAATAGATGCAGGAAATCTTACAACAAAATTCAACACCCATTTATGATAAAAACCCTGCAGAAAGTAGGTATAGAGGGAATTAACATCAACATAATAAAGGCCATATATGACAAACTCACAGCCAACATCGTTCTCAATGGTGAAAAACTGAAACTATTTCACTAAGATCAGGAACAAGATAAAGTTGCCCATTCTTAGCGCTATTATTCAACATAGTTTTGGAAGTTTTAGCCACAGCAGTCAGAACAGAAAAAGAAATAAAAGGAATCCAAATCAGAAAAGAAGTAAAGCTGTCACTGTTTGCAGATGACATGATACTATACATAGAGGATGCTAAAGATGCTATCAGAAAACTACTAGAGCTAATCAATGAATTTGGTAAAGTAGCAGGATACAAAATTGATGCACATAAATCTCTTCCACTCCTATACACTAATGATGAAAAATCTGAAAGAAATTAAGGAAAGAGTCCCATTTACCACTGCAACAGAGATAGTAAAATACCTAGGAATAAACCTACCTAAGCAAACAAAAGATCAGTGTGCAGAAAGCTATAAGACACCAATGAAAGAAATTAAAGATGATACAAACAGATAGAGATATACACCATGTTCTTGGATTGGAAGAGTCAACATTGTGAAAATGACTATATTAACCAAAGCAACCTACAGATTCAATGCAATCTCTATCAAAGTAGCAATGACATTTTTCTCAGAACTAGAACAAAAAATTGCACAATTTGTATGGGAACACTAATAACTCCGAATAGCCAAACCAATCTTGAGAAAGAAAAACGGAGCTAGAGGAATCAGATGCCCTAACTTCAGACTATACTGCAAAGCTACAGTAATCAAGACAGTAAGGTACTGGCACAAAAAGAGAAATATAGCTCAATAGAACAGGATAGAAATACCAGAGATAAGCCCACTCACATATGGTCACCTTATCTTTGATAAAAGAGGCAAGAATATACAATGGAGAAAAGAGAACCTCTTTAATAAGTGGTGCTGGGAAAACTGGACAGCTGCATATAAAAGAATGAAATTAGAAGACTCACTAAGTCCATACACAAAAATAAACACAAAATGGAGTAAAAACTTAAATGTAAGGCCAGACACTATAAAAGTCTTAGAGGAAAACAAAGGCAGAACACTCTTTGACATAAATCGTAGCAAGATCCTTTTTGAGCCACCTCCTAGAGAACAGGAAATAAAAACAAGAATAAACAAATGGGATCTAATGAACTTAACAGCTTTTGCACAGCAAAGGAAACCATAAACAAGATAAAAAGAGAACCCTCAGAATGGGAGAAAATATTGACAAATGAAGCGACTGACACAGGATTAATATCCAAAATATACAAGCAGCTCATTCAGCTCAATTCTAAAAAACAAACAACCCAATCCAAAAATGGGTAGAAGACCTAAATTGATATTTCTCCAGAGAAGATATGTAATTGCCAATGGAAACATGAAAGGATGCTCAACATCACTAATCATTAGAGAATGCAAATCAAAACTTCAATGAGGTATCATCTAACACCCGTCAGAATGGCCATCGTGAAAAAAATCTACAAACAATAAATACTGGAGAAGGTGCGAGAAAGGAGAGCCCTTTTGCACTGTTTGTGGGAATGTAAACTGATACAGCCACTATGGAGAACCATATGGAGGTTCCTTAGAAAACTGAAAATAGAACTACCATACAACCCAGCAATCCCAGTACTGGACATATACCCTGAGAAAACCATAATTCAAAAAGTCATATACCACAATGTTCATTGCAGCTCTATTTACAATAGCCAGAATTGGAAGCAACCTAAGTGTCCATTGATAGATGAATGGATAAAATGATGTGGCCCATATGTACAATGGAATATTATTCAACCATAAAAAGTAACGAAATTGAGTTTTTGTAGTGAGTTGAATGGATTTTGAGACTGTCATACGGAGTGAAGTAAGTCAAAAAGAGAAAAACATATGCCGTATGCTAACACTTATATATGGAATCTACGAAAAAAAATGGTCTGAAGAACCTAGGGGCAGGACAGGAATAAAGACTCAGACGTAGAGAATGGTCCTGAGGACACGGGAGGGGGAAGCGTAAGCTGGGATGAAGTCAGAGAGTGGCATAGACATATATACACGACCAAATATAAAATAGATAGCTAGTGGGAAGCAGCCACATAGCACAGGGAGATCAGCTCGCAGCTTTGTGTCCACCTAGAGTGGCTGGATAGGGATGGTGAGTGGGAGATGAAAGAGGAAGGAGATATGGGGATGTATGTATACATATAGATGATTCACTTTGATATACAGCAGAAACTAACACAACAATGTAAAGCAATCATACTCCAATAAAGATGTTAAAAAAAAGAAAAAATGGGAAAACCACCTTAGAACTGAATAATAATGAAAACACAACATTATGAATTAGGGAAATACAGCAAAATCTATGTTTCCAGTCAAATTTATGGATATAATTGCTTTTAGTATAAAATTAGAAAGCTAGAAAAGGTAATAAATTAAATGTATATCTCAAGGTATTTTTGAAAAGTACAACGTAAAATAGGGAGAGGGAACATAATTCAAATATGATCAAGAATTGATAATATGGACAATAAATATATAATTGTAAAAAACCAAAGTGCCAAAAACTCGTTCTTTGAAAAAGCAGTAAAAAAACTGGCCATCTGGTAAGATAAAGAAAAAAGAGAAAAGAAATTTTATGTTTACATAGAAATTGAATATATATATATATATATTCAATCTAAAGGAGAAATAGAGAAATTTATTGTAGCCAATCTGAGGATTGTAACCCAGGAGAGAGTCTTTCAGAAAATTCTGAGGACTGTTCTATTTTTAGAAGTTGAAGACACAGTCATATCCATTTTTGAACGAAAGGATTGTACATCAAAATGACACACTGATATTTTACATAAAGTTCACTAATGATGCATAGTCCAGATCTGCATGTACAAGGTGAGTGGTAGGTCACAATGACCACTTGCAGAATTAGGAAAGAAAAATTAACCTTCTCAGGAGTTACATTGCTGGGATCAGCGTAAGGAAAAATACATTGATTTTTTAAAACATCTTTATTGGAGTATAATTGCTTTACAATGGTGTGTTAGTTTCTGCTTTATAACAAAGTGAATCAGTTATACATATACCTATATCCCCATATCTCGTCTCTCTTGCATCTCCCTCCCTCCCACCCTCCGTATCCCTCCCCTCTAGGTGGTCACAAAGCATCGAGCTCATTACATTGATCTTTACGGTCGTGCAGGCATTCCCACCTTAGAGGAGATCTGGTTAATATACAATGCAAATGCACATTGCACATTAAGGAGCGTTCAATATGGGCAGGAGTATGTTATGCTTACATTTCCTTGTCCTGCCTTAAACATTATTTTTTATTTCCATCAGATGTTATTTTTTATAACACTTTCAACAAACATTCTACAAAGGACTGGGGAGTAATACTGTATGTTTTGAGGGCAATATAGACTCTGTTGAAACTATTTAATTGTTCTTAGCAAGAAAACCGCCATAGAGAATACATAAATGAGTGGGCGTGGCTGTGACTGTATCCCAAGGGAACTTTATAAAAATACTTTTTATAAATTGTAAAAAACAGGTGGCACGCTGTATGTGGCAGAATCTGTAAAATATCTTCTTCTTGTATTGCTAATGTCTGTTTTACTTTTATTCCCAATATTAACAATGTGTGCTTTCTCCCGCTTTTACTGATTAGTTTCCGTAGAAGTCTATTAATTACGCGGGCATTTTTAAAGAAAGAATTTATGTTCTTTTTTCTCTGTTGAGGTTTAACCATGCTGTTCTTTTACCAGCTTCAGAAAGTCTATCTAAAGTATGTACTTATTGCTATACATTTCTCTCTAATGAGTTCTTAGCCTTATTTAATAAATTTTGATGTATTTGATGTATTTTAATTTTAGTGATTCAACTAAAATTAAAAAAATCAGTTCCATTGTTATTTCCTCTTTGATGCAAGGGTTATTAGGAAGTGTATTGTTGAAATTTCAAGCACTTGAGGATTTTCTTGCTACATTTTATTTTTTAATGTCTAGCTTTATTTTACATGGTCATATACATTCTGAATGACTCAAACTAACATTTTTGAAACTTAGTTTATGCCAATCAGGTGGTCATTTAAAAAATGTTCCATGTGCATTTTAATTAATTAATTAATTAATTAATTATTTTTAAACATCTTTATTGGAGTATAATTGCTTTACAATTGTGTGTTAGTTTCTGCTATATAACAAAGTGAATCAGTTATACAAATACATATGTCCCCATATCTCTTCCCACTTGCATCTCCCTCCCTCCCACCCTCCCTATCCCACCCCTCTACATGGTCACAAAGCACTGAGCTAATATCCCTGTGCTATGCGGCTGCTTCCCACTAGCTATCTATTTTACATTTGGTAGTGTATATATGTCCATGCCACTCCTCACTTTGTCCCAGCTTACCTTCCCCCTCACCGTATCCTCAAGTCCATTCTCTAGTAGGTCTGGGTCCTTCCTCCCGTCTTGCCCCTAGGTTCTTCATGACCTTTTTTTTTTTTTTTTTTTTTTTA
>NW_006791376.1:40453-59325 GCF_000442215.2 Lipotes vexillifer | reverse complement strand
TTTTTTTTTTTAGATTCCATATATATGTGTTAGCATACAGTATTTGTCATTCTCTTTCTCACTTACTTCACTCTGTATGACAGACTCTAGGTCCACCCACCTCACTACAAATAACTCAATTTTGTTACTTTTTATGGCTGAGTAATATTCCATTGTGTATATGTGCCATATCTTCTTTATCCATTCATCTGTTGATGGACACTTAGGTTGCTTCCATGCCCTGGCTATTGTAAATAGAGCTGCAATGAACATTTTGGTACATGACTCTTTTTGAATTATGGTTTTCTCAGGGTATATGCCCAGTAGTGGGATTGCTGGGTTGTATGTTAGTTCTATTTTTAGTTCTTTAAGGAACCTCCTTACTGTTATCCATAGTAACTGTATCAATTTACATTCCTACCAACAGTGTAAGAGGGTCCCCTTTTCTCCAAACCCTCCAAAGCATTTATTGTTTGTAGATTTTTTGATGATGGCCATTCTGACTGGTGTGAGATGACATCTCATTGTAGTTTTGATATGTATTTCTCTAATATTTAGTGATTTTGAGCAACCTTCATGTGTTTGTTGGCAATCTGTATATCTTCTTTGGAGAAATGTCTATTTAGGTCTTCTGCCCATTTTTGGATTGGGTTGTTTATTTTTTTGATATTGAGCTGCATGAGCTGCTTGCAAATTTTAGAGATTACTCCTTTGTCAGTTGTTTCATTTGCAAATATTTTCTCCCATTCTGAGGGTTGTCTTTTGGTCTTGTTTATGGTTTCCTTTGCTGTGCAAAAGCTTTGAAGTTTCATTAGGTCCCGTTTGTTTTTATCTCCATTACTCTAAGGAGATGGGTCAAGAAGGATCTTGCTGTGATGTATGTCATAGAGTGTTCAGCCTACGTTTTCCTCTAAGAGTTTGATAGTTTCTGGCCTTACATTTAGGTCTTTAATCCATTTTAGTTTATTTTTGTGTATGGTGTTAGGGAGTGTTCTAATTTCATTCTTTTATATGTAGCTGTCCAGTTTTCCTAGCACCACTTATTGAAGAGGCTGTCCTTTCTCCACTGTACGTTCCTGCCACCTTTATCAAAGATAAGGTGTCCATATGTGCGTGAGTTTATCTCTGGAATTTCTACCCTGTTCCATTGATCTATATTTCCTTTTTTGTGCCAGTACCATACCGTATTGATCACTGTAGATTTGTAGTGTAATCTGAAGTCAGGAAGCCTGATTTCCCCAGCTCCATTTATCCTTCTCAAGATTGCTTTGGCTATTCGGGGTCTTTTGTGTTTCCATACAAATTGTGAAATTTTTTGTTCTAATTCTGTGCAAAATGCCAGTGGTAGTTTCATAGGGATTGCATTGAATCTGTAGATTGCTTTGGGTAGTAAAGTCATTTTCACTTTGTTGATTCTTTCAATTCAAGAACATGGTAAATCTCTACAACTATGTGTAACATCTTTAAATTCATTCATCAGTGTCTTGTACTGAATACAGGTTTTTTTGTCCTAGGTAAGTTTATTCCTAGATATTTTATTATTTTTGGGAGTGTTTTCTTAATTTCACTTTAAGATTTTTCATCATTAGTGTAGAGGAATGCAAGATATTTCTCTGCATTAATTTTGTATCCTGTTAGCTCTAGTAGTTTTCTAGTAACAGCTTTAGGGTTTTCTATGTATAGTATCATGTCATCTGCAAACAGTGAAAGCTTTACTTCTTCTTTTCCAATTTGGATTCCTTTTATTTCCTTTTCTTCTCTGATTGCTGTGGATAAAGCTTCCATAAATATGCTGAATAATAGTGGTGAGAGTGGTCAACCTTGTCTTGCTCCTGATCTTAGTGGAAATGGTTTCATTTTTTCATCATTGAGGACGATGTTGGCTGTGGGTTTGTCATATATGGCCTTTATTATGCTGAGGAAAGTTCCCTCTATGCCTACTTTCTGCAGGGTTTTTATCATAAATTGGTGTTGAATTTTGTCAAAAGCTTTCTCTGCATCTATTGAGATGATCATATGGTTTTTCTCCCTCAAGTTGTTAATATGGTGTACCACGTTGATTGATTTGCATATATTGAAGAATCCTTGCATTCCTGGGTAAACCCCACTTGATCATGGTGTATGATCCTTTTAATGTGCTGTTGGATTTTGTTTTCTAGTATTTTGTTGAGGAGTTTTGCATGTATTTTCATCAGTGATATTGGCCTGTAGTTTTCTTTCTTTGTGATATCTTTGTCTGTTTTTGGTATCAGGGTGATGGTGACCTCGTAGAATGAGTTGGGGAGTGTTCCTCCCTCTGCTATATTTTGGAAGAGTTTGAGAAAGATAGGTGTTAGCTCTTCTCTAAATGTTTGATAGAATTCGTCTGTGAAGCCATCTGGTCCTGGGCTTTTGTTTTTTGGAAGATTTTTGATCACAGTTTCAATTTCAGTGCTTGTGATTGGTCTGTTTATATTTTCTATTTCTTCCTGGTTCAATCTCGGCAGGTTGTGCATTTCTAAGAATTTGTCCATTTCCTCCAGGTTTCCATTTTATTGGCATATAATTGCTTGTACTAATCTCTCATGATCCTTTGGTTTTCTGCAGTGTCAGTTGTTACTTCTCCTTTTTCATTTCTAATTCTATTGATTTGAATCTTCTCCTTTTTTTTGTTGATAAGGGTGGCTAATGGTTTATCTATTTTGTTTTCCTTCTGAAAGAACCAGCTTTTAGTTTTATTAATCTTTTCTATCATTTCATTCATTTCTGATCTTTATGATTTCTTTCCTTCTGCTAACTTTGTGGTTATTTTGTTCTTCTTTTTCTGTTTTACGTGTAAGTTTAGGTTTTTTATTTGAGATGTTTCTTGTTTCTTAAGGTAGGTTTGCATTGCTATAAACTTCCCTCTTGGAAGTGCTTTTGCTGCATCCCATAGGTTTTGGGCCGTTGTGTTTTCATTGTCATTTGTTTCTAGGTATTATTTTAATTTCCTCTTTGATTTCTTCAGTGATCTCTTGGTTATTAAGTATTGTGTTGTTTAGCCTCCATCTGTTTGTATTTTTTACAGAATTTTTCCTGTAATTGATATCTAGTTTCATAGTGCTGTGGTTGGAAAATATACTTGATGCTATTTCAATTTTCTTAAGTTTGCCAAGGCTTGATTTGTGACCCAAGATATTATCTATCCTGGAGAATGTTCCATGAGCACTTGATAAGAATGTTTATTCTGTTGTGTTTTTATAGATGTCCTGTAAATATCAGTTAAGTCCATCTTGTTTAAAACTTGTGTTAGGATTTAAACTTGTGTTTCCTTTTTTATTTTTAGAACTTGTGTTTTAGAAATAAATAAGAAGACTCATTTAAAACTTGTGTTTCCTTATTTAAAACTTGTGGTTTAAATTAAACAACTTGTGTTTCCTTATTTAAAACTTGTGTTTCCTTATTTATTTTTAGTTTGGATGATCTGTCCATTGGTGAAACTGGGGTGTTAAAATCTCCTAGTATGATTGTGTTACTTTCAATTTCCCCTTTATTGCTCTTAGTATTTGCCTTACATATTGAGGTGCTCATATGTGGGGTGCATAAATATTTTCAAGGGTTATATCTTCTTGGATTGATCCCTTCATCATTATGTAGTGTCGTCTTTTGTCTCTTCTAAGAGTCTGTTTTAAAGACTATTTTGTCTGATATGAGAATTGCTACTCCAGCTTTCTTTTGATTTCCCTTTGCATCGAATATCTTTTTCCATACCCTCACTTTCAGTATGTATGTGTCCCTAGGTCTGAAGTGGGTTTTTTGTAGACAACATATATACGGGTCTTGTTTTTGTATTCATTCAGCCAATCTAGGTCTTTTGGTTGGAGTATTTAATCCATCTACATTTAAGGTAATCATCGATGTGTATGTTCCTATTACCATTTTCTTAATTGTTTTGGTTTGTTATTGTAGGTCTTTTCCTTCTCTTGTGTTTCCTGCCTAGAGAAGTACCATTAGCATTTGTTGTAAAGCTGGTATGGTGGTGCGGAATTCTCTTAGCTTTTGCTTGTCTGTAAAGATTTTAATTTCTTTGTCAAATCTGAAAGAGTTCCTTGCTGGGTAGTGTCATCTTGGTTGTAGGTTCTTCTCCTTCATCAGTTTAAATATGTCCTGCCAGTCCCTTCTGGTTTGCAAAGTATCTGCTGGAAGGTCAGCTGTTAACCTTATGGGGATTCCCTTGTGTGTTATTTATTGTTTTTCCCTTGTTGCTTTTAATATGTTTTCTTTGTATTTAATTTTTGATAGTTTGATTAATATGTGTCTTGGCGTGTTTCTCCTTGGATTTATCCTGCATGGAATCTCTGTGCTTCCTGGACTTGTTTAATTATTTCCTTTCCCATATTAGGGAAGTTTTCAACTATAATCTCTTCAAATATTTTCTCAGTCCCTTTCTTTTTCTCTTCTATGATCCCTTTAATTCAAATGTTGGTTGGTACGTTTAATGTTTCAGGGGTCTCTGAGACTGTCCTCAATTCTTTTCATTCTTTATCCTTTATGCTGCTCAGCAGTAGTTATTTCCACTATTTTATGTTACAGGTCACTTATCCTTTTTTCTGACACAGTTGTTCTGCTATTGAGCCCATCTAGAGGATTTTTAATTTCATTTATTGTGTTGTTCATCACTGTGTGTTTGCGCTTTAGTTCTTCTGTGTCCCAGTTAAACATTTCTTGTATTTTTTTCCATTCTATTTCCAAGATTCTCGATCATCTTTACTATCATTATTCTGAATTCTTTTTCAGGTAGAGTGCCTATTTCCCCTTCATTTTTTAGGTCTGGTGAATTTTTGCTTTGCTCCTTCATCTGCTGTGTGTTTCTCTGTCTTCTCATTTTACTTAACTTACTGTGCTTGGGGTCTCCTTTTCACAAGCTGCAGGTTCGTAGTTCCCGTTGTTTTAGGTGTCTGTCCCCAGTGGCTAATCCTGGTTCAGTGAGTTGTGTAGGCTTCCTGGTGGATGGAACTATTGCCTGTGTTTTGGTGGATGAGGCTGGATCTTGTGTTTGTGGTTGGGAGGTCCAGGTCTGGTGGTGTGTTTTGGGGTGTCTGTGGCCTTATTATGTTTTTAGGCAGCCACTCTACTAGTGGATGGGGTTGTGTTCCTTTTGTGTTGGTTGTTTGGCATAGGGTGTCAAGCACTGTAGCTTGCTGGTTGTTGAGTGGAGCTGGGCCTTGGCGTTGAGATGGAGATCTCCGGGTGATTTTTGCCTTTTGATATTACATGGAGCTGCGAGGTCTCTTGTGGTCCAATGTCCCAAACGTGGCTCTCCCACCTCAGAGGCACAGCCTAGTGCAAGGGTAAAGCACCATGAGCCTATCCTTCACACGGCTCAAATAAAAGGGAGAAAAGAAAGAAAGAAAGAAGATAAAGTAAAATAAATTAAAATAAAAAAGTTATGAAAATTAAAAAATAATTATTTAGAAAAATTTTTTTAAAGTAAAAAATACAAAACAAAGAAAATATGGACATGTAGGACCCTAGGACAAGTGGTAGAAACAAAGCTATACAGACAAAATCACACTCAGAAGCATACACATACACACTCACAAAAAGAGAAAAAGGGAAAAAAAATATATCGTTGCTCCCAAAATCCCCTTCCTCAATTTTGAATGATTCATTGTCTATTCAAGTATTCCACAGATGCAGGCTACATCAAGTTGATTGTGTAGATTTAATCCCCTGCTCCTGAGGCTTCTGGGAGAAATTTTCCTTGCTCTTCTTTGCTCGCACAGCTCCTGAGTTTCAGCTTTGCATTCTGCCTGCCTCTGCGTGTAGGTCACCTGAGGTCATCTGTTCTTTGCTCAGACAGGACGGGGTGAAAGAAGCAGCTGATGTGGGGGCTTTGGCTCACTCAGGCCAGGGGGAGGGAGGTTTACGGCTGTGGGCCAAGTCTGTGGCAGCAGAGGCCTGCGTGATATTGCCACAGCCTGAGCTGCACTGTGGGTTCTCCCTGGGAAGTTGTCCCTGGATCACAGGACCCTGGCAGTGGTGCGCTGCACAGGCTTCCGGGAGGGGAGGAGTGGATAGTGACCTGTGCTTGCACACAGGTTTCTTGGTGGCTGCAGCAGCAGCCTTAGTGTCTCATGCCTGTCTCTTGGGTCTTCGCTGGTAACCACGGCTTGCAGCTGTATCTGGAGCTCCTTTAAGCGGAGTTCTTAATCCCCTCTTCTCACGCACCAGGAAACAAAGAGGCAAGAAAAAGTCTCTTGTCTCTTCCGCAGCTCCAGACATTTTTCTGGGCTCCCTCCAGGATAGCTGTGGTGCACTAGCCCCTTCGGGCTCTGTTCACACAGCCAACTCCAGCCCTCTCCCTGGGATCTGACCTCTGAAGCCCAAGCAAGCCTCAGCTCCCAGCCCCTCCTGTCCTGGCAGGTGAGCAGACAAGCCTCTCTGGCTGGTGAGTGCTCATCGGCACCGATCCTCTGTGCGGGAGTCTCTCCACTTTGCCCTCCACACCCCTATTTCTGCGCTCCCTTCCATGGATCCAAAGCTTCCCTCCTCCACCACTGACAGTCTCCACCCACAAAGGGGCTTCCTAGTGTGTGGAAACCTTTCCTCCTTCACAGCTCCCTCCCACTGGTGCAGGTTCCATCCCTATTCTTTGTCTCTGTTTTCTTTTTTTTTTTTGCCCTACCCATATATGTGGGTAGTTTTTTGCCTTTTGGGAGGTCTTGGTGTTCTGCCAGCATTCAGTAGCTGTTCTGTAGGAGTTGTTCCACATGTAGATATGTTTCTGATGTATTTGTGGGGAGGAGGTTTATCTCCACTTCTTACTCTTCTGCCATCTTGAAGCTCCTCCCCACATGCATTTTTAAAGAATGTGCCTAGATATTTTCATCCAACAGAGGACAGACAGCAGAAACAGGAAAAACAATTGTGCTGCTTGTGGAATGAAAACAATATTCACAGAAAGATAGACAAAATGAAAAGGCAGAAGACTATGTACCAGACAAAGGAAAAAGATAAAACCCCAGAAAAACAACTAAATGAGGTGGAGATAGGCAACGTTCCAGAAAATGAATTCAGAAAAATGATAGTGAAGATGATCCAGGACCTTGAAAAAAGAATGGAGGCAACCATCAAGAAGATGTAAGAAATGTTTAACAAAAACCTAGAAGAATTAAAGAACAAACACCTAGAAGAATTAAAGACAAAGAGAGATGAACAATACAATAATTGAAATGAAAAGTGAAGTAGAAGGAATCAATAGCAGAATAACTGAGACAGAGAAACAGATAAGTGACCTGGAAGACAGAATGGTGGAATTCACTGCCATGGAACAGAATAATGAAAAAAGAATGAAAATAATTGAGGACAGTTTCAGCGACTTCCGGGACAACATTAAACACAACAACATTTGCATTATAGGGATCCCAGAAGGAGAAGAGAGAAAGAAAGGATGATAGAAAACATTAGAAGAGATTATAGTTGAAAACGTTCCTAACATGGGAAAGGAAATAGTCCAACTCCAGGAAGCACAGAGAGTCCCAGGCAGGATAAACCCAAGGAGAAACATGCTGAGACAGATAGTAATCAAACTGACAAAAATTAAAGACATAGAAAAATTATTGAATGCAACAAGGAAAAAATGACAAATAACATACAAGGAAACTCCCATAAGGTTAACAGCTGATTTCTCAGCAGAAACTCTGCAAGCCCGAAGGGAGTGGCATGATATACTTAAAATGATGAAAGGGAAGAAACTACAGCCAAGATTACTCTACCCGGCAAGGATCTCATTCATATTCGAGGGAGAAATCTAAAGCTTACCGAGAAGCAAGAGCTAAGAGAATTCAGCACCACCAAACCAGCTCTACAACAAATGCTAAAGGAACTTCTCTAAGTGGGAAGCACAAGAGAAGAAAAGGACCTACAAAAACAAACCAAAAACAATTAAGAAAATTGTAATAAGAACATACATATTGATAATTACCTTAAAGGTGAATGGATTTAATGCTCCTACCAAAAGACACAGGCTCACTGAATGGATACAAAAATAAGACCCATATATATACTGTCTATAAGGGACACACTTCAGACCTAGGGACACATAAAAATGGAAAATTAGGGGGTAGAAAAAGATATTCTATGGAAATGGAGATCAAAAGAAAGCTGGAGTAGCAATACTCATATCAGACAAAATAGACCTTAAAATAAAGAATGTTAGAAGACACAAGGAAGGACACTACATAATGATCAAGGGATCAATGAAGAAATAAGAATTATAAACATATATGAACCCAACATAGGAGTACCTCAATACATAAGGCAACTGGTAACAGCTATAAAAGAGGAAATTGACAGTAACACAATAATAGTGGGGAATTGTAACACCTCACTTACACCAATGGATAGATCGTGCAGATAGAAAATTAATAAGGAAACAGAAGTTTTAAATGACACAATAGATCTGAAAGATTTAAGTGGTATTTATAGGACATTCCATCTGAAAAATTTATAAGACATTCCATCTGAAAATTTAAGTGATATTTATAGGACATTCCACCTGAAAAGCCTTGGTAAATTTAAGAAAATTGAAATCATATCAAGCATCTTTTCCGACCACAACGCTATGAGATTAGAAATCAATTACAGGGGAAAAAAAGTAAAAAACACAAACACATGGAGGCTAAACAATACACTACTAAATAAACAAGAGATAACTGAAGAAATCAAACAGGAAATGAAAAATTGCTTAGAGACAAATGACAATGAAAACATGATGATACAAGACCTATGGGATGCAGCAAAATCAGTTCTAAGAGGGAAGTTTATAGTAATACAATGCTACCTCAAGAAACAAGAAAAATCTCAAATAAACGATCTAACCATACACCTAAAGGAAATAGAGAAAGAAGAACAAACAAAACTCGAAGTTAGCAGAAGGAAAGAAAACATAAAGATCAGAGCAGAAATAAATGAAATAGAAACAAAGAAAACAATAGCAAAGATCAATAAAACTAAAAGCTGGTTCTTTGAGAAAATAAACAAAATTGATAAACCTTTAGCCAGGCTTGTCAAGAAAAAAAGGGAGAAGACTTGAATCAATAAAATTAGAATTAAAAAAGAGAAGTTACAACGGATACCGCAGAAATACAAAGCATCCTAAAAGACTACTGCAAGCAACTCTATGCCAATAAAATGGACAACCTGGAAGAAATGGAAAAATTCTTAGAAAAGTACAAGCTTCCAAGACTGAACCAGGAAGAAATGGAAAAGATGAACAGACAAATCACAAGTAATGAAATTGAAACTTTATTAAATATTTTCCAGCAAACAAAAGTCCAGGATCAGAGGGCTTCACAGGTGAATTCTATCAAACGTTTAGAGAAGAGCTAATACCCATCCTTCTCAAACACTTCCAAAAATTTGCAGAGTAAGGAACACTCCCAGAGTCATTCTATGAGGCCACCATCACCCTGATATCAAAACCAGGCAGAGATACTACAAAAAAAGAAAAGTACAGACCAATATCACTGATGAATATAGATGCAGAAATCATCAATAAAATACTAGCAAACAGAATCCAACAACATATTGAAAGGGTCATACACCATGATCAAGTGGGACTTATCCCAGGGATGAAAGGATTCTTCAATATATGCAAATCAAACAATGTGATACACTATATTAAAAAAGTGAAGAATAAATAAGATAAATAAATAAGTAACCATAAGATCATCTCAATAGATGTAGAAAATGCTTTTAAGAAATTTCAACACCAATTTATGATAAAAACTTTCTTTAAAGTGGGCATAGAGGGAACTTAATTCAACATAAAAAAGGCCATATATGACAAGCCCAAAGCAAACATCATTCTCAATGGTGAAAAAATGAAAGCATTTCCTCTAAGATTAGGACAAGACAATGATGTCCCCTCTCACCACGATTATTCAACATAGTTATGGGAGTCATAGCCATGGCAATCAGAGAAGAAAAAGAAACAAAATAATACAAATTGGAAAAGAAGAAGTAATACTGTCAATGTTTACAGATGACATGATACTACACATAAAGTATCCTAAAAATGCCACCAGAAAACTACTAGAGCTAATCAATGTATTTGTTAAAGTAGCTGGATACATAATTAACACACAGAAATTTCCTCCATTCCTATACACTAACAACAAAACATCAGAAAGAAAAATTAAGGAAACTATTCCATTCACCACTTCAACAAAAAGAATAAAATACCTAGGAAGAAACCTACCTAAGGAGGTAAAGGTCCTGTATTCTGAAAACAATAAAACATTGATGAGAATAATCAAAGATGACACCAACAGATACAGAGAGATACCAGGCTCTTGGATTGGAAGAATCAATATTGTGAAAATGACTCTACTACCCAAAGCAATCTACAGATTCAATGCAATCCCTATCAAATTACCAAAGGCATTTTTTATGGCACTAGAACAAAAAATCTTAAAACTTGTATGGAGACACAAAAGACCCTGAATAGCCAAAGCAATCGTGAAGGAAAAAAATGGAGCAGGAGGAATCAGACTCCCTGACTTCAGCCTATACTACAAAGCTACAGTAATCAAGACAATATGGTGCTGGCACAAAAACAGAAACATAGATCAATGGAACAAGATAGAAAGCCCAGAGATAAACCCGTGTGCCTATGGGCAAGTAATCTATGACAAAGGAGGCAAGGATATACAATGGAGAAAAGACAGCCTCTTCAATAAGTGGTGCTGGGAAAACCGGACAGGTACATGTAAAAGAATGAAATTAGAACACTCCCTAACACCATACACAAAAATAAACTCAAAATGGATTAGAGACCTAAATGTAAGACCAGACACTATAAACCTCTTAGAGGAAAACATAGGAAGAACACTCTTTGACATAAATCATAGCAAGATCCTTTTGACCTACATCCTAGAGAAATGGAAATAAAAACAAAAATAAACAAATGGTACCCAATGAAACTTCAAAGCTTTTGCACAGCAAAGGTAACCATAAACAAGATGAAAAGACAACCGTCAGAATGGGAGAAAATATTTGCAAATGAAGAAACTGACAAAGGATTAACCTCCAAAATTTACAAGCAGCTCATTCAGCTCAATATCTAAAAAACAAAAACCAAATCCAAAAATGGGCAGAAGACATAAATACACATTTCTCCAAAGAAGATATACAGACTGCCAACAAACACATGAAAGAATGCTCAACATCACTAATCATTAGAGAAATGCAAATCAAAACTACAATGAGGTATGACCTCACACCAGTCAGAATGGCCATCATGAAAAAATCTACAAAAAATAAATGCTGGAGAAGGTGTGGAGAAAAGGGAACTCTCTTGCACTGTTGGTGGGAATGTAAGTTGATACAGCCACTATGGAGAACAATATGGAGGTTCTTTAAAAAACTAAACATAGAGCTACCATACGACCCAGTAATCCCACTACTGGGCATATACCATGAGAAAACCATAATTCAAAAACCGTCATGTGGGCTTCCCTGGTGGCGCTGTGGTTGAGAGTCTGCCTGCCAATGCAGGGGACATGGGTTTGTGCCCCGGTCTGGGAAGATCCCACATGCCACAGAGTGGCTGGGCCCGTGAGCCATGGCCGCTGAGCCTGTGGGTCTGAGGCCTGTGCACCGCAACGGGAGAGGACGCAGCAGTGAGAGGCCTGCATACCGCAAACAAACAAACAAAAAACAGTCATGTACCACAATGTTCATTGCAGCTCTATATACAATAGCCATGCCATGGAAGCACCTAAGTGTCCATTGACAGATGAATGGATAAAGAAGATGTGGCATATATGTACAATGGAATATTACTCAGCCATAAAAGGAAACGAAATTGAGTTATTTGTAGTGAGGTGGATGGACCTAGAGTCTGTCATACAGAGTGAAGTGAGTCAGAATTAGAGAAACAAAAACGATATACTAACACACATATATGGAATTAAAAAAAAATTTCTGAAGAACCTAGGGGCAGAACATGAATAAAGAAGCAGATGTAGAGAATGAACTTGAGGAAACGGGGAGGGGGAAGGGTAAGCTTTCATGAAGTGAGAGAGTGGCATGGACATAAAAATACTACCAAATGTAAAATAGAGAGCTAGTGGGAAGCAGCTGCATAGCACAGGGAGATCAGCACGGTGATTTGTGACCACCTAGAGGATTGGGATGGGGTGGTGGAAGGGAGACACAAGAGGGAGGAGATATGGGGATATATATGTATCTGTATAGCTGATTCATGTTGTTATAAAGCAGAAACTAACACACCATTGTAAAGCAATTATACTCCAATAAAGATGTTAAAAAATGGATTAAAGACCTAAATTTAAGACTGGACACTGTAAAACTCTTAGAGGAAAACATAGGAAGAACACTATGACATAAATCACAGGAAGGTCTTTTTTTACTCACCTCTTAATGTAATGGAAATAATTACAAAAATAAACAAATGGGACCTAATGAAACTTAAAAGCTTTTGCACAGCAAAAGAAACTATAAACAAGATGAAAAGACAACTCTCAGAATGGGAGAAAATATTTGCAGATGAATCAACAGACAAAGGATTAATCTCCAAAATATACAAACAGCTCATGCAGCTCAATATTAAAAAAATAAACAACCCAATCAAAAAATAGGCAGAAGACATCAATAGACATCTCTCCAAGGAGGACATACAGATGGCCAAGAGGTACATGAAAAGCTGTGCAGCATCATTAATTATCAGTGAAATGCAAATCAAAACTACAATGAGGTATCACTTCACACCAGTTAGAATGGGCATCATCAGAAAAATCTGTAACAACAAATCCTGGAGAGAATCCTGGAGAGAAAAGGGAACCCTCTTTCACTGTTGGTGGGAATGTAAATTGATACAGCCACTTTGGAGAACAGTATGGAGGTTCCTTAAAAAACTTAAAATAGAATTAGTATATGGCACAATTCCACCACTGGGCATATATCCAGAGAAAACCATAATTCAAAAAACACATGCATCCAATGTTCATTGCAGCACTATTTATAATAGCCAGCTCATGGAAACAATCTATATGCCCATCGAGAGATGAATGGATAAAGAAGATGTGGCACATATATACAATGGAATATTACTCAGCCATAATAAGGAACGAAACTGGGTCATTTGTAGAGACGTGGATGGACCTAGAGACTGTCATACAGAGTGAAGTCAGTCAGAAAGAGAAAAACAAATATTATATGTTAATGCATATGTGTGGAATCTAGAAAAATGGTACAGATGAACTGGTTTGCAAGCAGAAATAGAGCTACAGATGTAGAGAACAAGCGTATGGACAGCAAAGGGGGAAAATGGAGGGGGGTGGTGGTGGTGAAAAAAAAAGAAAAAAAAAAAGGAAGAATATGCCTTTTAAAAATGTTGTGTGTGATGTTCTTGACCTGTCAACTAGGTCAAGTGTGCTATGTTTTTCAAATCCTTTCTGTCCTTACTGATTTATACCTATTTATCTTATCAGTTATTGAAAAAGGTGGGTTAGAGTTTCCCACTATGATTGTGGATTCATCTATGTCTTCATTTATTTCTGTCAGTTATTTACATATTTTAAGTTATGTTATATGGGTCATGCAAATTTAGATTTGTTATACTTACTGATCGATTGACTTTTTCTTATTTTGGAAATATCCTTTTATATGTCTGAGGTAAATAGTTTTTTTTTTTTTACATCTTCATTGGAGTATAATTGCTTTACAATGGTGTGTTAGTTTCTGCTTTATAACAAAGTGAATCAGTTATACATATACATATGTTCCCATATCTCTTCCCTCTTGCATCTCCCTCCCTCCCACCCTCCCTATCCCACCCCTCCAGGCGGTCACAAAGTACCGAGCTGATCTCCCTGTGCTATTCGGCTGCTTCCCACTAGCTATCTACCTTAAGTTTGGTAGTGTATATATGTCCATGCCTCTCTTTCGCTTTGCCACAGCTTACACTTCCCCCTCCCCATATCCTCAAGTCCATTCTCTAGTAGGTCTGTGTCTTTATTCCTGTCTTACCCCTAGGTTCTTCATGACATTTTTGTTTTTTTAAAAGTTCCATATATATGTGTTAACATATGGTATTTGTTTTTCTCAACAATAAATGCTGGAGAGGGTGCGGAGAAAAGGGAACACTCTTGCACTGCTGGTGGGAATGTGAATTGGTACAGTCACTGTGGAGAACAGTATGGAGGTTCCTTAAAAAACTACAAATAGAACTACCATATGACCCAGCAATCCCACTACTGGGCATATACCCTGAGAAAACCATAATTCAAAAAGAGTCATGTACCAAAATGTTCATTGCAGCTCTATTTACAATAGCCCAGAGATGGAAACAACCTGAGTGTCCATCATTGGATGAATGGATAAAGACGATGTGGCACATATATACAATAGAATATTACTCAGCCATAAAAAGAAATGAAATTGAGCTATTTGTAATGAGATGGATAGACCTAGAGTCTGTCATACAGAGTGAAGTAAGTTAGAAAGAGAAGGACAAATACCGTATGCTAACATATATATATGGAATTTAAGAAAAAAAATGTCATGAAGAACCTAAGGGTAAGACAGGAATAAAGACACAGACCTACTGGAGAATGGACTTGAGGATATGGGGAGGGGGAAGGGTAAGCTGTGACAAAGCGAGAGAGAGGCATGGACATATATACACTACCAAATGTAAGGTAGATAGCTAGTGGGAAACAGCTGCCTAGCACAGGGAGATCAGCTCGGTGCTTTGTGACCACCTGGAGGGGTTGGGATAGGGAGGGTGGGAGGGAGGGAGACGCAAGAGGGAAGAGATATGGGAACATATGTATATGTATAACTGATTCACTTTGTTATAAAGCAGAAACTAACACACCATTGTAAAGCAATTATACTCCAATAAAGATGTAAAAAAACAAAACAAAAAACACCCACAAAAAACCATGATGATGAGCTTTTCCAGGCAGAGTATGAATAACAGACCTATGATTGAACATAGTGGTGTCTAATAATCTAACTCTCATACTCTCAAATGAGTTTTAAAATATAGCCCTACATTTTTGTAAAATAAATTATGTTTTGGGTGTGTTATCAGGAAATGAGGAGTCACTTTCTGTTAGGGAAAGTCCCTTGGTGTAACCAAGAGTGTTTCCTGGTAATCGTGGACTCAGTGGAAATGACTCAGTTTGCAGATACCTGTTCTGAAGCTGTTGAGGGTGGAGGCCTTATTCCCAGTTGTCATGACCAATGGTGACCTCACACAAAACTCCGTGTTTCCTATGAGGTCAGGTACCTGCTCCCCTGAGTGGAAGCTTAGATGATTCAGTGTATCTGCCCTACCTAGAGCTTGCCTGGAGAGCAGGGGGGCACAGGTGTTCTTTCTTTGCCCTCTCCTGCCCATACTTCTTCTCCCATTTGAAAATGACATGCTAGGAAAGATTTTTGATGATCTCACTAAATCAAGTAAGTTCAAATAGGGTTACCTCTGAGATTGAGGAGAGAAATACAGGCTAATAGTATCAATTCACTAAACATTTATTCATGGTCTACTACTTACCAGACTCTATTCTCGATCATGTGGATACATTAGTAACAGGTAACCAAGGTCTCAGCTCTGTCCTCCTGGAGCTTTAGCTTGGAGGTTGTGGTAGAGGCTCTGTGTATATGATTGGTGGGGAATATAAAGAAAAGATAGATATTAAACAAGTGTATAATATCAAACATGAAATTCCTCACTTTGTGGGACATAGAGCCTAGGTTTGGAAAGTGAAAACACATACACCAGTCCTACAGGCATTAGGCCTCTTGTACTCTGCTGTAGCTGCTCCCCTTTTAAATCTACAGTCAGTCATATATGTGTCTGTGTGCAAACAAATATTACCTTACACTTTTCTTAGGTTTTGTGCATGTTGAACCTTGTTTTATTTCCTGAGTTTAGGATGTTTAGGGCTTGGGGTATGCAGAAGGTGTCTTGAGATTCAGTGATAGAGGTGGCGCCCTTCCTGCACTTTCATAAACAAGCTAGGGATCCTCAACCATTCAGGTCAAAAATGGAACAGCCTCAGTGAAGGGCCCATAGATGAAAAGCAACAGTGGTGAGTTTCTGAGCCAGGATAAGGTAGGAAACTACCAGGGCTTTTTGTGGAAAGAATTTTTATGGGAGGTAAATCTCTGAGTAAGCAGAAATTTGGTTATTCTGGAAGGACCTGAGGATATATTAGGGAGGTATTTCCCAAACTTCACTAAATTCCATACCGATTTTCCTATTTCTGCATGTTGCCAACATTATTACATACTTAACAGTTTTCATTGAAATTACCTTCAAATCAATAGACCTTAAAACATAGTAATTTTAGGCAGTATTATATATTATTATATAAGTTTGAAATTCAACTTATGAACTTTTCAAATATAGATTAAGGTAGATTATACTTAAGATGTAAGACATTGTTTGCCATGTGGGATTGCCTTCTGTAACAAGTCATACTATTGCAAACATTGGGAAATGCTGCAACAGGAATTCGTGTTTACAAATGGTGGCTATTATAAAAATAAAATTAAATTAAAATGGAGGTTTGCCTTCTTAGGAGATTCTTCTCTTTCCAAAAAACTGTCACTCACTTATTTGATCCTTTCTCTTAAGGTGACACTTGCAGTGTGTGGTAGAAATGAAAGACAGGGGAATGCACATTTCAAGGGGGTACTGGAAGAGGGGTGGGTTAGGCCTGTTCTTCCCAGATTAAATTTACAGGCTGGAGCAATGGGAGGAGGAGCAGGGAAGAGTAAGGGACAGTAGAAGTTATTGGGGGCTGGGGGAAGGGAGGCATGGAGAAGGGCTTCTGGCTATGGTCTCGCAGGGTACACCAGGGGCACTGTACAAGAAGGCCCAGGTTGTTGTCTACCTGGCCCCTCCACTAGCCTGTAACCGTTGGAAGGCAGGTTCTGCTCCTAATAAAGCATGCATTCATGTTTCTATAAGGAATTATTAAATAAATATTTAAAAATGTTTCCTTTATACTAAATATAAGCAGTAAAATTACTAAAAGGAAAAGACCTAAGTAATCTTTCTGGAGGAAAGTAAAGATGGAGCAAGCTGAGGAACTGGGGTACCACAGGCAGTTCTGGGGAGAGACAAGCCTCCAGGGATGACACTGGAAACAGCATCACTAAAGGAGCGTCCAATGTCTTTTAGCAAGCAAGCAGACCCAGGAAGTAGTTAGGATTTGAGCTGTGTCAAAGGCAGGCTCAATGTGATCTCACCCCAGGGCTCTTGTCCACTCAGCCACACTGCCAGAGTATATGAAACAGAGGAACTAGAAACAGATGGTGATAAGTCTCTTTGAGGAATATGATCACTAGGAACAGTGTTGAAAGTCACAATAACAATAATTTAGCAATAATTCATGTCTAAAATGTTCTTAAATAAAATGGCAGTTAGTAATAATGACCAAATTATGAATAATTTGACATAAACATTTTCCTGAATTTATGCCTGGTTTCCCTGACAATCACATTGTCATTTAAGTACATAGATTAATTAAAATAATAAACATATTAGTCCTTTGAGTGGCTGACTTAAGAGGTAATCTGGAGACTGAGTTTTTCAGAGATGGCACAGGGGGTCAAAATGTATGTTTGCCCTTCAAAAGTTGAAGAAGTAGAAGGAGATTTCCTGGGAGTAATTCTGTAGAAGAAAACAAAATGGAACATGAAGGGAGAACTATGAGGAAAACTTATTCCTGGGGCAGACCCAGAGGCTGCGAATTGGAGACCCGAAATGCAGAAGGTCTTGGAGTTCCTGGTGAATTTCAAATATCCACAGTGGTGCAGGCTTTACTAAAACTTCAATGCCAAGCTTAGAGCATGTCTGTTTTCTATTCAGAGGAATGTGGCCTGTGAAAATATGGCCCCAGTAATCACTGTTGGGGGATATTCATATGTCTCTAATAGTAAAAAAACAATTAATATTTTCAGTGTCACATAAATTCTTTGGGATCATTAAAAGAGTATTGAGACTAAAGGGGAGTAGAACGGAGAGGAATATATTACAAGTGTGACTTGGAGAGATGTCTAGGATGGGGCCAGGTATCCAATTATATGGGCAAGGAGAGCTAAAAAGAGTGGCCAGGCTTATGATGCAGGTAATCTGAGATGATGTGAAATGGGTACTAACCCCATTCATTCAAACACTCCATTAGTTGCCAATTAGAGAACTTCCCTACCCTCAAATTGGGACAAGGACCTAAAAGTGCCGGGCAAGGCAGGGTTCCAGTTAAGGTAAACTCCACACTAAGCATGTGCCCCAGGGAAGCGGATCTTGGTGCAGAATGCTTCCAGTAACAGGGTACGTGTCAAGTCATTTTTAGAATTTCAGGTGAATTGAATTGAGCTGTGCAGTTTTGGATCTGCCCAGGCCTGGGCGTTTCTTGTTTTCATTAGGGTTCTCTGCAATATAGCCTCCGTCTCAGTTCCTGATTAGCTTTGGGTAATCTACAGAGTCTGATTGGTGGGGTGAGGTGGAGGGGTCATATCATGCTTCAGGTGCCCCAAAGTGTTTTATTTAATATGGGGGCCCAAAATTTTTTTTAAAATAAATTTATTTATTTAATTTTATTTATTTTTGGCTGCATTGGGTCTTCGTTGCTGCACGCGGGTCTTCTCTAATTGTGGTGAGCAGGGGCTGCCCTTTGTTGCGGTGCGCAGGCCTCTCATTGCAGTGACTTCTCTTGTTGCAGAGCATGGGCTGTAGGCGTGCCGGCTTCAGTAGTTGTGGCACTCAGGCTTAGTTGCTCTGCAGTATGTGGGATCTTCTTGGATAAAGGCTCGAAGCTGTGTCCCCTGCATTGGCAGGTGGATTCTTAACCACTGTGCCACCAGGGAAGCTCCTAAATTTTTTTTTTTTT
>NW_006791376.1:0-39759 GCF_000442215.2 Lipotes vexillifer | reverse complement strand
TTTTGCTGTACGCGGGCCTCTCACTGCTGTGGCCTCTCCCGTTGCAGAGCACAGGCTCCGGACGCACAGGCTCAGCAGCCGTGGCTCATGGGCCCAGCGCTCCACGGCATGTGGGATCTTCCCCAACCGGCGCATGAACCCATGTCCCCTGCATCGGCAGGCGGACTCTCAACCACTGTGCCACCAGGGAAGCCCCCAAATTGTGTTTAATCTCATTCATTTGGTCACTGGAAGTTGCAGATGATGATACATTTCTTTCTTCTCCCCCCGACCCCCCATGCCTTTTTTGAGAATTGTATTAAAGATCACAGGAGAAAATAAATGAATGGGAAATAAAAATGAGTGAGAGACAGAGGACTCTTCCCTTTCCAGTGATCATTTTAAGAGTATCTAGAGATACGATTTTAAAAACAAGTTGGGGTGGTTCCTGCATTCAAGGAGATACATGAAGCTGACATTGTCTTCTCTTAAGACAACTTCTCTCTTGTCAGTAGAACATTTTTTTCTCATGTATGCTCAGTGACAACTCTTAAAGAAAAACTGATTGCATCAGTTGCAGAGGAAGAGGCAACTGTCCCAAATAATAAGATGACTGTAGAGGGACACTCCTATAGGCATATAAGCCAAAGCTCGTGTAAAGAACTGTGTAATTATCCTTTTGATTTTCAAGGATCTGCTTTGATTTCTTAATACCTTCTTGATGACTGTTTGGATTCCACACCCTTTCCCTGTGACATGGCAGCCCTGAGAAACTCCTGCTGTCTTATCCTCAAGAGTCCTGAACCATGCCCACCTCCAAATGCCCACCTGAACAGCACCCACCTGTGCAGTGCCAGGAGAAGGGCCCTTCTGTTCCGTAACCCTCATCCTGCCAGAAGAAAGGCCCACCAACATCACTTTCAGCTCCCAGACTTTCAGGGCCATGAAATAAGATCAAATGTGACATTATAATTCATGAGTTCTAAATCCTACTATTGTGTCTTTTTTGTATCCTTACTCATCTTTGCCCCTGCTCTGCCTGGAATAATATATGACAGACAAGTGACTTTTCTGAAGTGGTAGAAAGCTTCTCTCTGACCAAGAACCACCCCTGATTCCAAGCTTCCTGAGACCTCAGAAAGAGGAGCAAGATCAAACCCTATTGCATGCATTCTGCCTATGATATAGGTGGGATACCAATCTTCCAGCAATGTATTTTCCTTTCAGCATCATGAATAAAGGATATAATTCATAGTCAAATGTAAATTTAGTTTCTTTCTCTCTTTTTTGGTCATTTTAAAAAACTTGCTTTTGGTAAGTATAGTTGATCAGTGTTTTTGTTATGGTGGTGAGGGAGATAGTAGTGGTGTGTGTGTGTGTGTGTGTGTGTGTGTGTGTGTGTGTGTGAATCTTTTATCTTTTTTCCCATTTGATCCAGAGTTTTAGGCTCTTACATGCTCTTCCAATAAAATGTTTCATGAATCTTGCTTAAATTGGATCTGATACAATGGGTAAAAGAGTATATCTTCATTGTTTCAAATTCATATTCTACTAAATACTTACATCACTTATGAGTCCTGTTGGGATATTTTAAAATACTGTTCTGATTTCTTTAATAATTTTAAAGGTAATAAAGATATTATTTTTTCTAAAGTAAGTTTTTTTTTACAATATAGTTTAATTTTACTTAAAAAATCCAGCCTAAGTAAAATCTATACAACACAAATAAGCTTCTGGAATAAAAATCATTAGTGAAAAATTCTTAATGTTCTAGATATTTTTTTCCCCTTCTACTCACTTTTTAAAATAACCTTTTCTCATTGTGTTTTTTTATATTCAATTGTATGAGCCCTTTATGTATTTTGATATATCCCCTTATCAGACATATCATTTGCAAATATCTTCTCCCATTCAGTAGGGTATTTTTTTCATTTTGTTGATAGTTTCCTTCACAGTGCAAAAGCTTTTAAGTTTGATTAGGTCACATTTGTTTATTTTTTGCTTCTGTTTCTCTTAGCTGAGCAGACAGATCCCCCCGCAAATGTTGTAAGACTATGTCAAAGAGTATTGTTTTTTGTATGTTTTCGTCTAGGAGTTTTATGGTGTCCAGTCTTACATTTAGGTCTTCAATCCATTTGAGTGAATTTTTGTATATAAAATGTTCTAATTTCATTCTTTTACATGCAGTTGTCCAGTTTCTCCAACACCACTTATCGAAGGGACTGTCTTTTACCCATTGTTTATTTTTGCCTCGTTTGTGGTAGATTAATTGACTATATGGACATGGGTTTATTTCTAGGCTCTCTTTTCTGTTCCATTGATCTATATGTCTGTTTCTGTGCCAGTACCATATTGTACTTTCGTAGTATAGTCTGTAGCCAGGGAGCATGATACCTCCAGCTTTGTTTTTTTTCTCAAGATTGTTTTGGTTATTTGGTGTCTTTTGTGGTTCAATACAAATTTTAGGATTATTTGTTCTAGTTCTGGAAAAATGTCAAGGGTATTTTGATAGGGATAGCATTAAATCTGAAGATTGCTTTGGGTAGTATGGACATTTTAAGAAAATTAATTCTTCTAATCCATGAACATGGGACATCTTTCCATTTCTTTGCATCAACCAATTCCCTTCATCAACATGTTATAGTTTTCAGAGTATAGGCTTTTCACCACCTTGGTTAAGTATATTCCGTGGCATTTTCTTCTTTTTGATGCAATTTTAAACTGGATTGTTTTCTTGTTTTCTTTTTCTGATAGTCCATTACTAGTGTACAGAAAAGCAACAGATTTCTGTATATTAATCTTGAATCCTATAACTTTACTGAATTCATTTATTAGTTCCAATAGTTTTTGGTGGAGACTTTTGAGTCATATATATATATGATTATATATATATACACACACACACATATATATATATTTATATATATACTATCATGCTGTCTGCAAGTAGTGACAGTTTTACTTCTTCCCTTCCAATTTGGACACCTTTTATTTCTTTTCTTTTTTTGGGCCTGATTGCTATGGCTAAAACTTCAAATTCTATGTTAAATAGAAATGGTGAGAGTGGGCAATCTTGTCTTTTTCCTAATTTTAGAGGAAAAGCTTTTAATTTTTCACCACTGAGTATGATGCTATCTGTGGTTTTGTCATAAATGGCCTTTATTATGTTGAGATATGTTCACTCTATATCTAGTTTGTTGAGAGTCTTTATCATGAATTGCTGTTGAATTTTGTCAAATGCTTGTTCTGCATCTGTTGAGATGATCATGTGAGTTTATCCCTCCTTTTGTTAATGTAGGGTATCACATTGATTGATTTGTGAGTATTGAACTATCCTTGCATCCCTGAAATAAATCCCACTTGATGAGGAAGTATGATCCTTTTTACATATTGCTGAATTCCTTTTGCTAATATTTCGTTGAGGATTTTTGCATCTATGTTTATTAGTGATATTGACCTGTAATTTTCTTTTTTTCATAATGTCTTTGTTTGGTTTTGGAATCAGGTGTATTGTGGCCTCATAGAATGAGTTTGGGAATGATCCCTCCTCTTCAATTTTTTGGAGTAGCTTGAGAAGAATAGGTATTAACTCTTTATATTTTTGGTAGAATTCCTCTGTGAAGCTGTACTATTCTGTTTTGTTTGCTGGGAGTTTTTGGATTACTGATTGAATTTCAATACTAGTAATTAGTCTATTCAAATTATGTCTTCCTGATTCAGTCTTGGAAGGTTGTATGTTTCTAGGAATTTATCCATTTCTTCTAGGTTGTCCAATTTGTTGGCATATAACTGTTCACAGTATTCTCTTATGGTTGTTTGTATTTCTAGGATATCAACTGTAATGACTACTCTTTTATTTCTTATTTTATTAATTTGGATCCTCTCTCTCTTGTTTTTTCTTAATAATCCTGACTAGAAGCTTAAGAATTTTTATTTTTTCAAAAAACAACCTCTTGGTTTCATCAATATTTTCCTTTTTTTTCTTTTTTGCAGTATGCGGGCCTCTCACTGTTGTGGAGCACAGGCTCCGGACGCGCAGGCTCAGCGGCCATGGCTCACGGGCCCAGTCGCTCCGAGGCACGTGGTATCTTCCCGGACCGGGGCACGAACCTGTGTCCCCTGCATCGGCAGGCAGACTCTCAACCACTGTGCCACCAGGGAAGCCCAATATTTTCTATTTTTTGACCTCTATTTTATTTATTACCCTCTGATCTTTATTATTTCCTTCCTTCTGCCTTTCAGCCTTGTTTGTTCTTTTAAAAAATTCTTTTAGATGGTGGGTTAGTTTGTTCATTTGAGATTCTTCTTATTTCTTGAAGTAGACCTGTATTGCTATAAAATTCCGCCTTAGAACTGATTTTGCTGCATCCTACAGATTTTGGAATGTTGTGTTTTTGTTTTCATTTGTCTCAAGGAATTTTCTGATTTTCTCTTTGTTATGTTTGTTGCCCTATTCGTTTTTAGTTGCATGTTGTTTAGTTTCCATGTGTTTTAGTTTCTTCCATTTTTCCTTCTGTAATTGATTTCTAGTTTCATATTGTTGTAGTTGGCAAAGATGCTTGATATGATTTATATCCTCTTAAGTTTGTTGAGAGTTTTTTTGTGGCCTGGCATGTGATCCATCCTGGAGAACATTCAATGTGCATGTGAAAAGAGTGTGTATGTTTTGATGTAACGTTCTGTAGATATTCATTACTAAGGAATTTGCTGTTTTGTCTCTCACATTTAAGTATTTGATGCATCTTGAGCTAATTTTTGCATATGGTATAAGGTGTGGGTCCAAATTAATTCTTTTGCTTGTGGATATCAAGATTTCCCAACACCATTTGTGGAAAACACTGTCCCTTTCCCCACTGAATGGTCTTGGCATCCTTGTCAAAAGTCAAGTGACTATATATGGAAAGATTTAGTTCCAGATTCTCTAGTTTATTTCATTGATGTATACGGCGGTCTTTATGTCAGCACCATAGGCTTTTCGTTTTCTAATCTATGATGATTTTATTGTTTATTTCACAATAACCTGTTTCATTATTAAATTGGAATGCTATTTTATTAATGAATAGAAAATATGACCAAACTTTGGGTGTTTTGGAGTGTATTAAAATAATAGCAAGGTAAATTTACAGTGTCACCTTGTTCAGCCCATGTCTTTTTTTTTTTTAACATCTTTATTGGGGTATAATTGCTTTACAATGGTGTGTTAGTTTCTGCTTTATAACAAAGTGAATCAGCTATACGTATACATATGTCCCCATATCCCCTCCTTCTTGCACCTCCCTCCCACACTCCCTATCCCACCCCTCTAGGTGGTCACCAAGCACCGAGCTGATCTCCCTGTGCTATGCAGCTGCTTCCCACTAGCTATCTATTTTATGTTTGGTAGTGTATATATGTCCATGTCACTCACTCACTTTGTCCCAGCTTACCCTTCCCCCTTCCCTTGTCCTCAAGGCCATTCTCTAGTAGGTCTGCCTCTTTATTCCCGTCTTGCCCCTAGGTTCTTCATGACCATTTTTTTTTTTTTTTAGATTCCATATATATGTGTTAGCATACATTTGTTTTTCTCTTTCTGACTTACTTCACTCTGTATGTCAGAGTCTAGGCCCATCCACCTCACCACAAATAACTCAATTTTGTTTTTTTAAAGACTGAATAATATTCCATTTTATATATGTGCCACATCTTTTTTATCCATTCATCTGTCGATGGACACTTAGGTTGCTTCCATGCGCTGCCTATTGTAAATAGAGATGCAATGAACATTGTGATACATGACTTTTTTGAATTATGGTTTTCTCAGGGTATATACCCAGTAGTGGAATTGCTGGTTCGTATGGTAGTTCTATTTTCATTTTTTTAATGAACCTCCATAGTGTTCTCCATAGTGGCTGTATCAATTTACTTTCCCACCAACAAACACTATAGCGTTTTGATTACTGTAGATTTGTACAAAGTTTTCAGTCAGGAAGCATGAGACCTCCCTATGTGCTCTTCTTTTTCAAGAATTATTTAGCAATTTGGGATTCAATTAAGTTCCATATGAATTTGAGAATGAGATTTTCTACTTCTGCAAGATACACATTTGGGATTTTAATAAGGATTGCACTGAAAATGTAGAGCTTTTGGATATTACTATTATCTTAACAATATTGTATTTTAATCTATGAATTTGGGATGTCTTTCCAATTCTTTACATCTTTAATTTTTTATCAGTATTTTTTAGTTTTTAGTGTATGGGTGTTTCACATCTTTTTTTTTTTTTTTTTAACATCTTTACTGGGGTATAATTGCTTTACAATGGTGTGTTAGTTTCTGCTTTATAACAGAGTGAGTCAGTTATACATATATATATGTTCCCATATCTCTTCCCTCTTTGTCTCCCTCCCTCCCACCCTCCCTATCCCACCCCTCCAGACAGCCACAAAAAACTGAGCCGGTTTCCCTGTGCCATGCGGCTGCTTCCCACTGGCTATCTACCTTACGTTTGTTAGTATATATATGTCCATGTCTCTCTCTCGCCCTAACACACCTCACCCTTCCCCCTCCCCATATCCTCAAGTCTGTTCTCCAGTAGGTCTCTGTCTTTATTCCTGTTTTACCCCTAGGTTCTTCATAACATTTTTTTTTCTTAAATTCCATATATATGTGTTAGCATACGGTATTTGTCCTTCTCTTTCTGACTTACTTCACTCTGTATGACAGACTCTAGATCTATCCACCTCATTACAAATAGCTCAATTTCGTTTCTTTTTATGGCTGAGTAATATTCCATTGTATATATGTGCCACATCTTCTTTATCCATTCATCCGACGGCGGGCACTTAGGTTGTTTCCTTAATTCTCCTCTTACATTAGTACATTGTACAGATAAGTACGCTGCAATGTGGAGAGGTTGGGTAATGACCAATATCACTAGGTTCTTTTTTTTTTTTTTTTTAACATCTTTATTGGGGTATAATTGCTTTACAATGGTGTGTTAGTTTCTGCTTTATAACAGAGTGAGTCAGTTATACATATATATATGTTCCCATATCTCTTCCCTCTTTGTCTCCCTCCCTCCCACCCTCCCTATCCCACCCCTCCAGACAGCCACAAAGAACCGAGCCGGTTTCCCTGTGCCATGCGGCTGCTTCCCACTGGCTATCTACCTTACGTTTGTTAGTATATATATGTCCATGTCTCTCTCTCGCCCTAACACACCTCACCCTTCCCCCTCCCCATATCCTCAAGTCTGTTCTCCAGTAGGTCTCTGTCTCACATCTTTGATTAAATTTAATCCTAAGTATTTTATTCTTTTTGATGCTCTTGTAAATATAATTCTTATCTTAATTTTCTTTTTAGATATTTATTATGAGAACATGGAAATACAACTGATTTTGAATCCTACAAATAGCTGGATTTTGTATCCAGCTATTTTGGTGAATTTGTTAATATAATAGAGCTGCAATGAACATTTTGGTACATGACTCTTTTTGAATTATGAAATTAGAACACTCCCTAACACCATACACAAAAATAAACTCAAAATGGGTTAAAGACCTAAATGTAAGGCCAGACACTACCAAACTCTTAGAGGAAAACTTAGGCAGAATGCTCTATGACATTAATCACAGCAAGATCCTATTTGACCCTCCTCCTACAGAAATGAAAATAAAAACAAAAATAAACAAATGGAACCTAATGAAACTTCAAAGCTTTTGCACAGCAAAGGAAACCATAAACAAGACCAGAAGACAACCCTCAGAATGGGAGGAAATATTTGCAAATGAAGCAATGGACAAAGGATTAATCTCAAAAATTTACAAGCAGCTCATTCAGCTCAATAACAAACAACCCAATCCAAAAATGGGCAGAAGACCTAAATAGACATTTCTCCAAAGAAGATATACAGATTGCCAACAAACACATGAAAGAATGCTCAACATCATTAATCATTAGAGAACTGCAAATGAAAACTACAATGAGATATCATCTCACAGCAGTCAGAATGGCCATCATCAAAAAATCTACAAACAATAAGTGCTGGAGAGGGTGTGGAGAAAAGGGAACCCTCTTGCACTGTTGGTGGGAATGTAAATTGATACAGCCACTATGGAAAACAGTATGGAGGTTCCTTAAAAAATTACAACTAGAACTACCATAAACCCCAGCAATCCCACTACTGCGCATATAACTCTCCCTGTTTTTAAAGGACAGTTTTGCCAGATATAGAATTCTAGGTTGACAGAGTTTTTCTTTCAGCACTTTAAATATATCATATCCCACTGCCTCTTGGCCTCCAAAGTTCTGAGGAGAAATTGGCTGACAGTTTTATTGAGGATCCCTTGTACATTAGAGTCTACTTATTTCTTCCTGATTTCAAGATTCTCTCTTTTTAATGTTTGATTATGATGTGGGTTTCTTTGGATTTAACTTACATGGATTTGTTGAGTTTCTTGGCTGTGTAGTTCTGCTTTTTCCATAAGTCAGATAAATAGAATCATACAGTATGTAGCCTTTCAGAATGACTTCTTTTACTTAGCAATTTTCATTTAATATTCAACTAAATCTTTGTGTGGCTTGATAGTTAATTCCTTTTTATCACTAAATAGTATTCCATTGTGTGGGTCCACCACAATTTATTTACTGATTCATCTATTGAAAGGCATCTTGGTTGCTGCCAGTTCTTGGAAATTACAAATAGAGCTGCTATAAATATTACTTTGCAGATTTTTGTGTGGGCATATTTTGAAAGCAGTGGGGTAAGTTTCTAGGAGGGTTATAACTAGATAATATGGTAAAATTATATTTAGCTCTGTAAGTTCTTGACTCAGTTTTGATTTTAGATTTTTATAAGATTTTTGTTTACATCTTTATTGGAGTATAATTGCTTTACAAAGGTGAGTGTGTTAGTTTCTGCTCTATAACAAAGTGAATCAGCCATACATATACATATGTTCCCATATCACTTCCCTCTTGCGTCTCCCTCCCTACCACCTTCTCTATCTCACCCCTCTAGGTGGACACAAACCACCGAGTGGATCTCCCTGTGCTATGTGACTGCTTCCCACTAGCTAACTATTTTACATTTGATAGTGTATATATGTCCATGCCACTCTCTTACTTTGTCACAACTTACCCTTCCCCCTCCCCATATCCTTAAGTCCATTCTCTAGTATGTCTGTGACTTTAATCCTGTCTTACCCCTAGGTTCTTCATGACATTTTTTTTCTTAAATTCCATATAAATGTGTTAGAATATGGTATTTGTCTTTCTCTTTCTGACTTACTTCACTCTGTATGACAGACTCTAGGTCCATCCACCTCATTACAAATAGCTCAATTTCTTTTTATGGCTGAGTAATATTCCATTGTATATATGTGCCCAATTTTCTTTATCCATTCATCCAATGATGGACACTTAGGTTTTTTCCATCTCCTGCCTATTGAAAATAGAGCTGCAATGAACATTTTGGTACATGACTCTTTCTGAATTATGGTTTTCTCAGGGTATATGATCAGTAATGGGATTGCTGGGTCATATGGTAGTTCTATTTGTAGTTTTTTAAGGAACCTCCATACTGTTCTCCATAGTGGTTTTAGCAATTCACATTACCACCAGCAATGCAAGAGTGTTCCTTTTTTCCACAACTCTCCAGCATTTATTGTTTCTAGATTTTTTGATGATGGCCATTCTGACTGGTGTGAGGTGATATCTCATTGTAGTTTTGATTTGCATTTCCCTAAAGATTAATGATGTTGAGCATTCTTTCATGTGTTTGTTGGCAGTCTGTGTATCTTCTTTGGAGAAATGTCTATTTAGACCTTCTGCCCATTTTTGGATTGGGTTGTTTGTTTTTTTGTTATTGAGCTGCATGAGCTGCCTGTAAATTTTGGAGATTAATCCTTTGTCAGTTGATTCACTTGCAAATACTTTCTTCCATTCTGAGGGCTGTCTTTTGGTCTTGTTTATGGTAATATAGCTTTGTAGTATAGTCTGAAGTCAGGCAGCCTGATTCCTCCAGCTCCATTTTTTGTTCTCAAGATTGCTTTGGCTATTCGGGGTCTTTTGTGTCCATACAAATTGTGAAATTTTTTGTTCTAGTTCTGTGAAAAATGCCAGTGGTAGTTTGATAGTGATTGCATTGAATCTGTAGATTGCTTTGGGTAGTAAAGCCATTTTCACAATGTTGATTCTTCCAATCCAAGAACATGGTATATCTCTTCATCTATTTTTATCATCTTTAATTTCTTTCATGTGTGTCTTACAATTTTCTGCATACAGGTCTTTTGTCTCCTTAGGTAGGTTTATTCCTAGGTATTTTATTCTTTTTGTTGCAATGGTAAATGGGAGTGTTTTCTTGATTTCACTTTCAGATTTTTCATCATTATTGCATAGGAATGCCAGAGATTTCTGTGCATTAATTTTGTATCCTGCTACTTTACCGAATTCATTGATTAGCTCTAGTAGTGTTCTGGTAGCATCTTTAGGATTCTCTATGTATAGTATCATGTCATCTGCAAAGAGTGACAGTTTTGTTTATTCTTTTCTGATTTGGATTCCTTTCATTTCCTTTTCTTCTCTGATTACTGTGGCTAAAACTTCCAAAACTATGTTGAATAAGAGCGGTGAGAGTGGGCAACCTTGTCTTGTTCCTGATGTCAGTGGAAAGGCTTTTAGTTTTTCACCATTGAGGACAATGTTGGCTGTAGTTTGTCATATATGGCCTTTATTATGTTGAGGAAGCTCCCTCTATTCCTACTTTCTGTTGGGTTTTTAACATAAATGGGTGTTGAACTTTGTTGAAAGCTTTCTCTGCATCTATTGTGATGATCATATGGTTTTTCTCCTTCAATTTGTTAATATGGTGTATCACGTTGATTGATTTGTGTATATTGAAGAATCCTTGCATTCCTGTAATAAACCCCACTTGATCATGGTGTATGATCCTTTTAATGTGCTGTTGGATTCCGTTTGCTAGTATTTTGTTGAGGAGTTTTGCATCTGTGCTCATCAGTGATATTGGCCTGTAGTTTTCTTTCTTTGTCACATCCTTGTCTTGTTTTGGTATCAGGGTGATGGTGGCCTTGTAGAATGCATTAGGGAGTGTTCCTCCCTCTGCTATATTTTGGAAGAGTTTGAGAAGGATAGGTGTTAGCTCTTCTCTAAATATTTGATAGAATTCGCCTCTGAAGCCATCTCATCCTGGGCTTTTGTTTGTTGGAAGATTTTTTTTTCTTTTTAATTTGTGCTTTTATTTGCCAGTATAACTACAGTAACCTGCAAGTTTTTTATTCTAAAAAGCACATTTTACATCACAATCTAACAAACACATACATAATGTGTATACATATATAGAAGTGAAACAAAGATTTTGCCAAAAACGTCTACCCTGAGTGTTAATTCTTTTTAAGAGTTTTTTTTTAAACTAAGGCTGAACTTCACTGACATCATAATCACCAAAGTCCCTAGTTCATCTTAGGGTTAGCTTTATGAATTGAATAGTGTTGCACGTTCTACGGGTTTGGACAATAGTATGATGGCATAAAATCATTATAATGTCATGCAAAGTATTTTCACTGCTCATAAAAACTTCTGTATTCTATGTATTCATCTCCCCTCCCCCGCAAACTCCTGGCAACCACTGATCTTTTTATTGTCTCCATTGTTTTGCCTTTTCCAGAATGGCATATACACGGAATCTATTTTTCTTTTTTCCTTGAAGAGAGGGGTTCACAGTCTTTATGCTTATAACACCACTCATGGTCCAGCGTGGACCGGACAGGCTCCAGGTGGCAAACACCACCACTGAATACTGCAGCTTTCCTTCCAGTACTGAGCCCTGTCCCACTGGTCCTGCCCAGCAGCCACGTGCAGGTGAAGAGGGGATATGTGTTGGGTATCTGTTTATAGGAAGGCCACGAGTTTTCTGCCCCTTGTCACAATGAACCCTGATTCCTGTCGGGTTTGTTGTAAACAGATGAGCCATTTCTTCAGACTCCCTGCTCTGAGCACACCCCAATGTTGGAAGATTTTAAATCACAGTTTCAATTTCAGTTCTTGTGATTGGTCTGTTCATATTTTCTATTTCTTCCTTATTCAGTCTTGGCAGGCTGTGCATTTCTAAGAATTTGTCCATTTCTTTCAGGTTGTCCATTTTATTGGCATAGAGTTGCTTGTAGTAATCTCTCATGATCTTTTGTATTTCTGCAGTGTCAGTTGTTAATTCTCCTTTTTCATTTGTAATTCTATTGATTTGAGTCTTCTCCCTTTTTTTCTCAATGAGTCTGGCTAATTGGTTATCAATTTTGTTTATCTTGTCAGAGAACCAGCTTTTAGTTTTATTGATCTTTGCTATCATGTCTTTCATTTCTTTTTCATTTATTTCTGATCTGATCTTTATGATTTCTTTCCTTCTGCTAACTTTGGGTTTTTTTTTTTTTTGTTCTTCTTTCTCTAATTGCTTTAGGTGCAAGGTTAGGTTGTTTATTTGAGATGTTTCCTGTTTCTTAAGGTAAGATTGTATTACTATAAACTTCCCTTTTAGAACTTCTTTTGCTGCCTCCCATAGGTTTTTGGATCACCGTGTCTCCATTGTCATTTGTTTCTAGGTATTTTTTGATATCCTCTTTGATTTCTTCAGTGATCACTTCGTTATTAAGTAGTGTATTGTTTAGCCTCCATGTGTTTGTATTTTTTACAGGTCTTTTCCTGTAATTGATATCTAGTCTCATAGCCTTGTGGTCGGAAAAGATACTTGATACAATTTCAATTTTCTTAAATTTATCAAGGCTTGATTTGTGACCCAAGATATGATCTATCCTGGAGAATGTTCCATGAGCACTTGAGAAAAATTTGTATTCTGTTGTTTTTGGATGGAATATCCTATAAATATCAATTAAGTCCATCTTGTTTAATGTATCATTTAAAGCTTGTGTTTCCTTATTTATTTTCATTTTGGATGATCTGTCCATTGGTGAAAGTGGGATGTTAAAGTCCCCTACTATGAATTTGTTGCTGTCGATTTCCCCCTTTCTGGTTGTTAGTATTTGCTTTATGTATTGAGGTGCTCCTATGTTGGATGCATAAATATTTACAATTGTTATATCTTCTTCTTGGATCAATCCCTTGGTCATTATGTAGTGTCCTTCTTTGTCTCTTCTAATAGTCTTTCTTTTAAAGTCTATTTTGTCTGATATGAGAATTGCTACTCCAGCTTTCTTTTGATTTCCATTTGCATGAAATATCTTTTTCCATCCCCTCACTTTCAGTCTGTATGTGTCTCTAGGTCTGAAGTGGGTCTCTTGTAGACAGCATATATATACAGGTCTTGTTTTTGTACCCATTCAACCAGTCTGTGTCTTTTGGTGGGAGCATTTAGTCCATTTACATTTAAGGTAATTATCAATATGTATGTTCCTATTCCCATTTCCTTAATTGTTTTGGGTTTGTTATTGTAAGTCTTTTCCTTCTCTTGTGTTTCTTCCTAGAGAAGTTCCATTAGCATTTGTTGTAAAGCTCGTTTGGTGGTGTTGAACTCTCTCAGCTTTTGCTTCTAGGTAAAGGTTTTAATTTCTCCATCAAATCTGAATGAGATCCTTGCTGGGTAGAGTAATCTTGGTTGCAGGTTTTTCTCCTTCATCACTTTCAGTATGTCCTGCCACTCCCTTCTGGCTTGCAGAGTTTCTGCTGAGAGATCAGCTGTTAACCTTATGGGGATTCCCTTGTGTGTTATTTGTTGTTTTTCCCTTGCTGCTTTTTTAATTTTTTTTATTATTTATTTATTTTTTTTTGTGGTACGGGGGCCTCTCACTGTTGTGGCCTCTCCCGTTGCGGAGCACAGGCTCCGGACACGCAGGCTCAGCGGCCATGGCTCACGGGCCCAGCTGCTCCACGGCATGTGGGATCTTCCCAGACCAGGGCACGAACCCGTGACCCCTGCCATCGGCAGGCGGACTCTCAACCACTGCGCCACCAGGGAAGCCCCCTCCCTTGCTGCTTTTAATATGTTTTCTTTGTATTTAGTTTTTGACAGTTTGATTAATATGTGTTTCGGCGTATTTCTCCTTGGAGTTATCCTGTATGGGACTCTCTGTGCTTCCTGGTTTGATTAACTATTTTATTTCCCATATTAGGGAAGTTTTCAACTGTAGTCTCTTCAAATATTTTCTCAGTCCCTTTCTTTTTATCTTCTTCTTCTGGGGCCCCTGTAATTCAAATGTTGGTGCATTATTGTTGTCCCAGAAATCTCTGAGACTGTCAGTTCTCTTCATTCTATTTTCTTTATTCTGCTCTGAAGTAGTTATTTCCACTATTTTATCTTCCAGGTCACTTATCCTTTCTTCTGCCTCAGTTATTCTGCTATTGATCCCATCTAGAGTATTTTTCATTTCATTTATTGTATTGTTCATCATTGCTTGTTTCCTCTCCAGTCCTTCTAGGTCCTTGTTAAATGTTTTTTGCATTTTATCTATTCTATTTCCAAAATTTTGAATGATCTTTACTATCATCATTCTGAATTTTTTCAGGTAGACTGCCTATTTCCTCTTCATTTGTTAGGTCTGATGGGTTTTTATCTTGCTCCTTCATCTGCTGTGTGTTTTTCTGTTTTCTCATTTTCCTTATCTTACTGTGTTTGGGGTCTCCGTTTTGCAGCCTGCAGGTTCCTATTTCCCATTGTTTTTGGTGTCTATCCCCAGTGGCTAACTTTGGCTCAGTGGGTTGTGTAGGCTTCCTGGTGGAGGGGACTAGTGCCTGCGTCTGGTGGATGAGGCTGGATCTTGTCTTTGTGGTGTGCAGGTCCACGTCTGGGTGTGTGTTTTGTGGTGTCTGTGGACTTATTATGATTTTAGGCAGCCTCTCTGGTAATGGATGTGACTGTGTTCCTGTCTTGCTAGTTGTTTGGCATAGGGTGTCCAGCACTGTAGATTGCTGGTCGTTGAGTGAAGCTGGTTGCTGGTGTTGAGATGGAGATCTCTTGGAGATTTTCACCATTTGATATTATGTGGAGCTGGGAGGGATCTTGTGGAGAAGTGTCCTGAAGTTTGCTCTCCCACCTCAGAGGCACAGCAGTGACTCCTGGCTGCAGCACCAAAAGTCTTCATCCACATGGCTCAGAATAAAAGGGAGAAAATATGGAAAGAAAGAAAGAAAGAAAGAAGGGAAGAAAGGAGGGGTGAGGGAGGGAGGGAGGGAGGAACAGAGGAAGGAAGGGGGCAAGGAAGGAAAGAAAGAAAATAGAAGGAAGATAAAATAAAATTAAATAAAGTAATTTAAAATAAAATAAAATAATTAAAATAAAAAATAATTATTAGGAAAAATAATTTTTTAAAAAGAGAAAAAACAAAAATGGACGGAGAGATCCCTAGGACAAATGGTGGAGGCAAAGCTATACAGACAAAATCTCACACAGAAGCATACACATACACACTCACGAAAAGAGGAAAAGGGGAAAAAATAATAAATCTTGCTCTCAAAGTCCACCTCCTCAATTTGGGATGATTCATTGTCTATTCAGGTATTACACAGATGCAGGGCTTATTAAGATGATTGTGGAGCTTTAATATGCTGTATCTGAGGCTGCTGGGAGAGATTTCCCTTTCTTTTCTTTGTTCCCACAGTTCCCGGGGCTCAGCTTTGGATTTGGCCCTGCCTCTGCGTGTAGGTCGCCAGAGGGTGTTCTTCACTCAGACATGACGGGGTTAAAGGAGAAGCTGCTTCGGGGACTCCGGCTCACTGAGCCCGGGGGCGGAAGGTTACGGATGAGGGGCAAGCCAGTGGCGTCAGAGGCTGATGGGATGTTGCACCAGCCTGAGGCGCGCTGTGCGTTCTCCCGGGGAAGTTGTCCCTGGATTCCGGGATCCTGGCAGTGGCGGGCTGCACAGGCTCCCTGGAAGGGGGTATGGATAGTGACCTGTGCTCGCACACAGGCTTCTTGGTGGTGGCAGCAGTAGCCTTAGCATCTCATGCCCGTCTTTGTGGTTAACGCTTGTAACCGCGGCTCGCGCCCATCTCTGGAGCTCCTTCAAGCAATGCTCTTAATCCCCTCTCCTCGTGCACCAGGAAACACAGAGGGAAAAAAAAGTCTCTTGCCTCTTCAGCAGGTCCAGACTTTTCCCCGGACAACCTCCTGGCTAGCCATGGCGCACTAACCCCCTGCGCGCTGTGTTCACGCCGCCAACCCCAGTCCTCTCCCTGTGCTCCGACCGAAGCCTGAGTCTCAGCTCTTAGCCCCGCCCACCCCGGCGGGTGAACAGACAAGCCGCTCGGGTTGGTGAGTGCCGGTTGGCACCGATCCTCTGTGCGGGAATCTCTCCGCTTTGCCCTCCGCACCCCTGTTGCTGCGCTTTCCTCCGCGGCTCCAAAGCTTTCCCCCTCCGCCACCCGCAGTCTCCACCCGCGAATGGGGTTCCTAGTGTGTGGAAACATTTCCTCCTTCACAGATCCCTCCCACTGGTGCAGGTCCCTTCCCTATTCTTTTGTCTCTGTTTATTCTTTTGCCCTACGCAGGTACGTGGGAACTTTCTTGCCTTTTGCGAGGTCTGAGGTCTTCTGCCAGCGTTCAGTAGGTGTTCTGTACGAGTTGTTCCCCGTGTAGATGTATTTCTGGTGTATCTGTGGCTCGGAAGGTGATCTCCGTGTCTTACTCTTCCACCATCTTCCCGATCACCCCCTATAAGAATTTTAATATTTCACTTATCTTTTCTGTAAGTAATCCTCTTATTGTGCTGTCAGCTCTGTCAGCCCTCTCTGTCCAGGAAGCAGTCACCTGCTCCTCCCATACTAAAATCCAAACAGTTTTTCTCCTCAGAATTTTCCACATTTTAACCTAAGTTTCTTTATTTTTCTTTATGACTTTTTGTGAAGTGACCTAACTGCCCATGTACTTTCACTGTCTTGGAAAGACTGCTATGAGAAGTGTATGATTCATTTCATTTTTTACCTCATGTTCTTCTTACTCTCACTAGCACACACCACATGGGATCAGTTCATATTTTTGTCAGCCCTTGAAATCACTCCTTTAAATATTCTGATCTCACATTTAGGGAATACAAAGATAAGATTTATAAAGCCTATTTGCAACTCAAAAGTTAGTGCTGATGGCTATTCATTTTCTTATTAGAACTTAGCCTGACCTTTGGGTAAAATGCCACAAGGAGGAATGTGATATTTAAACCAGAGATTTTCCTATTGTCTTAAACAGCTAACCATAGTGTTAGTAAAAGGAACCAGAGATTACATCATATTTTTAATACAGAATAATAAATATTTATAAATGTTATTTTTTCCACCAACAAAATTAACATGTTAGATTTTATTGGATTGGGATTATTTTGGTATTTAACAATATTCAGAGGAAGGCTTAAGTGAATCCAAATACCTAGGAATATTGTCCTGTTTTTATACTATGTTCTAAATTTCTGCTTAGATTAACTCTCATTTCACCACATAAAAATAACTGTCTGACAGTCCATTTTATTATTTCTTTATACCTAATTGAAGTTGGGTGTTCTTATTAGCTTTCTCCTTAAAACTTTTGGAAGTGACTTAAAATAGAAATGATATAAAAATTCTTTTTAAAAATGAAGCATGGTGTTAGGGACTGTTCTAATTTCATTCTTTTACATGTAGCTGTCCAGATTTCCCAGCACCACTTATTGAAGAGGCTGTCTTTGCTCCATTGTGTATTCTGGCCTCCTTTGTCATAGATTAGGTGACCATAGGTTCCTGGGTTTGTCTCTGGGCTTTCTATCCTGTTCCATTGATCAGTGTTTTCAGTTTTTGTGCCAATACCATACTGTCTTGATTACTGTAGCTTTGTAATATAGTCTGAAGCCAGGGAGACTGATTCCTTCAGCTCCACTTTTGTTTCTCAGAACACTCCCTAACAACATACACAAAAATAAACTCAAAATGGATTAAAGACCTAAATGTGAGGCCATACATTATAAAACTCATAGAGGAAAGCATAGACAGAACACTCTTTGACATAAATTGCAGCAAAATCTTTTTTGACCCACCTCCTAGAGTAATGAGAGTAAAACCAAAAATAAACAAATGGGACTGAATGGAATGTAAAAGCTTTTTCACAGCAAAGGAAACCATAAACAAGATGAAAAGACAACCCTCAGGATGAGAGAAAATATTTGCAAAGAAAGAAACAGAAAATGGATTAAACTCCAAAATGTACAAACAGCTCATACAGCTCAATAAAAAAAACCAAACCAAAACAACAACAAAAAACCCAATCAAAAAATGGGTGGAAGATCTAAATAGACATTTCTCTAAAGAAGATATACAGATGGCCAAGAAGCATATGAGAATATGGTCAGCATTGCTAACTATTAGAGAAATGCAAATCAAAGCTACAGTGAGGTATCACCTCACATTGGTCAGAATGGCCATCATCAAAAAGTCTACATATAATAAATGTGGGAGAGGGTGTGGAGAAAAGAGAACGCTTCTGCATTGTTGGTGGGAATGTAAATTGATACAGTCACTATGGAGAACAATATGGAGATTCCTTAAAAAACTAAAAATAGAACTACCATATCACCCAGCAAGCCAACTACTGGGCATATACCCTGAGAAAACCATAATTCAAAAATGCACACCAAAGTTCAGTGCAGTACTATTTACAGTAACCAATACATGGAAGCAACCTAAATTTCCATCAACAGAGGAATGGATAAAGAAGATGTACATATATACAATGGAATGTTACTCAGCCATAAAAAGAATCAAATTGGGTCATTTGTAGAGACATGGATGTATCTAGAGACTGTCATACAGGGTGAAGTAAGTGAGAAAGAGAAAAACAAATATTGTATATTAACACACATATGTCGAATCTGAAAAAAATTTGTATAGACAGTCTTATTTCCAAAGCAGAAATAGAGACACGGATGTAAAGAGCAAATGTATAGATACTAAAGGGGAAAAAGGGGGTGGTGGGATGAATTGGGAGATTGGAATTAACATATATGCATAGTGATACTATGTATAAAATAGATAACTAATGAGAACCTACTGTATAGCACAGGGAACTCTACTCAGTGCTCTGTGGTGACCTAAATGAAAAGGAAATCCAAAAGAGAGAGGATATATGTATACGTATAGATGATTCACTTTGTTGTACAGTATAAAGTAACACAATATTGTAAAGCAACTATGCTCCAATAAAAATTTAAAAAATTAAAAACAAGCAAAAAACAAAGGAAGGATAAAGGATATATAGAAAAATTAAATAAAACTTTTCATGGAGTAGTGTTGAAAATCTTCTAAATAAAATGAAGCAAATGACATCCTCAACCATCAAACACAACTTGAACTTGATGTTTTGTCTTTATTTGATTAACAATTTATTATTTAACTAATTGTATACTTTCTGCCACCTGTGCTCAGTGCTTTATATAGTTTCTTCTTAAAATTTATTTCTCATGACAGTTTAAAAGTAGGTACTATCATTACTGCTATGTTATTATCATCACTACCTCTTTTTTTTTTTTTTTAAAGCACATTTTTATTTTATTTTATTTTATTTTTATTTATTTATTTATTTATTTATGGCTGTGTTGGGTCTTCATTTCTGTGCATGGGCTTTCTCTAGTTGTGGCAAGTGGGGGTCACTCTTCATCGCGGTGCGCAGGCCTCTCACTATCACGGCCTCTATTGTTGCGGAGCACAGGCTCCAGACGCGCAGGCTCAGTAATTGTGGCTCACGGGCCCAGTTGCTCCATGGCATGTGGGATCTTCCCAGACCAGGGCTCGAACCTGTGTCATCTGCATTGGCAGGCAGATTCTCAACCACTGCGCCACCAGGGAAGCCCTCATCACTACCTCTTTTACTACCATCCTCTTTTACCTAATTTATCATAGTCTGACTAATTTTAGGATTTCTATCTGTCTGACTTTGAAATCTGGACAAACTCATTCCTCATTAGTTTTTTAAGCTAAGTATGATCCTCCATTTTTGATTGAACTGTTGCATAGATGCATATGACTGTCGGGGGCCTGTGGCTTTTGTGTGTCAATGCTGGGATGAGGGTGGATTATCATTGGGATTTTTCTTCAAGAAGGATTATATTGAGATGTGATCAGATATCGAGAGAATAACCATAAAACCGCTACCACCTCCAGTCCCAACTTTGATGACTGGCCAGAAATGTTGTTGTAAAACATCTGGTATGGAAAGGAGGAAGAATATTTTCCCTCTAATTGAGGAATAGATAGACTTGTCTCTTGTTCCCTTTTCAAAGTAACATTTTAAGATTCTTTACTCATTATTAGATATTCTTTGGAGAACCTTTTGAAAAGAAAAACACAAAAGTAAAAATTATCTGTAATTACACCAGTAAATCACTCTTAGCAAATTATATGCATTTCCTGTCTTTTCTCGAATATATGTTAATCAAAATCTCATCATGTTTTACATATGATTTAAAATTATAATTTGAATATTTTTGATAATATTAAAACAACTTGTAAAAATGCTCTTTGATGATCTTAAGAATTCAACCATAAGAATGTACTGTAATTCGTCCAATTCAGCAAGATTATGGAAAGTTGGTGGAGAGTGAGCCTGATACTCAGAAATAAAAGCAAAAGGCAAAATAAAAGCAAAAGGGTGCTTGCAGTTACTTTTTTTTTTCTACAAATATCAGGAATATCTTACCATAATTCTCATTTACTTATTTTTATTTCTTCCCTATTTTATTGTAGAATCTTAATTTTCATGATTATTCTGTTCAATGGTGTATAACATATAGTAGTAATATATGAGATTTGAAGCAAAAATTGGACAAAATTTTTAAAAAAGTTCTTTCCTGTCATTTTTCTTATAGTAATAATTCATAGTAAAACCCCCAGAAAGCTACAGAATGGAGACAGTAGTCCTCACTGCAGCATTTCATGTAGTTGATCTTGAGGAAGTCTTGAGTGTTCAAGTTCACCATTGCATCCAATAAAGTGACTGCTGCCTGAAATGTTGGGGGCACCAGGCTTGCTGTGACTTTGGTGCTTTGACTATAATGATTTGTGCCCTTTTTGAGAGATGTGTCCTCAGCGGGAATAACCCCAGGTATGAGCAAAGCTGGAGTACCTGACACTGCAATCCCATTTGAGCAGTTAATTCTCAAATTTTTTGATGACAGAAATCAGACATTTCTCTAAGGTTTTATGTCTAGGATGTGATGTGAAACTATGGGGAGTAGTAACTGATCTGTTGAGTAAAGTTCCTTCTGTTTGTTCTCTGAAATACTCTATATGATCCATCTGGTGATGACATTGCTTGTAGACACCCTTCCTGAAGGTGCTCTAGTCATGTCTCTGTCCCTGGATGGTCATGGCCAATGGTAATCTGGGTTAAAAGCTTTTCCTTACTGACAGGAACAAAACAGTTCTGGGAACCCAACCTGTTTAACTGATGGGATGTGATGCTGGGTTGACTCAATGATCCTTCACTTTCCAGAGCATAGCTGGTGACTGTTTTATAGGTTTCAAAGGCTTCCTCTTTCTATTCCTCTCCTCCTCATTCTCCTCTTTTTCCTCCTTTCCCATTATAAAACTACAGTCCTGAAAAGTTTCCTGATTATTTGGCCAAGACAAGGAAGAGCATTTAGCAACATCACTCTAAACTTTTAATTTGCAACTAGTCAGCTCTACTGACTGCAAGAATTTTTAAAAATATGAAAGAACTAATCACTAAATGCATTGACATGAAAATGTACAAAATTGGACAGTTAGGAGTACACGTTGGGGAGCAAAGGGTAATATGGAAGGTTGAGGGGACTGGAGGGCTGAAGGATAAAACAGAAAATGAGCATGAAAATACATTTTTAAAGTTACTGTCTTTTAAAGACCTAAAACATATCTGGAAAGAGTAAAAGAAAGCAAATAGATCAGCTCTAAGTTTGTAATTCACCTAGATTTCAGACTTTTAGTGCTCTGATCCTCTCTCCCCTCCCCAAACCTACTCTCAGTCACTTATATGTGATGGTTTGAGTCAAAAACGTTTACTTTTGGTTTCACACAATTTAAATCTGATATTTATTGGTGGAATAAAAAATATTTATTTTCCTGATAAAGGAATTTTAAGCATATGACAGCAGTCTAGGGGAGTGTTGGGGTCAGGTGAGATGGGACATCCTGATTCTATTAAAAATGTGTCACCACATTCTACAGTAACATAAGGCCAGTGTAGAAAATTTTTCCTAAATGAGACAGGGCCGCTCACCAGCCATGACCCATAAAGAAAAGTTTCAGTGCCCAAGGGGACAGAGGATAGTTCAGGTCCAGGACTGAAAAGGCAGAAATGAAATCTTTTGCCAGGGTTGGAGAACATACTAGGGCATTGTTTTCTGAACTTCAGTTATTCCCTAAAGGCTCATTATATTTATTATAATTACACATCACAAGTATCATGTAATATTAATATTTTTTATGTTCAATTCACTTTAAACTAACTTTTTGAATTTTTAATCGGCCATAGGGAATCAAGTGCATGAAATGGCAGAAGAAATATTCAATTTACATATATATGTATATATACATATATATATTAATATATAGAGAGACACACACATACACAGTAAGAGTACTAGGCATATACCCTAAGGAAACCAGAATTCAGAAAGAGTCATGTACCAAAATGTTCATTGCAGCTCTATTTACAATAGCCCGGAGATGGAAACAACCTAAGTGCCCGTCGTCGGATGAATGGATAAAGAAGATGTGGCACATATATACAATGGAATATTACTCAGCCATAAAAAGAAACGAAATTGAGCTATTTGTAATGAGGTGGATAGATCTAGAGTCTGTATTTAAATCTGATATTTATTGGTGGAATAAAAAATATTTATTTTCCTGATAAAGGAATTTTAAGCATATGACAGCAGTCTAGGGGAGTGTTGGGGTCAGGTGAGATGGGACATCCTGATTCTATTAAAAATGTGTCACCACATTCTACAGTAACATAAGGCCAGTGTAGAAAATTTTTCCTAAATGAGACAGGGCCGCTCACCAGCCATGACCCATAAAGAAAAGTTTCAGTGCCCAAGGGGACAGAGGATAGTTCAGGTCAAAAAAAAAAAAAAAAGAAATGAAATCTTTTGCCAGGGTTGGAGAACATACTAGGGCATTGTTTTCTGAACTTCAGTTATTCCCTAAAGGCTCATTATATTTATTATAATTACGCATCACAAGTATCATGTAATACTAATATTTTTTATGTTCAATTCACTTTAAACTAACTTTTTGAATTTTTAATCGGCCATAGGGAATCAAGTGCATGAAATGGCAGAAGAAATATTCAATTTACATATATATGTATATATACATATATATATTAATATATAGAGAGACACACACATACACAGTAAGAGAGAGAGAGAGAGAAGAGACAGAGAAAGAGAGATTAAGAAGGCTGGAAAGTCCAAAATATGCAGGGCCAACCCTAGCTGGAAGGCCATCAGGCAGGGGAATTGTCTCTTACCTGGATGGGGGAGGGGTCAGACTTTTGTTCTATTCAACTGACTATATGAGGCCTACCCACTTACAGAGGGCAAACTCCTTTACTCAGGGCACTGGTTTAAATATTACTCTCATCCAAAAGCATCTTTAGAGAAAAAGCCTGAGTAAAGATTGACCAAACATTTGAGAAACCTGTTCCAGTCAAGTTGACCCATAAAAAATTTCAAAAATTCCTTCCAGCACATGGACAAATTGTATGAAGAAAGTAGAGCACAAAATAGGATAATTTCACTTATATTCTGCTGTGATCAATATGGAAGAATCTAAACATAGGATAAAATTATAATAAAATTATTATGGATGATTAAGAAGTAGTGTATGAATGGCAATTAACATCAAACACTGAATTATTAATAAAGTGATTTCAACTATCCCTTGAATTTACCCCTAGATTTGATGTGAATCAATGTGTTAAAATAATTCATAAATAATAAATAGATTTAAAACTAGTTATTTGAATGGCATTGCATATTAGGGTTTCCAGTGATTTAAAAGGGACAGGAAGCCACAGAATTTAAACACTTCTCAGAACTTTCTTCAAAAGTTGAAGAATCCGAAGAGGTTCTTTGGGAGAAATTAGGAAGGAGCTGGTGCTATGTCATGTTTGGGAGGTATGAGTAAAAGTCTTGGTTTCTATTGTAAATCTAGATTCTGATCTGCCAGCTGATTGGAATTATGGTAGGTGATGCTATGCTCCTAGTGAATTCCATGTGGCTGGACGTGAAACAGATTTATAAAGTTCATAGGAATCTGACTGTTGGATGTTCTTAATTTGAAAGAGCAAAACAGTGAAAGGAGGAACCTAGAGGTCAGCACTTTACTAAACGTATCTAAGTATCCTGATGGGAAGTCATCTGAGATCATCTGCAAACTTCCCTGAGTCTATTTTAGGAGAGTAGAAGAGATTTCACTTAGCAAGCTGTGGAACAAGACGAAATGTATTGTAAGAAGGACTTGAGATAAAGAGAAAGGTGTCACCATGTAGCCACGCCATTTTCAAACCAGTATGGACTACAAAATGGCGACATGTTAAAGTGTAACTAAGCAGAAAGTTTTAGAAGTCAAAGAAGGTGAAAGAGAGAAAAGGGTCATCTTCCCCAAACAAGAAACGGAACCATTGTCTGCAAGTTAGAGAAGTTTCAAAATCCTCCCACTGCCATAAAACACTGAAACGGAGAGCTAAGGCAGGGACTCTGTGAGTCATGAGAACATAATCCATTGAGGAGATTCTGGCGCAAGACATTTCCTGTTTCAGAGTCCCTGCCAAGCCAGCTATGGATGGATTTGCATTTGGGTTGGGAAATGACTGCACCAGGCCAGTTCAAACAGCTCCGCTTCCCCTTGGGTGGGGCAGCAAGCGCTAATAAAAAGGTCTTCTGCTGCACAACAGCTAACCTCCTGCTACTTGAGTTCCGATTGACTTGGAGAACCTGGTGAGTCTGATTTTTCAGTTCAACTTTCCTCTCGGGCCCCCGAATGTTGAGTTTATGCTGGAGAAAGCAAATTTGATGGGTCCAAAGTTATGATCATGGGTATAATGCTACTTAGTGGATGGGAACTTGGAATATGGGCACAATGTTATATTGTATTTACTAGATTTCTGATACCTAGATTGAATTCCTCTATTGAAAAAGAAATTAAAAGGAAATTTTAACATGAAGGGATAAATAGCAAAGGATTGACCTTTTTCTATGCCTTTCTCTTGGACCTCTGCTGTGATTTCAGAAACATTTCTCTTGGAAAGTGTGAGGCCATTATATTCAACCTGATTACCCTTTGCTCTGTACAAAGTCACAGTGTCGGTACCTCATGAGAGAAAAAGGTGGTAGGAATTGTTTGTGAGCTTGCTCAGGATTTTAGAACTTGTGATGGCCTTTTTTGAAGATGTTGTTCAGATAAAACAAACAAACAAAAATACAAACAGAAAACATCTCTTGTTTCTTGCAAACAAAGATATTTTCTTTGGAAATGTTGTATGAGAAAAGAGAAGATTTTCTCTGGGCTGATGAATAGATTTGCTAAAGAACGAGGGAGAAGTCAGATGTTCATTAAAAGGTATTAAAGAGATTAAAACCCATACTTAGAGATTGGAGAGATACCGTCTATTTGAGTCATAAAAGCGTTGGCTCTTCTCCCTGAAGGAATTCTTTCTTGTGAACATGGTCATATACTTTCTTTCAGATATTAAGACTCCAGAAAGATGTCTTCTCAAGAGCAGCAGTGCAAGCAGCAGGGCAAGCTACCTCCAGGGTGCCCAACTAAGTGCCCTGACCCTTGCTCACCTACCAAGGATTCAGACCCTTGCCCACCTAAAAAGTGTGGCACTCCTGTGCCACATCCCCAGCAATGCGAGCAGAAGCGCCCACCCAAGAACAAGTGACAGCTTCAGGTTTTACCTGCCTCTGGGAAGGATAAGGACAATCGGCTCATCTAGTTCCACAGCTCCACCTTCATCTTCTCTTCAAAGCCTATCATGGATACAGAAGGAGCTTTCCACCCTTCAGCCTGCAGTGTGCGTGTGGGCATTCCTGACGGTCAGAGGTTTCCTATCTGAGTGTGCTATGCTGCTTCCCTCTGGGAGGTATCCGAAAAAGCATCCCAGAGCCTCAGAAGGAAGAGCAGTATCTCTCCTCCTGAGCGCCCTCTGAGGATTCTCTCACAGTCTTCTGTGTCTGTCTGTCCCCTGGGCAGCGGTTTCTGCCAGATGAGCAATTGTTACTTATCCTCCATTTCCTGAATAAAATACACTTCTTGTTTGTGATGGTAAAAGTATTTTCTTTCTTTGAAAACCTGCTTTTAGCAATATCATATCATAATTTTGGTTGATTTCTATCCTTCTTCGATCCAAATTTCAGGCTCTCACAAACAGTGTTATGTGAATTTTGATTTATATCGATGATCATTTGTATATAATTTCAAGTGCAGGTTATTTTCTTAATTATTGCTTGATTGATTTGAGGAACAAATTATTTAACTCCTCAGAAGTTCAATCCCTTTACTAAAGTGTGGGGAAGATCACCTTTACAGTGCCAACTTGCTTAGGCATAAAATTTACATGAATGTGTGTAATTCAGTTGCCACGATGCCGGGCACAAAATTGGCCGTTTGTAAGGTGGCCAATCATCATCGTCTCTGTCATCATCACTGTCACCAGGATCGCCGCCACCACCATGTTTGCTCTAGCAGGAAAGAGGCTCAGACATACCTAGTACAGCACATAAGGAGATTCTTAAACTATATTAAAGTTTCATATTCTGTGTTACTTTTCTTTTACAACTTAACCGTATTTATAATGTCATATGACACATAAATGCTTTGGGATATTATTGGGATATTCTGCATAAAAATATAGTAGTTCTGAATTCATGGGTAGTATAAATAAAGGGAAGTTTAAAGGGTCCTTACCAGGCAAAATGCTGCCTGAACTCAATGTGCACAACGCGTTCTTCTTACCGCAAAACTCAACATCCTCAGTGTCTTATGATATTTTTTCACATCTGAAATTACTTTCTTGACTGACTTGACCCGACTTTTGAGGGACACTGTGGTTTCCAATGTTTATCTACACTTAAAAATGACAGTTGCTATGCACCTTGTTTTCTAAGTGCGTAGCTTACAGGTCCAGTAAGCAGTGAAAAGGATTGTGTTCTTTAAGCATATCTCTTCTTGTGGTCTTAGAAGTAAAGGAGTCCAAGATGCCAGAACTGCAGGAAAAAAAAGATGTCCAGATTACTGCCCAACGCTCATCAGGCTATTACATGAGTGAGAAATCAACACTGATATTCGGGAGCTGTCTCTCCTGTAGCTAGTGTTATTTGACCTGACACAGAAATTAGTCTTTGAGGTGGGTTGCTTCTGTAACAAATCTTAAAGTTATGGCATTGGCTTAGAGTCTGGAAGTGGTTGGCAAGGCATCTGATATTGGGAGCCATAAATGTGGTGATACATGTTATTCAATGGCAAAATGTTTGCAGTAATGGTTGCCCACGGTATTCTGAGAGGCAGACCAAATATTGGTCACTTGTTGACTTGACCAGGGTATTTCAATAAATGTATGTTCAGAAAAAAATTTCTGGTTGGCAGGTGAGAAATACAAAAATGGATAGAAAAAAATACAGCCCAGATATTCAAAACCTTGTTGAATTAGGAAACTCAATACTTGTAAGCCCTAAAGAGTAAGATATGAGATTAGAAGTGGTTTTGAACTTGAAGTCCAATTTCAGTTGACTGTAACAACAGAGAAAAGAGACAGAAGATTTAGTCTTTCAACCTGTGTGCCAGAGACCCTCATGGTAGTTGAATTATGTTCAGGGATCAAGGCAGAAATTTAATCAGACCAGAAAATTACTTCCAGAAAAGGGCGTGAGTGAGGTCCCTGGGACACAGAAATGATTGGAGGAATGAATTATGTTGGGTACCTCATAAGTTTTTGAGGGAATTGACGACTAAATAAACTCTGTGCCAAAACGAAAATGACTGAGTTTTCACAAATTGTAATGACTTTCCAGCCCTCCTTTCCCCACGTTCCACCCTACCTACTCCAGATGTGGTCAGTATAGGTGACTAGAAGGAATTATCCACTGTGAGGTGGATAAAAAGCCCACAGAGAAGAATTGTTAAGGGAAGCTCTCTCAGAGAATAGTATCAGAGCCTAAGAGAGGCAAGGAGGAGAAGGAACACAAGGATTCTCAAACTTTGTTACTGTTTTGCAGGGTGGTTTTTCTTTCACCTTTTCCATCCGGTATTATTGAGGTATAATTGACAAATTAAGTTGGACATATTTGCGGTGCATAATGGGCTGATTTGACATACGTGTGCTTTGTGCAGTGATTACCACCATCGGTCACTTAATACATTAATCACTTCACCATTAACCACTTAAATTATGTGTATGTCTGTGTATTTGTGTGTGTGCGTGTGTGTGGGTGTGTGATGAGAATGCTTAAGGTCTATTTTCTGAGCAAGTTTCAACTACACAACTGAGTGTTATTAACTAGACTCACCATTATGTTCCATAGACTTCCAGAGCTTCTTCATCTTATGATGCAGGCTTTTATCCATTGCCCAACATCTCCTGTTTTGCCGAATCCCTCAGCCTCTGCTGACCACCATTCTAGTCTCTGTTTCTGTGACACCTATGAGTTTGGAAACACATTCCTAAATAAAGAATGGCTCGAAGAAGAAATAACAAATATATAGAAAATATTTTGGGATGAATGAAAATGCAAATAAAACATAGAAGACCTTTAGGGATGAATGTAATGCAGCGCATAGAGAGGAACTTACGACTGGAGGCATTTATGTTGCAAAAGATAAAAGATCTCAAATCAGTAACCTGAAAGAAATGCATGCATGTCTGTGGGTTTATGAAAATAGAAAACCCCTAACACTAAATAGAGCAAAATATAAGCAATGATTTTCCTTGGCAGTTTATTAGATGTGTTCATTTTTGAACAACTTTATGTTTTCCCAATTATATATTATATACTGTAATTTCATTTTTCTAGCAATTTATTATAATATTTAAATAGTTTATAGTAGTGAAGATGTGGCTGAGCTTGAGGGAAAGGTTAGATCCTGGCCTTCTGGCATATGCTTAGCTGGTGACTCTTCTCAAGTCTCAAGGGTCTCCTCTTTCTCTTCCTCTCCTCGTCATTCTCTTCTTCCTCCTCCTTTTCCACTATAAAATGACATTCCTAAGAATTTTACTGACTAATTGCCCAAGACAGGTTACTAGACCATTTCTTCCTTCTGACTGCAGGTAAAATTATGAAAGATATGAAAGGATTATTACTAAATACATGCGCAACATGTCCAAGTACCAACTTGCACAGTTATGTTGTATATATGGGGCAGTGAAGGTAATATGGCAGGTTGACGGTCTTGGAGGGTTGAAAAAGAAGACATAGATTAAACAGTGAAAACCTTCTCATATTACTGTCTTCAAAGCCATAAAGCATGTTTGGCAAGAGTAGAAGATAGCAAGTATATCAGATGAGCCCTAAGTCCATATTTCATCTAGATTTCAGACCTTAGTGCTCTGATCTTCTCTCCACTCCCAAGCCCACTCTCAATCACTTATATGTGATGCTGTGAGTCTTAAATGGTATCTTATATCTATTTTTGGTTTCACACAATTGAAACCTGATATTTACTTATGGAATTCAAGAGATATATTTCCTGATAAAGGAATTTTAAGCACATGATGGCACTCTAGGGAAGTGTTCATATCAGGTGAGAGGGACATCCTGATTCCATGAAACATGTGTTCCCACATTCCACAGTAATAGAAAGTGAGAGTTGCAACTTTATTTCTAAACCAGACAGGGCCCTTCACCAGACATGGCCCATCACGAGAAGCTTCAGTCCCAAGGGGACAGCAGAGAAAAGAGTAGTGTTCAGGTCCCGGAGAGAAGAGAGGAACTGTAGAAGAACTGTTGACAGCTAAATCTCTGAAAAGGTAGAAATAAGATACTTGGAGAACATGCTAGGCCACTGGTTCCTGAACTTCAGTTATTTGCTAAAAGCTCATTATATTTGTCATAATTCCACATCAGATGTGTCATGTAACATTAGTACTTTTTACTTTCACTTCACTTTATAATAACCTTGAAAATTTTTAATTTAATTGACCATAGGTAATCATGTACATGATAAGCCAGATGAAATATTCAAATTAAATATTGCGATGTGTGAGAGACAGTGAGAGAGACGGAGAAAGAGAGAGAGAGAGAGAGAGGTTGAGAGAGGTAGAGAGATTACAAAGTTCGGCAAACTCAATATCTGCAGAGCTGAAAACCTGCTAGAAGCCCATCAAACAGGGTAATGGTCTTTTACCTCGGTGACGGGCAGTCTTGTTCTATTGAGGCGGTCAGAGGCGGTCAGTGGATTGGAAGAGGAATTCCCACCTTATAGAAGGCAACCGCCTTTACTCAGGCCAGTGATGTAAATAATACTCTCGTGCAAAAGCATCCTTACAGAAACACCCAGAATAATGTTTGACCAGATAACCGTGGACCATATGCCAGGGAAGCTGACCCATAAATTAACCACCAAACCTTCCTTCCAACACACTGACAAATTCTATGAAGAAAGTAGAGCAGGAAATAGGCTTATTTGACATATGTTCCACAGTGAGCAAAATGGAAAATGTAAAACGTAGGTTAAAATTTTAACAAAACTATGATTAATCTTTAAGAAGTTGTAAATGAATGGCAATGAACTTCATTGACTGCATGTTTTTTTTTCTGTGGTACGTGGGCCTCTCACTGTTGTGGCCTCTCCCGTTGTGGAGCACAGGCTCCGGACTCGCAGGCCCAGCGGCCATGGCTCATGGGCCCAGCCGCTCTGCGGCATGTGGGATGTTCCCGGACCGGGGCACGAACCCGTGCCCCCTGCAACGGCAGGCGCACTCTCAACCACTGCGCCTCCAGGGAAGCCCAGTGCCTGCATTTTCAATAAAGGGATATCAACTTTCTCTGGAATTTACCCCTAGAATTGATGTGAAACAAAACGTGTATTTAAATAATTCATAAATATTAAATACATATAAAATCAGTGACTTGAATGGCATTGCATATTAGATAGGGTTTTCTAATAATTTCAAATGGACAGGAAGTCAGAATATATAAACACTCCTCTGAGCTTTCTTCAAAAGTTGAAGAAACACAAAGAGGTCTTTTGGGAGAAATTAGTAAGAGCAGGTGGTATGTCACGTTTCGTAGGTATGAGTAGAAGCCTTGGTTTGTATTGTAAGTCTAGGTTCTGATGTGCCAGCTGATTGGAATTATGATAGGTGATGCTACACTCCTAGTGATTCCTTGTGGCTGGAAGTGAAAGAGATTTACAAAGTTCATAGGAATGTGACTGCTGGATGTTCTTAATTTGAAGGAGCAAAGCAGTGAAAGGGGATCCTTAGAGGTCACCTCTTTACTAAACGTATTTAAGTATCACGGTGGGAAGTCATCGGAGATGATCCACAACCTTCCCTCAGTCCACTTCGGAAGAGGAGAAGAGACTTCACTTAGCAAGCCATGGATCAAGAGGAAATGCATTATAAGAGGGGCTTGAGATAAAGAGAAAGGTGTCACCAGGTAGCCAGGCCTTTCTCAAACTAGTATGAACAATAAAATGGCCACCAGTTCAAGTGCAACTAGGCAGGCAGTTTTAGAAGTCAAGGAAGGTGAAAGAGAGAAAAGGGTCATCTTCCCCAAACAAGAAACGGAACCTTTGTCTGCAAGTTAGAGAAGATTCAAAATCCTCCCACTGCCATAAAACACTGAAACGGAGAGCTAAGGCAGGGACTCTGTGAGTCATGAGAACATAATCTAGTGAGGAGATCCTGCCGCAGGACATTTCCTGTTTTCAGAGACCCTGCCAAGCCAGTTATGGATGGATTTGCATTTGGTTGGGGAAATGATGGAACCAGGCCCGTTTTGGGTAACTCCGCTTCCCCCTGGGTGGGGCAGCAAACCCCAATAAAAAGGGACTCTGCTGCCCGACAGCTATCCTCCTGCTACTTGAGTTCCGATTGACTTGGAGAACGTGGTGAGTCCGATTCTTCAGTTCAACTTTGTTCTTGGGCCCCTGAATGTTGAGTTTATGCTGCACAAAGCAAATTTGATGGGTCCAAAGTTATGATCATGGGTATAATGCTACTTAGGGGATGGGAACTTGGAATCTGGGCACAATGTTATATTGTATTTACTAGATTTCTGATACCTAGTTAGAACTCCTCTATTGAAAAAGAAATTAAAAGGAAATTTTGACATGAAGGGATAAAGAGTAAAGTATTTACCTTTTCCTGTGCCTTTCTCTTGGATCTCTGCTGTGATTTCAGAGGCATTAATCTTAGAAGGTGTGATTCCCTTGCATTTATCCTGATTGCCCTTCGCTTTGTACATAAGTAATCCTGTCGGGACCTCATGAGCAAAAATGGTGATAGAAATTGCTTGTGAGCTTGCCCAGGATTTTACAACTTGTGGTGGCCACTTGTGAAGATGACGTTTTCTTTAAAATAAAAGAAAGAAACAAAAGAGCAAACATTACTTGTTTCTTTAAAAAAACAGAATATTTTCTTTGGAAATGTTGTATGAGAAAAGAGAAGATTTTCTCTGGGCTGATGAATAGATTCGATAAAGAATGAGAGAGAAGTCAGAAATTCATTAAAAGGTATTAAAGAGATTAAAACCCATACTTAGAGATTGGAGAGATACCATCTATTTCAGTCATAAAAGCTTTGGCTCTTCTCCCTGAAGGAATTCTTTCTTGTGAACATGGTCATATACTTTCTTTCAGATATTAAGACTCCAGAAAGATGTCTTCTCAAGAGCAGCAGTGCAAGCAGCAGTGCAAGCTACCTCCAGGGTGCCCAACTAAGTGCCCTGATCCTTGCACACCTACCAAGGATTCAGACCCTTGCCCACCTAAAAAGTGCACTGACGAATGCACTCCTGTGCCACATCTCCAGCAATGCGAGCAGAAGTGCCCACCCAAGAACAAGTAACAGCTTCAGGTTTTATCTGCCTCTGGAAAGGATAAGGACAATCGGCTCATCTAGTTCCACAGCTTCACCTTCATCTTCTCTTCAAAGCCTATCATGGATACAGAAGAAGCTTTCCACCCTTCAGCCTGCAGTGTGCGTGTGGGCATCCCTGACGGTCAGAGGTTTCCTATCTGAGTGTGCTATGCTGCTTCCCTCTGGGAGGTATCCGAAAAAGCATCCCAGAGCCTCAGAAGGAAGAGCAGTATCTCTCCTCCTGAGCGCCCTCTGAGGATTCTCTCACAGTCTTCTGTGTCTGTCTGTCCCCTGGGCAGCGGTTTCTGCCAGATGAGCAATTGTTACTTATCCTCCATTTCCTGAATAAAATACACTTCTTGTTTGTGATGGTAAAAGTATTTTCTTTCTTTGAAAACCTGCTTTTAGCGATATCATATCATAATTTTGGTTGATTTCTATCCTTCTTCGATCCAAATTTCAGGCTCTCACAAACAGTGTTATGTGAATTTTGAGTTATATCGATGATCATTTGTATATAATTTCAAGTGCAGGTTATTTTCTTAATTATTGCTTGATTGATTTGAGGAACAAATTATTTAACTCCTCAGAAGTTCAATCCCTTTACTAAAGTGTGGGGAAGATCACCTTTACAGTGCCAACTTGCTTAGGCATAAAATTTACATGAATGTGTGTAATTCAGTTGCCAAAATGCCGGGCACAAAACTGGCAGTTTTTAAGGTGACCAATAATCATCGTCTCTGTCATCATCACTGTCACCAGGATCGCCGCCACCACCATGTTTGCTCTAGCAGGAAAGAGGCTCAGACATACCTAGTACAGCACGTAAGGAGATTCTTAAACTATATTACACTTTCGTATCCTGTGTTCATTTTCTTTTCCAACTTAACCATATTTATAATGTCATATGACAGATTAAATGCTTTGGGATATTATTTGGATGCTCTGCATAAAATTATAGTAGTTCTGAATTCATGGGTAGTACAAATAAAGGGAAGTTTAAAGGGTCCTTACCAGGCAAAGTGCTGCCTGCTCTCCATGTGCACAACACGTTCTTCTTACTGCAAAACTCAACAACCACAGTGTCTTATGATATTCTTTCACGTCTGAAATTACTTTCTTGACTGATTTGACCCCACTTTTGAGGTACACTGGGGTTTCCAATGTTTATCTAGATTTACAAAATGACTGTTGCTATGCAGCTGGTTTTCTAAATGCATAGCTTACAGGTCCAGTAAGCCGTGAAAAGGGATGTGTTCTTTAAGCATATCTTTTCTTGTGGTCCTAGAAGTAAAGGAGTCCAAGATGCCAGAACCGCAGGGGGAAAAAAAAGATGTCCAGATTACTGCCCAACGCTTATCAGACTATTACATGAGTGAGAAATCAACACTGATATTTGGGAGCTGTCTCTCCTGTAGCTAGTGTTATTTGACCTGACACAGAAATTAGTCTTTGAGGTGGGTTGCTTCTGTAACAAATCTTAAAGTTATGGCATTGGCTTAGAGTCTGGAAGTGGTTGGCAAGGCATCTGATATTGGGAGCCATAAATGTGGTGATACATGTTATTCAATGGCAAAATGTTTGCAGTTATGGTTGTCCACGGTATTCTCAGAGGCAGAACAAATATTGGTCACTTGTTGACTTGAGCAGTGTATTTCAATAAAGGTATGTTCAGAAAAAAATTTCTGGTTGGCAGGTCAGAAATAAACAAAAAAGAATAGAAAGAAAAAAATACAGCCCAGATATTCAAAACCTTGTTGAATTAGGAAACTCAACAGTTGTAATGCCTAAAGAGTAAGATATGAGATTAGCGGTGGTTTTGAACTTGAAGTCCAATTTCAGTTGACTGTAACAACAGAGAAAAGAGACAGAAGTTGTAGTCTTTCCACCTGTGTGTCAGGGAGCCTCATGGTAGCTGAATTGTGTTCAGGGATCAAGGCAGAAATTTAATCAGGCCAGAAAATTACTTCCAAAAAAGGACCTGAGTGAGGTCCCTGGGACACAGAAATGATTGGAAGAATGAATTGTGTCGGGTGTCTAATAAGTTTTTGAGGGAATTGACAACTAAATAAACTATGTGCCATAAAAAAGAGTGATTTTTCAAGAATTGTAATGACTATCCAGCCCCCCTGTCCCCACTTTCCACCCTACCTACTTCAGATGTGGTCAGTATAGGTGCCTAGAAGGGATTCTCCACTGTGAGGTGGATACAAGGACTGCAGAGAAGAATTGTTAAGGGAAGCTCTCTCAGAGAATAGTATCAGAGCCTAAGAGAGGCAAGGAGGAGAAGGAACACAGAGATTCTCAAACTTTGTTACTGTTTCACAGGATGGTTCTTCTTTCATCTTTTCCATCTGGTATTTCTGAGGTATAATTAACAAATTAAATTGGACATATTTACGGTGCATTATGGGATGATTTGACATACGTGTACATTGGGCAGTGATTGCCACCATTGGTCACTTAATATATTAATCACTTCAACATTAACCATTTAAATATGTGTATGCCTGTGTATTTGTGTGTGTGTGTGCTTTTGTGTGTGTGTGTTTGTGTGATGAGAATGCTTAAGCTCTATTTTCTGAGCCAGTTTCAAGTACAAAACTGAGTGTTATTAGCTAGACTCACCATGATGTTCCATAGACTCCCAGAGCTTCCTCATCGTATGATGCAGCCTTTTACCCACTGCCCAACATCTCCTCTTTGGCCGAACCCCTCAGCCCCTGCTGACCACCATTCTGGTCTCTGTTTCTGTGACATCTATGAGTTTGGAAACAAAGAAGAATGGCTTCGAAGAAGAAATAACAAATAAATAGAAAATAATTTGGGATGAATGGAAATGTATATAAAACATAGAAGACCTTTAGGGATAAATGTAATACAGCACATAGAGAGCAACTTATGGCTGGAAGCATCTATGTTGCAAAAGATAAATGATCTCAAATCAGTAACTTGAAAGACATCTATGCATGTCTGTGGGTTTATGAAAATAGAAAACTCCTAACACTAAATAGAGCAAAATATAAGCAGTGATTTTCCTTGGCAGCTTATTAGATGTGTTCATTTTTGAACAACCTTATGTTTTCCCAATTATATATTATATACTGTAATTTCATTTTTATAGCAATTTATTATATATTTAAATAGTTTATCATAGTGAAGATGTGGCTGAGCTTGAGGGAAAGGTTAGGTCCTGGTCTTCTGGCACATGCTTAGTGGTGACTCTTATCAAGTCTCAAGTGTCACTCTTTCTCTTCCTCTCCTCTTCGTACTCCTCTTCATCCTCCTTTCCCATTATAAAATGACATTCCTAAGAAGCTTCCTGATTAATTACCCAAGAACCGTTACTAGGCCAGTTCTTCCTTCAGACTGCAGGTAGAATTATGAAAGATATGAAAGGATTATTACTAAATGCATGGGCAACATGTCAAGTACCAACTTGCACAGTTATGTTGTATATATGGGGCAGTGAAGGTAATATGGCAGTTTGAGGGTTCTGGAGGGTTGAAAAAGAAGACAGAGAATAAACAGTGAAAACCTTTTCGTATTACCGTCTTCAAAGCCATAAATCATGTTTGGAAAGAGCAGAAGTATAGCAAGTATATCAGATGAGCCCTAAGTCCATATTTCATCTTGATTTCAGACCTTAGTGCTCTGATCTTCTCTCCACTCCCAACCCTACTCTCAATCACTTATATGTGATGCTGTGAGTCTTAAATGGTATCTTATATCTATTTTTGGTTTCACACAATTGAAACCTGATATTTACTTATGGAATACAAGGGATTTATTTCTTGATAGAGGAGTTTTAAGCACATGACGGCACTCTAGGGAAGTGTTCATATCAGGTGAGAGGGACATCCTGATTCCATGAAACATGTGTTCCCACATTCCACATTAATAGAAAGTGAGAGTTGCAACTTTATTTCTAAACCAGACAGGGCCCTTCATCAGCCATGGCCCATCACGAGAAGCTTCAGCCCCAAGGGGACAGCAGAGAAAAGAGTAGTGTTCAGGTCCCGGAGAGAAGAGAGGAACTGTAGAAGAACTGTTGACAGCTAAATCTCTGAAAAGGCAGAAGTAAGATATTTGGAGAACATGCTAGGCCACTGGTTCCTGAACTTCAGTTATTTGCTAAAAGCTCATTATATTTGTCATAATTCCACATCAGATGTGTCATGTAACATTAGTATTTTTTACTTTAACTTCACTTCATAATACCTTTGAAAATTTTTAATTTAATTGACCATAGGTAATCAGGTACATGATAAGCCAGATGAAATATTCAAATTAAATATTGCAATGTATATATATATATATATATATATATATATATATATACATACATACAGAAATATGTTACAGAAAGTGAGAGACAGTGAGAGAGAGAGAGATTGAGAGAGATTGAAAGAGATAGAGAGATTACAAAGTTCGGCAAACTCAAAATCTGCAGAGCTGAAAGCCTGCTGGAAGCCCATCCAAAAGGGTAATCGTCTTTTACCTCGGTGACGGTCAGCCTTGTTCTAATGAGGCGGTCAGTGGATTGGAAGAGGAATTCCCCCCCTATAGAAGGCAACCGCCTTTACTCAGGCCAGTGATGTAAATAATACTCTCGTGCAAAAGCATCCTTACAGAAACACCCAGAATAATGTTTGACCAGATAACCGTGGACCATATGCCAGGGAAGCTGACCCATAAATTAACCACCAAACCTTCCTTCCAGCACACTGACAAATTCTATGAAGAAAGTAGAGCAGGAAATAGGCTTATTTGACATGTGTTCCACAGAGGGCAAAATGGAAAATGTAAAACGTAGGTTAAAATTTTAACAAAATTATTGTTAACCTTTAAGAAGTTGTAAATGAATGGCAATGAACTTCAGTGACTGCATTTTTTTTTCTTTCTTTTTTTTTAATACGTGGGCCTCTCACTCTTGTGGAATTTCCCGTTGCGGAGCACACGCTCTGGACGCGCAGGCCCAGCGGCCTTAGGTCACGACCGAGCCGCTCCGTGGCATGTGGGATGTTCCCTGACCGGGCACGAACACATGTCCCCTTCAACGGCAGGCGGACTCTCAACCACTGCGCCTCCAGGGAAGCCCAGTGACTGCATTTTTAATTAAGGGATATCAAGTTTCTCTAGAATTTACCCCTAGATTTGATGTGAAACAAAACGTGTATTTAAATAATTCATAAATATTAAAGACTTATAAAATTAGTGACTTGAATGGCATTGCATATTACATAGGGTTTTCCAATAATTTCAAGTGGACAGGAAGCCAGAATATATAAACACTCCCCTGAGCTTTCTTCAAAAGTTGAAGAAACACAAAGAGGTCCTTTGGGAGAAATTAGGTAAGAGCAGGTGGTATGTCACGTTTCGCAGGTATGAGTAAAAGGCTTGGTTTGTATTGTAAGTCTAGGTTCTGATGTGCCAGCTGATTGGAATTATGGTAGGTGATGCTACGCTCCTAGTGATTTTTGTGGCCGGAAGTGAAAGAGATTTGCAAAGTTCATAGGAATGCGACTGCTGGATGTTCTTAAATTGAAGGAGCAAAGCAGTGAAAGGGGGTCCCTAGAGGTCACCACTTTACTAAACGTATTTAAGTATCACGGTGGGAAGTCATCGGAGATGATCCGCAACCTTCCCTCAGTCCACTTTAGAAGAGGGGAAGAGACCTCACTTAGCAAGCCATGGATCAAGAGGAAACACATTATAAGAGGGGCTTGAGATAAAGAGAAAGGTGTCACCAGGTAGCCAGGCCTTTCTCAAGCCAGTATGTACAATAAAATGGCCACCAGTTCAAGTGCAACTAGGCAGGCAGTTTTAGAAGTCAAGGAAGGTGAAAGATAGAAAAGGGTCATCTTCCCCAATCAAGAAATGGAACCTTTGTCTGCAAGTTAGAGAAGCTTCAAAATCCTCCCACTGCCATAAAACACTGAAACGGAGAGCTAAGGCAGGGACTCTGTGAGTCATGAGAACATAATCTAGTGAGGAGATCCTGGCGCAGGACATTTCCTGTTTTCAGAGACCCTGCCAAGCCAGTTATGGATGGATTTGCATTTGGTTGGGAAATGACTGAACCAGGCCAGTTTTGGTAGCTCAGTTTCACCCTGGGTGGGGCAGCAAACCCCAATAAAAGAGCCTCTGCTGTCCGACAGCTATCCTCCTACTACTTGAGTTCCGATTGACTTTGGAGAACCTGGTGAGTCTGATTCTTCAGTTCAACTTTGTTCTCGGGCCCCCGAATGTTGAGTTTATGCTGGAGAAAGCAAATTTGATGGGTCCAAAGTTATGATCATGGGTATAATGCTACTTAGTGGATGGGAACTTGGAAACTGGACACAATGGTATATTGTATTTACTAGATTTCTGATACCCAGTTTGAATTCCTCTATTGAAAAAGAAATTAAAAGGAAATTTTGACATGAAAGGATAAAAAGTAAAGTATTAACCTTTTTCTGTGCCTTTCTCTTGGACCTCTGCTGTGATTTCAGAGGCATTAATCTTAGAAGGTGTGATTTCGTTACATTCATCCTGATTGCCCTTTGCTTTGCAAATAAGTAATCCTGTCGGGACCTCATGAGAAAAAATGGTGATAGAAATGGCTTGTGAGCCTGCCCAGGATATTAGAACTTGTGATGGCCTTTTTTGAAGATGACGTTTTCTTTAAAAAAAAAAAAGAAAAGAAAAGAAGAAAGAAACCAAAAGAGAAAACATTGCTTGCTTCTTTTAAAAAAAAGATATTTTCT
>NW_006791375.1:0-3136 GCF_000442215.2 Lipotes vexillifer | reverse complement strand
AGGGAGGAGATATGGGGATGTATGTATATGTAGAGCTGATTCACTTTGTTATAAAGCAGAAACAAACATACCATTGTAAAGCAATTATACTCCAGTAAAGATGTTAAAAAAAAAAAGAATACTGTCAGATAGATTTACTACACATCCTATATGAGGAAAAAGGTGAAACAGACAGAGGTTGCCCACAGTCTCACTGCTAGTAAATTGAGGGAAGGGGTTAGAAGGAGTTCATGTTTTCTCTTCTCTGCCACCTCGTGTCTCTCTTCTATTTATATGTACCTAAAACAAGAGGCAGGCAGGGTAGGTTGTCTTCTTGCTTTGTAAGACACTCTTGCTAGATAGACATGATAAGTTTTTAATTTTCGTTTTATTTTTTCCCCTTCCTCCCTCCTACCCATCTATCCATCCACCCCCTCTTCTATCATTTATAAATATGTACCAGTGTCTGCTATATACAAATAGCCACTCTGCACACGAAGTCCTATTGCATTTTAGAAAAGTTGATTTTCTAAAAAAAAAATAAAACAGACCTTCCAAAATAAGAAAAACTGCTGTATAAAAAGTATAATTAACCAATATATCAACAATGATGGTAAATTGTGATCTTCATTTAAATAAATTACTAAAATGACACCACAAATTAGGTTATCTTAATTTTTTTTGGAAAAATTACTTCCTGACAGTTTGTGGCTCAAATTTTTTCACTACATAGATTTAACAATATATACGATTTACAGCTTAATAACCTATGACAAATCAACTCTAAAAATCACTTTTCTGTGGTAATTTAAAACATCTGCTTGAAACAGCAGATCCCTAAAAAACTTTAAATCAGAATTGACATACAAAACGCAATCTGTTGACAAATGAGCAAAGAAGGACACTTCTCAAGGAGTTTAAGAAAGGGTTACAAGACTTCATGACACAGAAACAAAATCCTATTCAAGAAATTAGACTCAGTAAAATATCATTTAAGGTCGTAGAAGAACGTAACTATGGCTTTTCAAAGATCATCTAGACTCACAGATACACTTCAGTCGTCTCAATTAGTGTAGGTAAGGCAAACACCAGAAGCTCATTAGGCAAAGTTACATAAACAGCAACAAAGAGGGAAAACAAGATGCCAAGAGTCGAAAGGATACTCAACAGGAATGGCTGCATAAATTAAAGTATCTGTACTATGGAACAGGTTGTGCACCTGTCAAAAAGAACAGGGCAGAGCTGTGTGTCCCATCCTGGCAGGTGTCTCTGGTGCATGTAAATCATCCCAGAAGCAGGTGAGAGAACAGTGACTGTTGGCAGCCTGGGTGAAGTGACTTTCATGTTTTATTGATAGTTTGTACCCTTTTGGGCTTTATAAATTGTTTTCCACAGCATTTATCAGTTATGCAATTAACTGATAAAAAGGGGAAAAAAGAAATGAGAAGGGGAAAAAAGAAATGAGAAAGGGAAGAAGGGAAAATAGAAAGGAAACCAACAGGAGCCAGAAGCAAGGTGACAGGTGCCCAGGTAAGCAGCGTGGTATGTAGAGACCCGAGCGAGATGCCCCCACATTCAAGCCCTAGTCCTGCTACTAAATGTGGGCAACTTAAACTCTCTGAGCTTCAGTTTACTCATGTGTTGAGTGAAGATAACGTCATTTCTTACCCTATGGAGTTACTGTGAGCATTAAAGGAGCTAATTTTTGAAATGTACCTGACACAATGCCTGGCCCAGTGTAAGTACCCAATAAATGGTAGCTGTTAATTTCAGGGAATATTAATAACTTCACCTCTAAATATTTTCTTCTTTATACCATAATCTTAAAGTATATGATATTTGGTATAAATTCTTTTCACTAGTCTAGAAAAGTAGTTTTTAATAATGACCATAAAACCAATCCAGTTGGAGAACATACGCTGCTGGTACTATCAGAAATATATTGCAACCCTTGCACATAAGTACCTAGCATCTTGTCCTCACTCGTCTGACCCTGAGCCCTAAATTTTGTGCTTCTTACCCAGAAATTTCATTCTTGTTTGTCTGCAGCATATTATAAGACTGATAAGTACCTGTATCTCTTCAAGTCATCCCACTGTAGATGGGTAAAAAATGGGTATTACTCAGGGGCATGTTCTTAAGACTATATTTTCATGTTAAAAAAAAAAAAAAAGGAAATCAAAACTCTAATCATAAACCAGAATAGATTTCCAAGTAAATAATAACATTCCTCACTTCCAATTCAGAGTCAGAAACTGATTAAAATTTTTAAATTGCTTTTTCACAATAACCTAATTCAGTTAACATAATGTTCACATTTGTTTTTCAAATGTTGGCCTCATGTGTTCCCCCACGAGCCCCATGTGAAGCTCATGAATTATCCTAATAAAGTCTTCCCTAATGAAGCATTATTCTTGTGAATCTCACTACATTCTACCCCTCTTCTAATTATTAATACTTTTCTTCTAAAAAAAATTAAAAACACTTAACACTGCACCTTCTTTTGTGTTTATAAGTCCACTTACATGCTACAGTCTTTGGATTTATGCATCTCATCAACACTACAAAACCTAACTTTGTATTTAAAAGTCTAAAATCTAAATCTAGAGCAGGGGTCGACAAACTTATTCTGCAAAGGATAGCAAATATTTTAGGCTTTGTGGACCAAACAGTCTTGGTCACAGTGATCACCTCTGCTCTTGTAGTGAGAAAGCAGTCATAGACAACATGTAAACAAAGGATGTGGCTGCATTCCAATAAAACTTTATTTACAAAAAAAGGCAGCAGGCTGGCTTTGGTCCACAGGCCACTGTTTCCAACTCCTAATCTAGAGCAGCAATTAAGTGAAATGTGTATGACAGTCTTCTGTCTACTCTGTAAAAATTTAGTGACACATGTCTCTGACCAATCAGTTGATGGGTCATTTTACTTATTTAATGATTAGCATTACTAATTTTACTAAATTATTTTCTGTCCTTAATTCCACTTAGATTCTTCCTAATATTTAACTAATTTTTCATAATTCTGCACTTTAAATATAACTTGCTTAATGATTCAGTATTTCCTCATGAACCCCATTTTCTAAAATTTATCATTGCAGTACACAGGCCTCTCACTGTTGTGGCCTCTCCCGTTGCGGGGCACAGGCTCCGGACGC
>NW_006791374.1:0-2363 GCF_000442215.2 Lipotes vexillifer | reverse complement strand
TTTTTTTTTTTTTTTTTTTTTTTTTTTTTTTTTGCGGTACGCGGGGCTCTCACTGCTGTGGCCCCTCCTGCCGCGGAGCACAGGCTCCGGACGCGCAGGATCCGCGGCACGTGGGATCCTCCCAGACCGGGGCACGAACCCGCATACCCCTGCATCGGCAGGAGGACTCCCAACCACTGTGCCACCAGGGAAGCCCCCGTCCTCCTTTCTTAACGAGTTGGGACCAATCTACAATATCCAGTACTATTCCTAGTTAATGTTATTCATTACTTCTTCTCTTGCAACCCCCCGAAAATAGGTAATGCCAGGTTCCAAATACCATCAATGTTTGACTGCGAAACTCTGTAATTCTCCCACCAAAGCCCAGCCAGTGGATAAACTTATTAGAAAATGCTACAGAGAGAGCTAAAACCAGCTCTCCTGTTGGGAGTGATTGAATGTAGAATCTTGAACTTAGGAGGGACCTTAGATAGTTCAACATCATATCCAGTAGGTATCTCTAAGCTGGTCACTTTGGTTTTCTAATAATGTTACCTATCTATAGATTTAGGTCTCATGACAAAGGAAGTGGGATTAATCAGTACATCATTAGAAACTGTGCTGGTATATTTTAACATATGAAATAGAGAGATCATTTAAAATAAGTGATATATCTAGCTATCTTTTTAATTCATCATCTTCCAGTGGCAAATCTAAGTGCATTCCTTATGCCAATGCCCTTTTGAAAATAGCGATACTATTTTATAATTTATTTTAATAGCTAAACCACCTAAATGTAGTTTAGATAAAATATTATGTAGCTGTTATAATTAACATTGTACAAATACAATAGAAAAACATACACAGTATATTTTTGAAAGTTATCAAATAGGACATAGAATGATCTTAATTTTTATCAAAATAAAATATCGTTATGTATAACTAATATATATGTATTACAAGAATATCCACAAAAATGTTAACATAGGTTTTCTCTGGGTAATTTAGATTATAGTTTTTTTTTACTTAATTATATTTTCTAATTTTCTACAATGAAAATATTATAAAGAAGATAAAATAAGAAAAAAGTATTGGCACTAGTCAGAACATTTGAAAACGTAAAGGTTTTTTAAGCATTCACATTTTCATCACAAATTACCTATTCTCCAGTACAAGGGGAAAAAATAGTTTCATACAGTAAATACACCAAAATTTAGCCCTCAGAAATTTTCCAAAAATTAAAGTCAAAAGAAGACTAAAATTCATACCCAAATAAAGACTTTCCTATACACAGATAACTGTATTTTTGGGCAATGATTTTACCTGCCCACTAATATGCAAAAGCTGCATTCAGGAAATAAAATCAAAGAAGTTTTGAGAGATGGTGAAAGATAGTGTCTCTTGGGCAAGTTTTATCACAAGAATTTATGAAACTGCTATGTGGGCCGAGAAGTTACAAACTCTTTATGTAAATTATGTAAATGGAAAAAGGTGGGAGAAATATTGTCTTAGAGAGATAAGTCCAATGCACCTCCAGTGAACAGATCCTCTGAGAACAAAGCCCTTGGTTACAGAGGGACTGGACAGGATAATTTGGCAGAAGTTCTAGTTTTCCCAGCAAAAGGTCATAGCAAGTTATGTGGAGTTGGAGAGGAAAGGGGTGGCAGTGACCCTCTTTTAAAAAGTAACCTTGGGGAGGGATAGTTGGGGGGCTGTGGAGGGGAGCCATTCCATACCACCCTAACCTTGGCCTAGGCCAGCTTCAAAAACATTGGTCTGAAACGAACTAGAGGAAAATAATTTTCCTTTTTCCTCCTGTGTTACGTCAAAAGAATTAGAAGTCACGGTATAGCCCATCTTTCTTTGAAAAAAGGTCAAGAAAAAATGCCTGGCCAAGGGAATCCATATCCCAAAACATAGCCCTAAATTTCTTTCAAGCCTGCTAACTCTTCCATGACTCTTCTGACATCAATGCTTCTCCTTGAATACATTCTCTCTCTTAGTAGAGATGACATTACTTAAATTGAACAAGGTTTTTTTTCTTTCTTTCCCTTTCATGCTTCTATTTTCTTCAACTTTTGCAAAACTTTAATTATTGTTTGTTTTCCATTGTTAAGCTTCAATCCTAATTGAAGCTTAGCTGAGCTCCATTGGCCTGAGGCGACCCAGCACTGGAGCCTACCCGGGTCTTTGGTGGGGCTAATGGCGGACTCTGGGAGGGCTCACGCCAAGGAGTACTTCCCAGAACATCTGCTGCCACTGTCCTCGTCCCCGCGGTGAGTCACAGCCATGCCACGCCTCTGCAAGACACCCTTCAACATTAGCAGGTAGGTCTGGTTCAGTCTCCTATGGGGTCACTGCTCCTTCCCCCTGGGTCCTGATGA
>NW_006791371.1:121728-134316 GCF_000442215.2 Lipotes vexillifer | reverse complement strand
CGGGGCATGAACCCGTGTGCCCTGCATCTGCAGGTGGACTCTCAACCACTGCGCCACCAGGGAAGCCCGGGAAGGCTCTTTTTTTTTTACAGAAAAATGCCTACTTAGAGATGTGAAAGAATAGGAAACTAGAAAATTGCCTTTTGCCACCACCATGGTGATAACTAACTCAGGCCGAAGATCAGCATTGAATCCTCCACCCGGTGTGGTGGGAGAGGGGGAAGGGGGGAGGAGGGAGGGGGGTGGACGGCTATAGGGGTTGCTTGTTAATTAATTACAACCAGGACACATGGGACAAATTGACACCGTGTACCTCTGGTGTGACATCACTGCAAGGACACAGCGTTGCCTATATACGGTGTTCCTGCTCCAAATGCCTGAGGGTGATCTCAAGGGACAATTAGACGAGTCTGTATTATGCGGCATTCTCTAAGACCGCTTAAAAATATCAGTGCTGGGCTTCCCTGGTGGTCGTGCAGTGGTTGAGAGTTCGCCTGCCGATGCAGCGGACCCGGGTTCGTGCCCTGGTCCGGGAAGATCCCACATGCCACGGAGAGGCTGGGCCTGTGAGCCATGGCTGCTAAGCCTGTGCGTCCAGAGCCTGTGCTCTGCAGCAGGAGAGGCCACAGAAGTGAGAGGTCTGCGTCCCGCAATCAGTGCTGTGAAAGACGGGGAAACAGAAGGAAACGGTTCTCACTAAAGGAGGCTTAAGAAACATGATGTTAAATGCGAGATGTGATCCTGTATTGTCTCTTGGATTTAAAATTATACTGTAAAGGATGTTCTTAGGGCAGTTGGAGGGGTTTGAACACGGACCATGTCTAAGAAGAGTGCATTGAACCAGCGCTGTGTTTCCTGAGAAAGAGGGTTGTCCTGAGGTTTATGCAGGAGCCCGAGATGGGAGGTGGAGGGGTGAGCAACGAGAGGGGTCGGCAGAGGGTGAGGGGGCCCCACTGGGCCCGGGTTACATGTGACTCCGGCCTGACCTACACCTCTACCCCTCTTCCTCCTCCACTCGCCCCATCTGCCCTCTAACCTGCGCTGCCCACCCTCCAGCCACCGTCAACCTGCCTCCGTTTCCTGTTTTCTTATGTGGGCAGAACTTTCACTCAGCGTCTGGATCCCCTAAGAGGCCGGGACCCCTGGCTCCTGGCCACCTGCACAGGCTGAGGGCCCCGGGCTCCTGCTGGTTCTCCGTGTGGCCCCAGTTGTGTGGTTTGTGTTTTCAGGCAGCGACACCTGGTCCAGGATGTGCGCCCCCAATGGGAGGCTGAAGTAAAACCTCATGGATGTCAACGCCCCAGGGGGCTCAGATTTGGTACTTGTTCTTAGTGAAGTTCCCGTCTTTCCAGGATGAGTCCACTTTCTTGGACGTTTTAATCTGTGCTCTCCATTTACAGAAATAGATATAGATGGTTCTGCTTTAAAGGCAGGTATTTAATAATAAAATAAACCAAAGACCCACATAGCTCAAGACTAACGAATCATTTCATAGTGTTTGCTACTTCTTTTCATGAATGTACACTTTGTGTGCGTGTGGTTTTCATTTTTTGTTTGTTTTTAACCAAAAAGCACCACTTATTAAAAAGGGCCTTATTTCTACACTATACCACAGTGTCGCCCCTGCCAAGCATGAGGCAGTTCTGCAGAGTTAGGACTCTTTTCTATTCTATTAAGTTTTTTTTTTAATTTTTAAATTTTATTTTATTTATTATTTTATACAGCAGGTCCTTATTAGTCATCCATTTTATACACATCAGTGTATACATGTCAATCCCAATCTCCCACCACCACTCCCACCCCCTGCCGCTTTTCCCCCTTGGTGTCCATACGTTTGTTCTCTACATCTGTGTCTCAATTTCCACCCTGCAAACCAGTTCATCTGTACCATTTTTCTAAGTTCCACATATATGTGTTGGTATACAATATTTGTTTTTCTCTTTCTGACTTACTTCACTCTGTATGACAGTCTCTAGATCCATCCACGTCTCTACCCAATTTTATTCCTTTTTATGGCTGAGTAATATTCCATTGTGTATATGTACCACATCTTCTTTATTCCTTCATCTGTCAATGGGCATTTAGGTTGCTTCCATGACCTGGCTATTGTAAATAGTGCTGCAATGAACATTGGGGTGCATGTGTCTGTTTTTGTTTTTGTTTTTTTTTTGTGGTACGCGGGCCTTTCACTGTTGTGGCCTCTCCTGTTGCAGAGCACAGGCTCCGGACGCACAGGCTCAGCGGCCATAGCTCACGGGCCCAGGCGCTCTGTGGTATGTGGCATCTTCCCAGACAGGGGCACGAACCTGTGTCCCCTGCTTTGGCAGGCGGACTCTCAACCACTGTGCCACCTGGGAAGCCCAACATGTGTCTTTTTGAATTATGGTTTTCTCTGGGTGTATGCCCAGATGTGGGATTGCTGGGTCATAGGGTAATTCTATTTTTAGTTTTTTAAGGAACCTCCATACTGCTCTCCATAGTGACTGTATCAATTTACATTCCCACCAATGGTGCAAGAGGGTTCCCTTTTCTCCACACACTCTCCAGCGTTTGTTATTTGTAGATTTTCTGATGATGCCCATTCTAACTGGTGTGAGGTGATACCTCATTGCAGTTTTGATTTGCATTTCTCTAATAATTAGTGATGTTGAGCAGCTTTTCATGTGCATCTTGACCATCTGTATGGCTTCTTTGGAGAAATGTCTATTTAGGCTTTCTGCCCATTTTTGGATTGGGTTGTTTTGTTAATATTGAGCTGCATGAGCTGTTTATATATTTTGGAGATTAATCCTTTGTCTATTGATTCATTTGCAAATATTTTTTCCCATTCTGAGGGCTGTCTTTTCGTCTTGCTTATGGTTTCCTTTGCTGTGCAAAAGCTTTGAAGTTTCATTAGGTCCCATTTGTTTATTTTTGATTTTATTTCTGTTACTCTAGGAGGTGGATCAAAAAAGATCTTGCCATGATTTATGTCAAAGAGTGTTCTTCTATGTCTTCCTCTAAGAGTTTTATAGTGTCCAGTCTTACATTTAGGTCTCTAATCCATTTTGAATTTATTTTTTTGTATGGTGTTAGGGAGTATTCTAATTTCATTTCTTACATGTAGCTGTCCAGTTTTCCTAGCACCCCTTATTGAAGAGACTGTCCTTTCTCCATTGTATACCCTTGCCTCCTTTGTCTTTTTTTTTTTTTTTTTCTGTGGTACGCGGGCCTCTCACTGTTGTGGCCTCTCCCATTGCGGAGCACAGGCTCCGGACGCGCAGGCTCAGCGGCCATGGCTCACGGGTCCAGCCGCTCCACGGCACCTGGGATCTTCCCGGACCGGGGCACGAATCCGTGTCCCCTGCATCGGCAGGCGGACTCTCAACCACTGCGCCACAAGGGAAGCCCTCTCCTTTGTCATATATTAGTTGACCATAGGTGCGTGGGTTTATCTCTGCACTTTCTATCTTGTTCTATTGATCTGTATTTCTGTTTTAGTGCCGGTACCATATTGTCTTGATTACTGTAGCTTTGTAGTATAGTCTTAAGTCAGGGAGTCTGATTCCTCCAGCTCCGTTTTTTTCCCTCAAGACTGCTTTGGTTATTCGGGGTCTTTTGTGTCTCCGTACAAATTTTAAGAGTTTTTGTTCAGTTCTGTAAAAAATGCCATTGGTAATTTGATAGGGATTGCATTGAATCTGTAGACTGCTTTGGGTAGTATAGTCATTTTCACAATATTGATTCTTCCAATCCAAGAACATGGTATATCTCTCCATCTGTTGGTATCATCTTTAATTTCTTTCATCAGTGTCTTATAGTTTTCTGCATACAGGCCTTTTGTCTCCCTAGGTAGGTTTATTCCTAGGTATTTTATTATTTTTGCTGCAGTGATAAATGGGAGAGTTTCCTTAATTTCTCTTTCAGATTTTTCATCATTAGTGTATAGGAATGCAAGAGATTTCTGTGCATTAATTTTGTATCCTGCAACTTTACCAAATTCATTGATTAGCTCTAGCAGTTTTCTGGTGGCATCTTTAGGATTCTCTATGTATAGTATCATGTCATCTGCAAACAGTGACAGTTTTACTTCTTCTTTCCCAACTTGTATTCCTTTTATTTCTTTTTCTTCTCTGATTGCCATGGCTAGGACTTCCAAGCCCATGTTGAATAATAGTGGTGAGAGTGGACATCCTTGTCTTGTTCCTGATCTTAGAGGAAATGCTTTCAGTTTTTCACCATTGAGAATGATGTTTGCTGTGGGTTGGTCATATATGGCCTTTATTATGTTGAGGTAGGTTCCCTCTATGCCTACTTTCTGGAGAGTTTTTATCATAAATAGATGTTGAATTTTGTCAAAAGCTTTTTCTGCATCTATTGAGATGATCAAATGGTTTTTATTCTTCAATTTGTTAATATGGTGTATCGCATTGATTGATTTGTGTATATTGAAGAATCCTCGCATCTCTGGGATAAATCGCACTTGATCATGGTGTTTGATCCTTTTAATGTGTTGTTGGATTCTGTTTGCTAGTACTTTGTTGAGGATTTTTGCATCTATATTCATCAGGGTTATTGGTCTGTAATTTTCTTTTTTTTGTAGTATCTTTGTCTGGTTTTGGTATCAGGGTGATGGTGGCCTCATAGAATGAGTTTGGAAGTGTTCCTTGTGCAATTTTTTGGAAGAGTTTGAGAAGGATGGGTGTTAGCTCTTCTCTAAATGTTTGATAGAATTCACTTGTGAAGCCACCTGGTCCTGGGCTTTTGTTTGTTGGAAGATTTTTAATCACAGTTTCAATTTCATTACTTGTGATTTGTCTGTTCATATTTTCTATTTCTTCCTGGTTCAGTCTTGGAAGGTTATACCTTTCTAGGAATTTGTCCATTTCTTCCAGGTTGTCCATTTTATTGGCATAGATTTGCTTGTAGTAGTCTCTTAGGATCCTTTGTATTTCTGCAATGTCTGTTGTAACTTCTCCTTTTTCATTTCTAATTTTATTGATTTGAGTCTTCTCCCTCTTTTTCTTGATGAGTCTGGCTAATGGTTTATCAATTTTGTCTCTCTTCTCAAAGAACGAGCTTTTAGTTTTATTGATATTTGTTATTATTTTATTTGTTTCTATTTCATTTATTTCTGCTCTGATCTTTATGATTTCTTTCCTTCTGCTAACTTTGGGTTTTGTTTGTTCTTCTTTCTTTAGTTTCTTTAGGTGTAAGTTTAGATTGTTTATTTGAGATTTTTCTTGTTTCTTGAGGTAGGCTTGTATAGCTATAAACTTCCTTCTTAGAACTGCTTCTGCTGCATCCCATAGGTTTTGGATCTTTGTGTTTTCATTGTCATTTTTCTCTAGGTATTTTTTGATTTCCTCTTTGATTTCTTCAGTGATCTCTTGGTTATTTAGTAACGTCTTGTTTAGCCTCCTTGTGTTTTGTTTTTTCCTTTGATTTCTAATCTCATAGCATTTTGGTCAGAAAAGATGCTTGATATTATTTCAGTTTTTTTTTAATTTACTGAGGCTTGATTTGTGACCCAAGATGTGATCTATCCTCGAGAATGTTTTGTGCGCACTTGAGAAGAAAGTGTAATCTGCTTTTTTTTAGATGGAATGTCCTATAAATATCAATCAAATCTGCCTCATCTATTGTGTCATTTAAAGTTTGTGTTTCCTTATTAATTTTCTGTTTGGATGATCTGTCTATTGGTGTAAGTGAGGTGCTAAAGTCCCCCACTGTTACTGTGTTACGGTCGATTTCCCTTTTTATAGCTGTTAGAAGTTGCCTTATGTATTGAGGTGCTCCTATGTTGGGTGCATATATATGTATAATTGTTTTATCTTCTTCTTGGATTGATCCCTTGATCATTAGGTAGTATCTTTCCTTGTCTCCTTTAACATTCTTCATTTTAAAGTCTATTTTACCTGATATGAGTATTGCTACTCCAGCTTTCTTTTGATTTCCATTTGCAAGGAATATCTTTTTCCATCCCCCCACTTTCAGTCTGTATGTGTCCCTAGGTCTGAAGTGGGTCTCTTGTAGACAGCAAATATATGGGTATTGTTTTTGTATCCATTCAGCAAGCCTGTGTCTTTTGGTTGGAGCATTTAATCCATTCACATTTAAGGTAATTATCGATATGTATGTTCCTATTACCATTTTCTTAATTGTTTTGGGTTTGTTTTTGTAGGTCATTTTCTTCTCTTGTGTTTCCCACTTAGAGAAGTTCCTTTAGCATTTCTTGTAGAGCTGGTTTGGTGGTGCTGAATTCTCTTAGCTTTTGCTTGTCTGTAAAGCTTTTGATTTCTCCATTGAACCTGAATGAGATCCTTGCCAGGTAGAGTAATCTTGGTTGTACGTTCTTCCCTTTCATCACTTTAAGTATATCATGCCACCCTTTTCTGGCTTGTAGAGTTTCTGCTGAGAAATCAGCTGATAAGCTTATGGGAGTTCCCTTGTATGTTATTTGTCATTTTTCCCTTGCTGCTTTCAATAATTTTTCTTTGTCTTTAATTTTTGCCAGTTTGATTACTATGTATCTCAGTATGTTTCTCCTTGGGTTTATCCTGTACAGGACTCTCTGCACTTCCTGGACTTGGGTAGCTATTTCCTTTCCCATGTTAGGGAATTTTTCAACTATAATCTCTTCAAATATTTTCTCGGGTCCTTTCCCTCTCTCTTCTCCTTCTGGGACCCCTATAATGTGAATGTTGTTGTGTTTAATGTTGTCCCAGAGGTCTCTTAGGCTGTCTTCATTTCTTTTCATTCTTTTTTCTTTATTCTGTTCTGCAGCAGTGAATTCCACCATTCTGTCTTCCAGGTCACTTATTCGTTCTTCTGCCTCAGTTATTCTGCTATTGATTCCTTCTAGTATATTTTTCATTTCAGTTATTGTATTGTTCATCTTCATTTGTTTGTTCTTCAATTCTTCTAGGTCTTTGTTAAGCATTTCTTGCATCTTCTCAATCTTTGCCTCCATTCTTTTTCTGAGGTCCTGGATCATCTTCACTAACATTATTCTGAATTCTTTTTCTGGAAGGTTGCCTATCTCCACTTCATTTAGTTGTATTTATGGGATTTTATCTTGTTCTTTCATCGGGTACATAGCTCTCTGCCTTTTCATCTTGTCTATCTTTCTGTGAATGTGGTTTTTGTTCCACAGGCTGCAGGACTGTAGTTCTTGCTTCTGCTGTCTTCCCTCTGGTGGATGAGGCTATCTAAGAGGCTTGTGCAAGTTTTCTGTTGGGAGGGAGTGGTCATGAATGTACATTTTATTTCTTAGTTGACTGTCAGCTCAAATTCAGGTAAGGATGCAAAAGAATCAGGTAGAAACAGGTTCCAAAAGAGGCTAGAACAGAAGTGTTTAATACTCCTTGGCATTCCAGCTACAAACTGCTGGAAAACATATTGAAGAAAGGGGGTAAGGAAGAATACATCACCCCCCAAACAAAAATAACTCCTAATGAAAGCGAACAGAAAAATGCTGGGTGAAAATTCAGATAAAAGTAACATATGCCTAGGCGCTATAGAAAGAAAACTGCTCTATTCCATTGGATGATTTAAGTTAAAAGTGCAAAGATCTTTATCAACAGTGGCCACTAACAGCCTGAAGCCAAATCTGGCCCACTTCTCATCTTTGTACATCCCATGAGCTACAAATGATTATAAGAAACAAAAGAAGGAGACTATTTTCTGACATGTGAAAATTACATTACATTGAAACTTCAGTGTCCATAAACACAATTTTATTAGGACACAGCCACACACACTTTTTGAGGGTCCTCTTGGCTGTATTTGTGCTGCAAAGCCTGGAATATTTCCTCTCTGGCCCTTGAAGAAAAAGCATGTGGCCACCTGCTGCAGTTCATAGCTGGCTGGGGTTCTGCTGCCGATTTCACAGACAGTGAAGACTGGTAGGAAAGGCCGCCAATGGCAGCCTGGAGCCATGTTACTTTGTGCTAGATCCAGTGGCTTTCTGTATGCGCACTCAGGTTTTCAAGTTTACATAGGAGGAAACAGGCACAGAGAGGTTTAGTAACTTGCCCAGGGTCACACAGCTACTAAGTAGAAGAGCCAAGGTTTAAACTCAGGCTGCCTGCTCCTAATCCGCCCATGCTACTGCCTCTGAGTGATGCTGGATGGGATGAAGGTGATGGGACATTGTAGGCAGCCAGGAGGGACAGTGTCACAGGGGGCCAGGAGAGTCAGAGGCCTGGCCATGAAAGGAGTGAGGGGCTGCCTCCGAAGCTGGATCCCCATCTGCCTCCCTTTCCTGGGCAATTAGGGGTCAAGACGGGGCTGGTGGTCGGTCAGTGGTTGTTGAGTGTGATTTGGGAAATTCTGATTTCTTGATAATTTTCGCTTGGAAATATAACTCAAAGCTAAAGCACTCCTTCTCAGCTTAGCATGGATTTTGCTCCACAGGGCATTTTGGGCAATGCCCAGAGATGTTTCTGGTCATCACAACTGAAGGGGCTGCTACTGAGGTTGGGGGGGTGGAGGCTAGGGATGTGGGTCACCACCCTCCGGGCACAGCATGGCCCCCCATGGCCAAGAAGGACCCAGCTCCAAATGCCAACAGCTCTGAGGCAGAGAAACTTAGTATCCAGTCATGAAAAATGCGCTAGGGGTACATTGAAGTAGTTGAAGTAAAAAGTGAAAGTGACCACTGATTTCTTGCATCCCCCATGGACTCGTCAATCCTGGGGCACCCCACAAGTGTCCTTTCAGACACTTAGATGCGTAACTGAAAATTTTAAAGTATACTTTATATTCATGAAACTGTACTTAGAATTCTGCTTACACCCATTTTGTTTAATGCCCAGGTGACTTTTCTAGAACTTCCCAAATGTTTACTGTATTTTCCAAATTATCTCTTATTCTTCTGGGCTCAGTGATGGTGTTTAACTAACTTGGTCATTCTCATTCACATGTTCTCTCCCTGACGTCTTGTAAACTTTGTTTTCCTGTTCAATCTTTAATCATGAGAGTGGACATTTGCTATTGTTCATCTGCACTTCCCCGTGAGACCCTTCTTGAGTACAGCGCTGACTGGAGCTCTGCATGGGGACAGGAGGGGAGGGGAGATGCCCAGAAAGTCAGGGATTTGGGAGGGTGTATGACGTGGAATAAGGCAAGGATGACTAAAACTACCAAAACTTTAAAGGGAATCGATACACTCTCAGTGGATTTCGATGAAAATGCTGTTTATTTCCCAAGCTCCAATGAGCACACCATTAGTTTTCCCAGGAAAATGGTCTTTAGGGAATAGTTTTCTTGCTTTATTTTGGTGACAGTTGTCATTACTTTAAAATTAGGTACCATAATGAGAGAGACTGAGAAACAGAGAGAGAGAGAGAGAGAGAGAGAGCGAGGTAAGAACCACCTCCACGTTACCCCAAAACTCTGGCCAAAAAAAAAAAAAAAAACTGTAGGAGGGAAGGAGGTGAGAAGACATCTTTTGCCCTAAGCAGTCAGTGACATGTTTGTTTATCAGAAATGACAATTGACACCACATATTCTTTTATGATCTCTAACTTTAAATTACTCATGGGCAGGTCACAGATAGTTTGGATTACCTTCTTGAAGTCAAAATTGCCCGGACCATGTGCAAGAAAACTTCAGGGGAAAATGAAAACTGCCTAGTACAACGGGATCCCAAAATGCAGAAGGTAGGTGTTAAGATAGAGTTCAACAGCCTTGGATCATCTTGCTCAAAATCACCTGTTACCCTCCAAGGATTCCTCCCAGTCTCTGCCCTTGCATGGATCATGGAACTCCTAGAGATTCCCCATTTCTGACCTCCTATAGATTCAAGATTATCTGTTTTCTTTATTTATTGAGACTTAGAAAGGAAGAAAGGGTAACTACCTGAGCTCCTTGGAAAATAAATTTTAAAACCTGATACTGTTTTAAATAGTAATAGGCCCTATTCACTTAAGGTAGAAAATTTAGAAAATTTCCGAAGTATTAAGTAGCTTAAAATCAAATACAGAAGAAAAAAAACAATCAACTAAAAATACCTTTATGGAAAGTTTACTGCTGTCAATTTATTTTTATACATCCTAGTTTTTTCTATATTTTACATTTGTATTTTTGTGTAGTGGGGATCACACTGTACACTGTTCCACATTTTAGATTTTTATTTAATAATAAAATCTAAGGATTTCCAAAACTGTAAAATTATTTGAGGGCATTATGTAATGAAACTATTTGACTTCGTTTAATGGTGTTTCCACATATTATTTAGTCACCCCCTGAGAACTGATTATTTAAGTTTTTCTAATTTTTAGCTATTATGAACAGTGCCATAATGAATATTCTCCTTTATTTCTGTTTGTGTGTATATCTGATTATTGTTGCCTTGTGGGCAGAGTTCCAAGAAGTTGAATTCCTTGTCCAATATTTTTTCACCTCTTAAAGATTTTTAATATGTTAATACAGTGCTAAAGTATCCTCTATGGTTGATTTTAATAATTGGGTTTTCAATCCCTTTATTTTGCGATTGTTTCCTGTCTACCCTGGCGATCACAATTAAGCAATTAGTTAACCCTCTGATAAGCGCACTATCGGCCCTCCCTGCCCTCCCTGCCATTGCCAGGAACCAGCTCCACCCATCCTGATGCCCCTCCAGCCTGGACACCCAGCCGACCTGGCCCCAGTTCCTCCGTGGCCTGTCTGGGTTACTGGTCACTTGGTCCTATTTCACCCTCAACCTGACCCCTCAGTCTGTGTATCTTATGCAACTTCACTTCTACTGGGTGTTGTCATAAAGAGCTATTCGTACTTTATATTTTTATTCTAACTGAATAAAGATTTTAGGTGAGAGGAGGGACACAATAATCTCATCCACACCAGGAGCCTGGAGCCTCGCTCCCTCTGCAGGCTCTGTGTCTCCTCCCAGCTCCCCAGCTGCAAGCTTTCCCTGGTGGAATCTGGCCAGACTCTGACACCGCTTTCCAAGGCGTGCAGGGCCCTGGCTATTCTTGTGGTGCTCTCTCCCCTGGGAAGGACCCACTGGGCCCTCCATGCCACATGGAGTCTCCATGGGCCACAGGAAGTTGGCATGTCTGGAGAAGGGCCAGAGCTGGACACTAGGATTTCTTGAGGATAATTGGTCCTGGGCTCCAACTCTTGCTCACCTGGAGAAAATGGAGCCACAACGGTGATGGCTTCAGCTCTCAGGGAGGTGAACCGATGGGGGTCCATCCCAGTCATGAGGCTGGCTGCTCTGCCATTGGGCCAACAGCTTGGGTATCTGTAGAGGTGTGGCTGGCTCAGATGGCCTTTTGTCCCTCTTGAAGCCAAATCCTGGCACCTGGAAATAGGAACTTCTGGGGCTTTTTGACTTTTGTTTTTTGCAATTTTTCTTACAAGCTGGTTATTGTTTTTGTCTCTTTTAGATGTTTCATTGCACCTTTATTGTGGCATCCAAACCCTGGAACTTTGAACTCAATATGCTGAAGAAAGAATGTCAGCCTGTCTAATGGTCTTCTAGCACATTCTGCCACTCTCATGAGCATTTAAAGAAGCAAAAACACTTGCAAAACATTTAAATAACACATCTGACCTATTGACTTCATTTTGTAGCCTTCTTGCTTTTTTGTGCATTCTTCAGGCGTGGAGGCTGAGAATGTGGTGCTGGGCTGTGTAGTGTCTTCTGCTTGGTCAATGCATTTACCAGCAGGGGCAGTCTGCTCCCAATGAATGGAAGAGAACATGAACCTGTTTCCGTATTTCACCAAACTCTGGGCACAAGTTACTTTTCACTGACAGCTCTTTGTGTGAAACTAATAGGAAGATCCACCCCTCCACTGCTTCAGGCTGGTGGGTAGTTTCTGCAAGGCTCTGAAGATGCATGGAGAATGTCCATCCATGGATTTCCACAGAAATCTCCCTGCCCAGGGCTCTGGAAGACACAGCAAAATGGCTTTAGAAACAGTTTTAACCCGCCCCCACCCCCCGATCCAACCTGGGAGCTAGCTGTATCATTTGGAGATTTGTGTTTTACTTTTGGTTTTGAATTGAGGCAGAAAAATGCAAGAGTGATGGTACATGGAGAGTAGGCTGCATTTGTGCATGTGTGTGTGTGTGTGTGTGTGTGTGTTTGTGTGTTCATGCATGTGTGTGCTCACACAGGGTAAGAGGTATAATCTAATGCTGCATGACTGATCACCCTGCCCTTGGTGCTTAAGCAATGTATTTATATCTCCGTGGTCTCTGTGCACCAGGGGTCTGGGGTGACTTGGCTGATGTCACCTATCCGGTCACATTCAGGGTCTGATGGCACTGCCGTCGTCTGAAGGTGAGTTTGGCCCTGGAGAACCCACTCTCCAGGCGGCTTGCCCTCCCGGCTGCTGGTTGGCGTTGGCTGTCAGCAGGTGGCCTCTGCTATCCTCAGTGCGGGCCTCTCCACTTGGCCTCTCTGCGCTGGGTAAGGGAGATCGGTTCCTCTGGACAGAGTGTCCAAGAGATGGGGATGGAAGCCACAGCACCCTCGGTGACCCAGCTTCAGATGTGACACACCATCAACTCTGTGTTGTTGGTCACCTAGATCAGCTCTGGTTCAGTGTGGGAGGGGAGGCTTAAAGGTGTGATGACCAGGAGATAAGGTTC
>NW_006791371.1:85619-121688 GCF_000442215.2 Lipotes vexillifer | reverse complement strand
TTCAGCAGAGGCCATGGAGGAGGCAGGCTCTCACTGTGTGCGTGTGTGTCTGTGTATGTGTGTCTGTGTGCGTGTGTATGTGTATGTGTATGTGTAGGGCTGGGCTGAGATGGTGAAGCGGGTCAATATGACAAAAAGGAAGCACGTTCCAAAATGTAGGTGTGGAAACTACAGCACTGGTGTGCAGGTGAGAGCCAGCCAGCCAGGTAAGTGTCAACAACCACACAGGAACAGGTCGAAGCCCACCTGGCTGACAGGTGAACCCTCCCTGGGACTCCTCCTCTGGCAGAACTTGTCTGCTGTGAGCATCTGTGAGGGGCGGGCTGGACAGTGAGGTGCCTGATGCTCCTGAGAGGAGCCCTCCGCCAATGCAGGATGTGGGGGAGAAATACCTCAGTTCTTTTTTTATAAATTACAATGTAATTGACCTACAACACTCTTAGTTCCAACTGCACAAAAATATTCCTCTATTGTACAAAGTGATCCCCAAGATAAGTCTATTTACTACCCGTCACCCTATTGATACAAAGGTATTACAATATTATTGACTGCCCCCATGCTTGACCTTTCATCCTTGTGTCTCACTTATAAGTAGACTTTTGTACCTCTTAATCTCCCTCGCCCTTTACATTCAGCCCCCTCCCCGCAACATAGATCATCAAGAATTTTGGGGGTAAAAAAGGAGAAAGAGTCACAAATGCACCTTCCAGGAGGGCATGTTGCTTTCCCTGGCTGACCATCGCCACAAGGAAACCAGTTTCCAAATCCCACGTCTGTTCTAGCTCCATGGGAGTCTGGGGACCAGGGCTGGGGGAGGTGCAGATGGGGGAGCAGGCTGAGGAGTACACAGGGAAGGGAAGGCCAGCTGCTGGGTGTGTCCCTGTGTCCATCACCAGACAACCCAACCCTTCCTGTACACCGGAGAGGCCCGGGCAACTTCAAAGTCCTCCCAAAGTCTCCACTTGCTTGTACATTTGCGTTGAGCCCTTATTTATTGAGCCCCAGGGCAGTGCCTGGACCCACACACGTGGGAAAGCTGAGGAAAGTGTCCAAATGTGCCCCTGGCAGATGGGAAAGTGGGCACTAACATACCCTACCCCTAAACCTAACCCTTAACCTAAGCCTTACCTTAACCTATACCCTAATCCTAACCCGTACACTAACACTAACCTGTACCCTAACACGTACACTAACCGTAACCCATTGTCATACCCTAACCTGTACCCTAAATGACACCCGTTCCCTAATACTAACCATAAAACTAACCCTAACCCTAAAACTTACCCTAAGCCCTACCCTAATCCTAATCTGTACACTAACACTAACCCGTATCCTAACACGGACACTAACCCTAACGCATTGTCATACCCTAAACTGTACCGTAAACCGTACCCGTTTCCTAAAATTAACTGTAACCCTAAACCTAACCCTTACCCTAAGGAATACATTAAGCTGAACAGTAATCCTAAACCATACACTAACATGTACCTTAACATGTACCCTAACCCTAACATGTTGTCATACCCTAATCTGTACCTTAAACCGTACCCGTTCCCTAAACTTAACCCTAACCCTAAACCTAACCCTAACCCTAAACCATTGTCATACCCTAACCTGTACCCTAAATGGTACCCGCGCCCTAACACTAACTCTAACCCTAAACCTAACCCTAACACTTACCCTAAGCCTTACCCTAAACCCTAACCTAATACTAACCCATACAGTAACACTAACCCATATCCTAACACGTACCCAAACACTAACACATTGCCGTACACTAACCTGTACTGTAAATCGTACCCGCACCCTAACCCTAGCTGTAACCCTGTTCCAAGACATAACCCTTACCGTAAGCCTCACCCTAACCTGTAGTCTAATCCAAACCCATACACTAACACTAACGCGTACCCTAACATGTACCCTAACACTAAACCATTATCGTAACCTAACCTATAACTTAAACCATACCTGTTCCCTAACCCTAACTCTAAACCTTACCCTAAGCCTTCCCCTAACCCCTACCCTAATCTTAACACATACACTAATACTAACCCGTGCCCTAACACGTTCCCTAACCCTAAACCGTTGTGGAACCCTAACATGTATCCTAAACAGTACCTGTTCCATAACCTTAACTCTAACACTAACCCTAAACCTAACCCTAAACCTAACACTTACCCTAAGCCTTACCCTAAGCCTTACCCTAACATGTACCCTAATCCTAACCCATACACTAACACTAAACCGTACCCTAAAACTTACACTAACTGTAACCCATTGTCATACCCAAACCAGTAAACCGAACGGTACACACTCCCTAACACTAACCCTAACCCTAAACTTAACCCTTACCCTAAGCCTTACCCTAACCCATAACCTAATTCTACTCCATACACTAACACTAACCCATACACTAACACGTACCCTAACCTTAAACCATTGTCATACCCTAAACTGTGCCCTAAACCGTACCCATCCCTAACCCTAACCCTAACACCAAACCTAAGCCTTACTCTAAACCGTACCCTAACCCTAAGCCATACACTAACACTATCCCATATCCTAACATGTATCCTAACCCTAACCAATTGTCGTACCCTAACCTGTAACGTAAACTGTACCCATAGCCTAACCCTAACCCGAACACAAAACCTAACGCTTACCCAAAGGCTTACCCTAACTCGTACACTAATTCTAACCCGTACACTAACACTAATGTGTACCCTAACACACACCGGAACCCTAAACCATTGTCATACCCTAACATGTACCGGAAACTGTACTCATTCCCTAACCCTAACCCTAAGACTATCCCTTACCCTAAGCCTTACGCTAAACCGTACACTAATCCTAGCCCATACACTAACACTAACCCATACCCTAACATGTACCCTAACCCTAACATGTTGTCATATCCTACGCTGTATCCTAAACCATACCCATTCTCTAACCCTAACCCTAAACCTAATGCTAACCCTTACCCTAAGCCTGACCCTAACCTGTATCCTAATCCTAACCTGTAAACTAACACTAACATGAAACTTAACACATACCCTAACCCTAAAACGTGGTACCCTAAGCTGTACCCTAAACCATACCTGTTTCATAAACCTAACCCTAACCCTTACCCTAAGACTTACTCTAAACTGTACCCTAAACCTAACCCGTACACTAACAATAACCTGTATCCTTACACGTACCTTAAACCTAGCCCGTTGTTGTACCCTACCATGTACCCTAAACCGTACCAGTCCCCTAACCCTAACCCTAATCCTAAGCCTAACCATAACCCTAAACCTTACCCTAAGCCTTACCCCAAACCAAACCCTAACCCTAACCCGTACTCTAAAACTAAACTGTACACTCACATGTACCCTAACTCTAACTCATTGTCATACCCTAGCACATACTATAAATCGTACCCATTCCCTAACCCTAACCCTACCCTAACAATAAACCTAACCCTTACCCTAAGCCTTATCCTAACCCATACCCTAATCCTAACCAGTCCACTAACCCTAACCCATATCCTAACACGTACCCTAACCCTTCCCTGTTGTCGTCCCCTAACCTGTACCCTAAACCATACCCTTTACCTAACCCTAAACCTAACCTTAACACTAAACCTTACCTGAAGGCTTACCCTAAACCGTACCCTAATCCTAACCCGTACACTAACAATAACACATACCCTAACATGTATCCTAACCCAAGTGCATTGACGTACCATAAAGTGTACCTTAAGCCATACCCATTCCCTAACCCAAACCTTAACCCTAACCCTAATGCTCACAGTAACTCTTACCCTAAGCCTTACCCTAACATGTACCCTAATCCTAAACTGTACACTAAAACAGAACCATACTTTAACACGTACCCTAAGCCTAACCTGTTGTCGTACACTAACTTGTACCCTAACCCTTACCTGTTCCCTAATGATAACCCTAAAACTAACCCTAACTCTCACCCTTACACTAAGCCTTACCCTAACACGTACGCTAATCCTAACCTGTACACTAACACTAAACCATAACCTAACACATAACCTAACCCTAAATCGTATCCTAACATGTCCCCTAAACAGTACCCATTCTCTAACCCTAACCCTAACCCTAACTCTAATCCTAACCCTTAACCTAAGCCTTAATCTAAACCTTACCACAATCCTAATCCACACTAACACTAACGCATACCCTAACATATACACTAACCCTAAAACATTGTCATACCCTAACAGGTACCCTAATCCGTACCTGTTCCCTAACCCTAACCATAAACCTAACACTAACCCTAACCGTTACCCTAAGCCTTACTCTAAACCATACCCTATTCCTAAACCGTACACTAACACTAAAACATTCCCTCACACGTTCCCTAACCCTAACCCGTTGCTGTACCCTAACCTGTACCCTAAACCATACCTGATCCTTAACTGTAACCCTATCCCTAACACTAACACTAACCATAAATCTTACGCTAAGCCTTACCCTAAACCGTACCCTAATCCTAACACATACACTAACACTAACCCATACCCTAACACGTACACTAACCATAAACGGTTGTCATACACTAACCTGTACCCTACATGGTACCCATTCCCTACCAATAATGCTAACGTTAAATCTAAGCCTAACACTTACCCTAAGCCTAACCATAACCCTAGTCATTACACTAACACTAAAACATATCCTAACACGTATCCTAACCCTAAACCGTTGTTGTACCCTAACCTATACTGTAAACCGTACACATACCCTAACCCTAACCCTAAGCCTTACCCTAACCTATACACTAATTCTGACCCCATACACTAACACTAATGCGTGACCTAACATGTACCCTAACCCTAAACTGCTAACCTGTACCCTAAAGTGTAACACTTCCCTAACCCTAACCCTAACCCTAAACCTTACCCTATGCCTTACCCTAAACTCTACCCTAATCCTAACCCATACACTAACACTAACCCATACCCTAACACATTCCCTAACCCTAACCCGTTGACGTACCCTAACCTGTACCCTAAACGGTACCCGTTCCATAACCCTAACCCTAAACCTAACCCTTATGCTAAGAGTTACTCCAAATTGCACCCTAATCCTAAACCGTCCACTAACCCTAACCTGTATCCTAACACTTACCCTAACCCTAATCCTTTGTCGTACTCTAACATGTACCATAAACCGTACCTGTACCCTAACCTTAACCCTAACCCTAACCCAAAACCAAACCCTTACCCTAAGGCTTACTCTAAACCGTACCCTAATCCTAACCCGTACACTAACTTTAAAGTGTACCCTAACAGGTACCTTAACACTAATCTGTTGTTGTACCCTAACCTGTACTCTAAATTGTACCTATTCTCTAACCCTAACCCTAATCCTAACCCTAATTCTAATTCTTACCCTAAGCCTTCCAGTAACTCGTACCCTAATCCTTCCCCGTACACTAACACTAACCTGTACCCTAACACGTATACTAACTGTAACCCATTGTTATACCCTAACCTGTTCGCTAAATGATACCCATTCCTTAACACTAACCTGAACCCTAAACCTAAACCTAACCCTTACACTAAGCCTTACCCTAATCTGTACCCTAATCCTAACCAATACACTAACACTAACACGTACTCTAATACGTACCCTAACCCTAAACCATGGACGTACCCTAACCTGTACCCTAAACTGTACCATTTCCCTAGCCCTAACCCTAACCCTAACCATAAACCAAAACCTAACACTGACCCTAAGCATTACCCTAACCTGAACCCTAATTCTAACCCATACACTAACACTAATGCATACCCAAACACGTACCCTAACCCTAAACAATTGTCATACCCTAAGCTGTACCGTAAACCATACTAGTTCCCTAGCCCTAACCCTAACCCAAACCCTTAACATAAGCCTTACTCTAGACAGTACCCTAATCCTAACACAAACACTAACACTAAGCCTTAGCCTAAAATATACCCTAACCCTAACATGTTGTCGTACACTAACCTGTAACCCTAAACCGTACCCATTCCCTAATCCTAACCCTACCCTAACCCTAAACCTAACACTTCCCCTAAGCGTTACCCTAAACCATACCCTAACCCTAACCCATCAACTAATCCTAACACATAGCCTGACACATACCCTAACACAAAACAGTTGTTGTACCCTAAACCATACCTGTTGCCTAACCCTAACCCTCAACCTAACCATTACCGAAGCCTTACCCTATCCCATACCCTAATCCTAACTAGTACACTAACACTAATGCATACACTTAAATGTGCCCTAAACTTAAACCATTGCCGTACACTAACAGGTACCCTAAACCGTACCCATTCCCTAACACTAAATCTAACCCTAACCTTAACCCTTACCGTGAGCCTTACTCTAAACCGTACCCTAATCCTAACCCAGACCCTAACACATACCCTAAACCTAACCCATTGTCGAGCCCTAACCTGTACTCTAACACATACAATAACCCTAAATGGTTGCCATAACCTAAGCTGTACTCTAAACCGCACCTGTTCCATAACCCTAGCCCTAAGCCTAAGCCTTACTCCAAACAGTACCCTAACCTAAAACGTACAGTAACACTAACCAGTACCCTAACACGTCCCTAACCGTAACCCGTTTTTGTACCCGAACTTGTACCCTAAACCGTACCAGTTCCCTAACCCTAATCCTAACCCTAACCCTAACCCTAACCCTAACCGTTCCCTAAACCTAACCCTAACCCTAACCCTAACTCTTACCTGAAGACTTACTTTAACCCGTACCCTAATCCTATCCCATACACTAACACTAACCTGTACCCTAATACATACCCTAGCCCTAATCCATTCTCATACCCTAACCTGTACCCTAAACCACACCCATTCCCTAAACCTAACCCTACCCTAACCCTAAACCTAACCCTTACCCTAAGCCTTACCCTCACCCATACCCTAATTATAACTCATATAGTAACACTAATGTGAACCCTAAAACTTACCCTAACCCTAAAAAGTTGTTGTACACTATCCTGTACCCTAACCATACCACTTCCTTAAGCCTAACATAAACCCTAGCACTTACACTTACCCTAAGCCTTCCCATAAACCGTACCCTAATCCTAACCCGTACACTAACACTAAAGCATACCCTAACATGTACACTAAATGTAACCCATTGTCATACCCTAACCTGTTCCCTAAAAGGTACCCGTTCCCTAACACTAAACCTAACCCTAAACCTAAATCTAGCCCTTACCCTAAGCCTTACCCTAACCCTTACCCTAAACCTATCCCGTACACTAACACTAAACCTAACCCTAAACCTAAATCTAGCCCTTACCCTAAGACTTACCCTAACCTGTACCCTAAACCTATCCCGTACACTAACACTAACCCATACCCTAACCCTAAACCGTTGTCATACCCTAACCTGTACCATAAACCGTACCTGCATCTGAACCATAACCATAACCCTAATCCAAAACCTAACACTTACCTTAAGCCTTTCTCCAAACCATGCCCTAATCCCAACCTGTACACTAACATTAACCAGTACCCTAACACGTAACCTAAGCTAAAGCATTGTCTTACCCTAATATTTACCCTAAACTGTACGCCTTCCCTAACCCTAACCCTAACCCTTACCCTATCCCTAAACTTTACCCTAAGCCATACTTTAAACTGTACCCTAATCCTAACCCATACACTAATACTAACCAGTAACCTAACATGTACCCTAACCCTAAACCATTGTCATAACCTAATATGCACCCTAAACGGTACCCGTTCCCTAACCATAACCCTACCCTAACCTTAAACTTAATCCTTACCCGAAGACTTACTCTAACCAGTACCCTAATCCTAATTCCTCCACCAACCTTAACCCGTATTCTAAGACGTACACTAACCCTAATCCTTTGTCAAACACTAACCTGTACCATAAACCGTACCCGTACCCTAACACTAACCCTAACCCAAAAACTAAGACTTATCGCAATACTCACTCCAAACCATACCCTAATCCTAACCAGTACAATAACACTAACTAGTACCCTAACACGTACCCTAAATCTGTTGTTGTACCCTAAACTGTACCCTAAAGCTTACCTCTTCCCTAACCCTAACCCTAACCCTAAACCTAATTCTCACCCTAACCCTAACCCTTAGCCTAAGCCTTCCCGTAACCCATACCCAAATCCTAACCTGTACATAAACACTAAAACATACTGTAACATGTACCATAATCCTAACCATTGTCATACCCTAACCTGTATCGTACAACGTACCTGTACCCTAATGCTAACCCTAAACCTAACGCAAAACCTAAACCTTACCCTAATCCTTCCCATAACCCGAACTGTAATTCTAACCCATACACTAACAATAACACCCACCCTAACACGTATCCTAACGCTAAACCATTGTCGTACTGTAACCTGTGCCCTAAACCGTACCTGTTCCCTAACCAAAACCGAACCCTAACCCTAAACCTAACCCTTACCCTAAACCTTACCCTAACCTGTAACCTAATCCTAACCCGTCCAATAAACCTAACCCATATCCTAACACGTACCCTAACTCTAAACCATTGTCATACCCTAAAGTGTACCCGAAACCATACCCGTTGCGTAACCCTAATCCTATCCCTAACGCTAACCCTAACCCTTACCCTAAGACTTACCCTAACCCATGCCCTAACCCTAACCAGTACACTAACAATAACCCATACCCTAACACGTACCCTAAGAATAAACCATTGTCATACCCTAACATGTACTCTAAACTGTACCCATTGCCTAACATACACCCTAATCCTAACTGTAACCCTAACATTTACCCTAAGACTTACCCAACCTGTGTCCTAATTCTAACCCGTCCACTAACACTAACCCGTACCCTAACACGTATACTAACCCTGAACCATTGTTGTACCCTAAAGCTTACACATTCCCTAACCCTTACCCGAACCTTAACTCTAATCCTAACCCTTACCTGAAGCTTTACCCTAAACTGTACTCTAATGCTAACCCATACACTAACACTAACACATGCCCTAACATGTATGCTAACCCTAAGACATTGTCATAGCCTAACCTGTACCCTAAACCTTACACATTCCCTAACCCTAACCCTAACCCTAACTCTAAACCTAACTCTTACCCGAAGCCTTACCTTAACCCGACTCTAATGCTAACCCATACACTAACAACAACCCATAACCTAACACATACGATAACCCTATACTGTTGTTGTACCCTAACCTCTACCCTAAACCTTACCCATTCTGTAACCCTAAACCTAACCCTAATTCTAACCCTAAGCCTTACGCGAAGACTTACTCTAACCCGTAATCTAATGTTAACCCGTACACTAACACTAACCCGTACCATAACATATGCTAAACCTAAACCGTTGTTATACCATAACCTGAACCCCAAACCTTACCAATACCCTAACATTAACCCTAACGCTAACTATAACCTTATCAATTACCCGAAGTCTTACCCTAACTTGTACCTTAATGATAACCTGTACGCTAACATTAACCCCTAACCTAACACCTACGCTAACCTTAAACCGTGTTTTATGTTAAACTGCACCCAAAATAGTACCTGTTCCCTAACATTAACCCTAGTTCTAACTGTAAACGTAAACCTTATCTTAAGCCTTACCCTAACCAGTGTTCTAATGCTAACCCGTACTCTATAACTAACCCATACCCTAAAACGTATGCTAACCCTATACTGTTGTCATGCCCTAACATGTACAGTAAAACTTACCCATTCCCTAACCCTAACCCTAACCCTAACTCTAAAGTTATTCCTTACCCGAAGCCTTACCCTAAACCGTACCCTAAAGCTAACCCGTACACTAACACTAACCCATACCCTAACACGTACGCTAACCCTAAACCATTGTCGTACCCTAAACCGTACCTGATACCTAACACTAACACTAACCCTAAACCTAAACCTAACACTTACCCTTAGCCTTACCCTAAACCGTACCCTAAAGCTAACCCGTACACTAACACTAACCCATACCCTAACACGTACGCTAACCCTAAACCATTGTCGTACCCTAAACCGTACCTGATACCTAACACTAACACTAACCCTAAACCTAAACCTTACCCTTATCCTAAACCTTACGCTAACCCGTGGTCTAATCCTAACCCGGACACTAACATTAACACATACCCTAACATGTACGCTAACCCTTAAGCTTTGTCGTACCTTAACATTTACCCTAAAACTTACCCATTCCCTAACCGTAACCTTAATCCTATCTCTAACTCTAACCCTTACCCGAAGCCTTACCCTTACACATACCTTAATGCTAACCCGTACACTAACACTAACTCATACCTTGACATGTACGGTAACACTAAACCATTGTTGTACCCTAACCTGTACGCTAAACCGTACCAATTGAATAACACTAAACCTAATCCTAACCCTAACCCTAACCCTTACACGAAGCCTTACCCAAACCAGTGTTCTAATCCTAACCTGTGCACCAACACTAACCCATACCCTAACACGTACCTTAAACCTAAACTGTTGTCCTACCCTACCTTGTGCATTAAACCATACCTGTATCCTAACACTAACCCTAATCCTAAATATAACCCTTACCCTAAGCCTTATCCTAACCCATGTTCTAATCCTAACCTGTAAACTAACACAAACCCATACCTTAACACGTAGGCTAAACCTCAACCGTTGTCTTACCCTAACCTGTACACTAAACCTTACCCATTCCCTATCCCTAAACCTAAACCTAACTCTAACCCTAACCCTTACCTGAAGCTTTAACCTGACCCATACCCTAATGCTAACCCATACACTAACATTAAACCGAACCCTAACATGTACGTTAACACTATACAGTTGTTGTACCCTAACCTGTAAGCTAAATCTTACCCATTCCCTAAACCTAAACCTAATCCTAACTTTAAACTTAACTCTTACCGTAAGCCGTACCCTATCCCGTACCCTAATTGTAACCCGTACACTAACACTAACCCCTAACCAAACACGTACGCTAAACCTAAACTGTTGTCGTATCCTAACCTGTACCCTAAACCATACTTATTCCTTAACACTAACCCTTATCCTAACTCTAACCATAACCCTTACCCTAAGCCTTACCCTAACACGTGTTCTAATCGTAAACCGTACACTAACGCTAACACGTACCCTAACACGTACGCTAACTGTAAACCGTTGTCTACCCAAAAATGTACCCTAAACCTTCCCCATTCCTTAACCTTAACCCTAACCCTAACCCTAAACCTTTTCTGAAGCCTTACCCTAACCATCCTCTAATGCTATCCCGTAAACTAACAAGAAACCCTACCCTAACACGTACGCTAACCGTAAACATTTGTCATACCCGAAATTGTGCCCTAAACTGTACCCGTTCCCTAATGCTAACCCTAATCCAAATCCTAACCCTAACCCTTACCCTAACCCGTGTTCTAATACTAACTTGTACACTAACACCAACCCTTACCCTAATACGAATGCTTACCCCTAACCGTTGTCATACCTTAACCTGTACCCTAAACTTTACCAATTTCCTAACCCTAACCCTAACTTTAACCCTAAGACTTACCCTAACCCGTACACTAACACTAACCTGCACCCTAACACGTATTCAAACACTAAATCGTTGTTGTAACCTAACCTGTACCTTAAACCTTACCATCCCCTAACCCTAAACCTAACCCTAACTCTATCCCTAACCCATACCCGAAGCCTTAACCTAGCCCATATCCTAATGTAACCCATACACTAATTCTAACTCATACCCTAACATGTACGCTAACCCTAAACCATTGTCATAACCTAACCTGTACACTAAATCTTACCCATTTCCTAACCCTAAACCTAACCCTAACTCTAAAACTAAGCCTTACCCGAAGCCTTACCCTAACCTGTAAACTAATGCTAACCCGCAAACTAACACTACCCATACCCTAACAAGTACGCAAACATTAAAACGTTGTCATACTCTTACTTGTACCCTACACCTTCCTTGTACTCTTGTCATACTCTTACTTGTACCCTACACCTTACTCATTCCCTAACTCTAACCCTAATACTAACTCTAGGCCTAACAATTACCCGAAGCCTTACCATAACCCGTAGCCTAATGCCAACCCATCCACTAACACTAAACCGTACCCTAACACGTATGCTACCCCTAAACCGTTGTCATACCATAACCTGAACCCTATACCTTACCCAATCCGTAATGCTAACCATAACCCTAACTCTAACCCTAACCCGTACCTGAAGCCTTACACTACCCTGTACCCTAATGCTAACCCGTACACTAACACTAAGCCATACCATAACACGTACGCTAACCGGAAAACGTTGTCATACCATAACCTGTACCCTAAGCTGTTCCCGTTCCCTAACACTAACCCTAATCCTAACTCTATCCCTAATACTTACATTAAGCCTTACCCTAACCCGTGTTCTAATCCTAAACCATACACTAACACTAACCCATACCCTAACACATACGCTAACCGTAAACCATTGTCATACCCTAACCTGTACCCTAAACCTTACCCATTCCATAACCTTGACCCTAACCCGAAATCTAACGCTAATCCTTACCCGAAGACTTAGCCTAACCCGTTCCCTAATGCCAACCCATACACTAACACTAACCAATAACCTAACACGTATGATAACCCAAAACCGTTGTCATACCCTAGTATGTACCCTATAGCTTACCCATTCCCTAAACCTAACTGTAACCCTAACTCTAAACTTAAACCTTACCCACGGCTTAACCTAACCCATACACTAATGCTAACCAAAACACGAACACTAAACCTTACCCAAAAGTGTATGCTAACCCTAAAACGTTGTCTTACCCTAACCTGTACCCAAAAACTTACCCATTCCCTAATCCTAACTCTAACCCTAAACCTTACCCTAACCCGTACTCTAATGCTAACCCTTACACTGACATTAACCCGTATCCTAACACATATGCTAACCCTAAACGGTTGTCGTACCATAAACTGTACCCTAATCTGTACCCATTCCCTAACACTAACCGTAATCCTAACTCTAACCCTAACCCTTACTTGAAGCCTTACCCAAACCATACCCTAATGCTAAATCGTACACTAATAGTAATCCGAACGCTAAAACGTTCGCTAACCATAAACGGTTGTTGTACACTAACATGTACCCTAAACCGTAGCTGTTCACTAACACTAACCCTAATCCTAACCCTATCCCTAACCCTTACACAAAGCCGTACCCTAACACATGTTCTAATCCTAAACTGTACATTTACATGTATGTTAACCCTAAAATGTTGTTGGGCCCTAAACTGTACGCTAAACCTTAGCCATTCCCTAACCCAAAACCTAATCCTTACTCACCCTAACACTTACCCGAAGCATTACCCTATCCTATTCCCTAATGCTAACCCATAGACTAACACTAATACATACCCTAACATGTATGCTAATGCTAAACCATTGTGGTACCATAAATTGTACCCTAAAACTTACTCATTCCCTAACCCTAAACTTAACACTAACTCTAACACTAACACTTACCCGAAGCCTTACCCTAATGCGTATCAAAATGCTAACCCCTACACTATCACTAACCCGTACCATAACACGTACGCTAAGCATAAACCTATGCCGCACACTAAATTGTACCCTAAACCTTATCTGTTTTTAAACCCTAACACTAACCCTAAATCTAACCCTAACCCTTACACGAAGCCTTACCCTAAACCATACCCTAATCCTAACCCATCCACTAACACTATCCAGTACCGTAAAACATGGGCAAACCCTAATCCTTTGTCATAACCTAAACTGTACCCTAAACTTTCCCCGTTCCCTAACTCTAACTCTAACCCTAACCCTACCCCTAAACCTTACCTGAAGCGTACCCTAATCCGTGCCCTAATCCTAACCCGTACACTAACACTAACCCATACCCTAACACGTACGCTAACCCTAAACTGTTGTCGTCCCCTAACCTGTACCCTAAACCGTCCCCATTCCCTAACCCTAACCCTAACCCTAACCCTACCCCTAAAACTTACCTGAAGCCTTACCCAAACCCGTACCCTAATCCTAACCCGTACACTAACACTAACCCATACCCTAACACGTACGCTAACCCTAAACTGTTGTCGTCCCCTAACCTGTACCCTAAACCGTCCCCATTCCCTAACCCTAACCCTAACCCTAACCCTACCCCTAAAACTTACCTGAAGCCTTACCCAAACCCGTACCCTAATCCTAACCCGTACACTAACACTAACCCGTACCCTAACCCGTACATTAACCCCAAACCATTTTTGTAAACTTATCTGTACCCTAAACCATCCCTGTTCCCTAACTCTAACTCCCACCCAGGCCTAACCCTAAACCTTACCGAAGCCTTACCCTAAACCGTGCCCTAATCCTAACCCGTAAACTAAAACTATCACCTACCATAACACGTACGCTAACCCTAAACCGTTTTCGTAACCTAACCTGTACCCTAAACCATCCCCATTCCCTAACACTAACACTAAACCTAACCCTAAGCCTAAACCTTACCCGAAGCCTTACCATAACACGTGACCTAATACTAACCCGTACACTAACACTAACACGTACCCTAACACGTAAGCTAATCCTAAACCATTGTCATAACCTAACCTGTACCCTAACCATCCCTGTTCCCGCATCCTAAAGCTAACCCTAACACTACCCTTAACCCTTACGTGAAGCTTTACCCTAACCTATGCCCTAATACTAACACGTACACTAAAACTAACCCCTACCATAACACGTATGCTAAACCTAAACCATTATCGTAACCTAAACTGTACCCTAAACTGTCCATGTTCCCTGACCCTAAACCTAAACCTAACCCTAACCCTAACCCTTACCAGAAGCCTTACCCTAACACTTGCACTAAACCTAACCCGTACACTAACATTAACCTGTACCCTAACAGGTACGCTAACCCTAAAACGTTGAGATACCATAAGATGTACCCTAAGGCATCCCCATTTGCTAACCCTAAAACTAACCCTAATCCTACCCTTAATCCTAATCCGAAGCCTTACCCTAAACCGTGCCCTGATCCTAACCCATACACTAACACTAACCCATGCCCAAACACGTGGAATAAACCTAAACCGCTGTTGTAACCTCAACTGTACCCTAAACCGTCCCAATTCCCTAACCCTAACCCTAACCCTAAGTCTTACCCGAAGTGTACACTAACCCGTGCCTTAATCATAACTCGTACACTAACACTAACGCATACTCTAACACGTACGCTAAACCTTAACCGTTGTCGTACCCTAACCTGTACCCTAAACCATCCCCATTCCCTAATGCTAACCCGAAACCTAACCCTTACCCTAAGCATTACCCGAAGCCTTACTCTAGCCCGGCCCTAATCCTGAACCATACACTAACACTAACGCGTGCCCTAACACGTACGCTAACCCTGAACCATTGTCGTCCCCTAACCTGTAACCTAAACCGTCCCCATTCCCAAACCCTAACCCTAACCTTAAACCTAACCCTAAACCTAACCCTAAACCGTACCCTAATCCTAAACCGAAAACTAACACTAACCCGTACCATAACACATACGCTAACACTAAAATGTTTTCGTAACGTAACCTGTACCCTAAACCGTCCCTGTTCCCTAACCCTAACCCTAAACCAGCCTTAATCCTAGCCCTTACCGGAAGCCTTACCCTAACCCGTGCCCTAACCTAAACTGTACACTAACACAAAGCCTAACACTAACTCATACGCTAACCCTAAACTGCTGTCGTACACTAACCTATAGCCTAAACCGTCCCAATTGCCTAACACTAAGCCTTACCCTAAGCCTAAACCTAACACTTACCCAAAGCCTAACCCTAACACGAACCCTAATCCTAACCCGTACACTTACACTAAATGGTACTCTAAAACGTACATTAAACATAAACCGTTGTCATACACTAACCTGTACCCTAAACTGTCCCCATTCCCTAACCCTAACCCTAACTCTAACCCTTACCCAAAGCCTTACCCCAACCCGTGCCCTAAACCTAAAACGTACACTAACACTAACCCGTACTCTAACACGTACGCTAACCCTAAACCGTTGTCGTACACTATCCTGTACCCTAAACCGTCCTTGTTTCCTAACACAAACACTAAACCGAACCCTAACCCTAACCCTAACCCTTACCTGAAGCCTTACCTTAACCATGCCCTAATCCTAACCTGTACACTATCACTAATTCGTGCCCTAACACGTACACTAAACCTAAGGGGTTATTGTATGCTAACTTGTACCCTAAACCGTCCTGTTCCCTAACCCTAACCCTAACCCTAACCCTAACCCTAACTGTTACTCGAAGCCTAACTCTCACCTGTGCCCTAAACCTAACCCGTACAGTAACATTAACCCGTGCCCTAACACGTATGCTAACCCTAAACCACTGTCGTACCCCAACTTGCACCCTAAACCGTCCCCATTCCCTAACCCTAACCTTAACTTTAACCCTAACCCTAACCCTTACCTGAAACATTACCCTAACCCGTGCCCTAATCTGAACCCGTACACTAACACTAACCTGTGCTCTAACACGTACGCCAACACTAAAAAGTTGTCATACACAAACCTGTACTCTAAACCATCCCCGTTGCCTAACCCTAACCCTAACCCTAACCCTAACCCTAACCCTAACCGTTACCAGAAGCCTCACGTTCACCCGTGCCCTAAACCTAACCGGTACGCTAACACTAAACCGTGCCCTAACACATACGCTAAACCTAAACCATTGTCGTACCGGAACCTGTACCCTAATATGTCCCCGTTCCCTAAACCTAAACCTAACCCTAAACGTAACACTTACCCGAAGCCTTACCCTACATCGTGCCCTAATCCTAACCTGTACACTAACACTAACACATGCCCTAACACGTACACTAACCCTAAACCATTGTCATATTCTAAACTGTACCCCAAACCATCCCCGAAATCTAACTGTAACCCTAACCCTAACCCTATCCCTAACTCTTACCCGAAGCCTTACCCTAACTGGTACCTTAATCCTAAAGTGTACACTAACACTAACCTGTGCCCTAACATGAATGCTAACCCTAAAACGTTGTTGTACCTTAACCTGTACCCTAAACCGTCACCATTCCCTAACCCTAACACTAAGCCTTAGGTGAAGACTTAACCTAAACTTTGACATAATCCTAACCCATACACTAACACTAACCCATGCCCTAACATGTACGCTAACACTAAACCATTGCCGTGCCCCAACCTGTACCATAAACCTTCCCTGTTTCCTAACCCTAACCCTAAACCTAAACCTTACCCAAAGCCACAGCCTTGCCCATGCCCTAATCCTAACCCGTACAGTAACACTAACCCGTGCCCTAAAACATACGCTAAACCTAAACCGTTGTCGTACCCTAACCTGTACCGTAAACCGTCACCGTTCCCTAATCCTAACCTCAACCATGACCCTAACCCATACCCGAAGCCTTACCCTAACCCATGCCTTAATCCTAACCCATACAATAACACTAAAACGTGCCCTAACATGTACGCTAACCCTAAACCGTTGTCGTACCCTAGCCTGTAATCTAAAACGTCCCTGTTCCCTACCCCTAACCCTAACCCTAACCCTAATGCTTACCCGAAGCCGTACTCAAACCCGTGCCCTAATCCTAAGCCGAACACTAACACCAACCCGTGCCCTAACATGTACGCTAACCCTAAACCGTTGTCGTACCCTAACCTGAACCCTAAACCATCCCAACTCCATAACCCTAACCCTAACCCTAACGTTAACCCTAACCCTTACCCGAAGCCTTACCCTAAACCGTGCCCTAATCCTAACCCATATACTAACACTAACCCATGCCCTAACACGTACGCTAACCCTAAACCGTTGTCGCACCCTAAACTGTAACCTAAATCGCCCCCTTTCCTTTCCCTAACCCTAACCCTAACCCTAACCCTTACCCGAAGCCTTACCCTAACCCGTGCCCTAATCCTAACCCATACACTAACACTAACCAGTGCCCTTACACGTCCGCTCCCCAAACCATTGTCGTACCCTAATCTGAACCCTAAATGGTCCCCGCTCCCGAACCCTAACCCTAATCCTAACCCTAACCCTTACCCGAAGCCTTACCCTAACCCGTGCCCTAAACCTAACCCATACACTAACACTAACCCGTGCCCTAACACGTATGCTAACCCTCAACCGTTGTCGTATCCTAACCTGTACTCTAAACCGTCCCTGTTCCCTAATCCTAACACTAACCCTAACCCTAACCCTAACCCTAACCATAATCCTAACACTTACCCGAAGCCTTACCCTTACCCGTGCCCTAATCCTAAACCGTACACTAACACTAAGCAGTGCCCTAACACGTACGCTAACCCTAAACCGTTGTTGTACCCTAACCTGTACCCTAAATGACCCCTGTTCCTTAACCCTAACACTTACCCTGACCCTTACCCGAAGCCTTACCCTAACCCGTGCCCTAAACCTAACCCATACACTAACACTAACCCGTGCCCTAACACGTATGCTAACCCTCAACCATTGTCGTATCCTAACCTGTACTCTAAACCGTCCCTGTTCCCTAATCCTAACACTAACCCTAACCCTAACCCTAACCCTAACCATAATCCTAACACTTACCCGAAGCCTTACCCTTACCCGTGCCCTAATCCTAAACCGTACACTAACACTAAGCAGTGCCCTAACACGTACGCTAACCCTAAACCGTTGTTGTACCCTAACCTGTACCCTAAATGACCCCTGTTCCTTAACCCTAACACTTACCCTGACCCTTACCTGAAGCCTTACCCTAACCCGTGCCCTAATCCTAACCCATACACTAACAGTAACCCATGCCCTAACACGTACGCTAACCCTAAACCATTGTCGTACCCTAACCTGTAACCTAAACCGTCCCCATTCCCTAACACTAACCCTAACCCTAACCCTAACCCTAACACTAACCCTTACCCGAAGCCTTACCCTAAACCTTGCCCTAATCCTAACCTGTAAACTAACACTAACACATACTCTAACATGTACGCTAACCCTAAACTGTTGTCGTATCCCAACCTGTACCCTAAACCGTCCCCGTTCTCTAACCCTAATCCTAACCCTAATTCTAACCCTAACCCTAAACCCAACCCATACCCGAAGCCTTACCCTAACCTGAGCCCTAATCTTAACCCGTAAAATAACACTAATCTGTACCCTAACACATACACCAACCATAAAACATTGTCATTCCACAAACTGTACCCTAAACGGTCTCCGTTCCTAACACTAACCCTAACCCTATCCCTAAATCTTACCCAAAACCTTACCCTAACCCCTGCCCTAATCCTAAACCATACACTAACAATAACCTGTACCCTAAGACGTATGCAAACCCTAAACCATTGTGGTACACTAAACTGTACCCTAAACCATACCCTTTGCTTAACCCTAACACTAACCCTAACCCTAACCATAAACTTAACCATTACCTGAATCCTTACCCTAACCACGCCCTAATCCTAACCCGTACACTAACACTAACACATGCCCTAAGAAGAACGTTAACCCTAAACGGTTGTCATACCCTAACTTGTACCCTAAACTGACCCCATTCCCTAACACTAACCCTAACCCTAACCCGTGCCCTAAACCTAACCCATACACTAACACTAAAACGTGCCCTAACAAGTAAGCTAACACTAAACCGTTGACGTACCCTAACCTGTACTCTAAAACGCCCCCATTCCTTAACCCTAACCCTAAACCTTAACCTAACACTTACCCAGAGCCTTACCCTAACCCGTGCCCTAATCCTAACCTGTACACTAACATGTGCCCTAACACATACGCTAACCATAAACCATTGACGTACCCTAACCCTAAACCTAAACCGCCCCCATTCCTTAACCCTAACACTAACCCTAACCCTAACCCTTACCCGAAGCCTTATCTTAACCCGTACCCTAATCCTAACGCGTACACTAACACTAACCCGTGCCCTAACACGTACGCTAATCCTAAACCGTTGTGGTATCCTAACCTGTAACCTAAACCACACCCATTCCTTAACCCTTACTCTAAACCTTACCCTAACCCTTACCCGAAGCCTTACCGAAACCCGTGCCCAAAACCTAACCTGTACACTAACACTAACACGTGCCCTAACACGTACGATAAACCTAAGGCGTTGTTGTACCTTAACCTGTACCTGAAACTATCTCCGTTCTCTAATCCTAACCCTATCCCTAACATTAACACTAACCCTTACCCAAAGCCTTACCCTAACCCGTGACCTAATCCTAACACGTACACTAACATTAAACCGTGTTCGAACTCGTACGCTAAACGTAAACCGTTGTCGTAACCTAACGTGTACCCTAAACCTCCCCAATTCCATAACCCTAACCCTACCCCTTACCCTACCCCTTACCCAAAATCTTACTCTAACCCGTGCCCTAACACGTACGCAAACCCTAAAACGTTGTCGTACCCTAACCTGTACCTTAAGCCGTCCCCATTCACTAACACTAACCCTAACCCTAACCCAAACACTGACTCTAAACCTTACCCGAAGCCTTACACTAACCCATGCCCTAATCCTAACCTGTACGCTAACACGAACACATGCCCTAACATGGACGCTAACCCTAAACAGTTGTCGCACTCTAACCTGTACCCTAAACCGTCCCCATTCCTTAACCCTAACCCTAATCCTAAACCTAACCCTTACCTGAAGCCTTACCTTAACCCATGCCCTAATCCTAACCCATACACTAACACTAACCCTAGCCCTAACACGTACGCTAACCGAAAACTATTGTTGTACCCTAACCTGTAACCTAAACCACCCCCATTCCTTAACCCTAACTCTAAACCATACATTAACCCTTACCCGAAGCCTTACCCTAACCCGTGCCCTAATCATAACACTTACACTAACACTAACCCGTGCCCTAACACGTACGCTAAACCTAAACATTTGTCGTACCCTAACCTGTATCCTAAACGGTCTCTGTTCCCTAACCCTAACCCTAAACTTAAACAAAAGCCTAACCCTTAACCGAAGCCTTACCCTAACCCGTGCCCTAATCCTAACCCGTACAATAACACTAACCCGTGCCCTAACACGTACGCTAACCATGAACCGTGTCGTACACAAACCTGTACCCTAAACCGTCCCTGTTCCCTAACCCTAACCCTAACCCTAACCCTAACCCTTACCCGAAACCTTACCATAACCCGTGCCCTAATCCTAACCCATACACTAACACCTACCTGTGCCCTAACTCGTACGCTAACTCTCAAACGTTGTCGTACCCTAACCTGTACTCTAAACCGTCTCCATTCCCTAACCCTAACCCAAGCCCTCAAACTAACCCTAACAATTATCCGAAGCCTTACCCTAAGCTTAGCCCTACTCCTAACCCGTACACTAACACTAAACCCTGCCCTAACACATACGCTTACCCTAAACCGTTGTCGTACCCTAACCTGTACCCTAAACCGTCCCCGACCCCGTCCCATAACCCTAACCCTAACCCTAACCCTAGCCCTTATCAGAAGCCTTACCCTAACCCGTGCCATAATCCTAACCCGAACACTAACACTAACCTGTGCCCTAACACGTTCGCTAACCCTCAACTGTTGTCATGCACTAACCTGTACCCTAACCCATCCCTGTTCCCTAACCCTAACCCTAAACCTAACCCTAACCCTAACACTTACTCAAAGCCTTACCCTAACCCATGCCCTAATCCTAACCCGTACGCTAACACTAACCCATGCCCTAACACGTACGCTAACCCTAAACCGTTGTCGTACCCTAACCTGTACCCTAAACCATCCCCGTTCCCTAACCCTAACCCTAACCCTAACCCTAACACTTACCAGAAGCCTTACCCTGACCCGTGCCCTAATCCTAAACTGTAGGCTAACACTAACCCATGCCCTAACACGTACGCTAACCCTAAACCGTTGTCGTACCCTAACCTGTACCCTAAACCGTCCCCGTTCCCTAACCCTAACCCTAACCGTTACCCGAAGCCTTACCCTAACCCGTGCCCTAATCCTAACCCGTACGCTAACACTAACCCGTGCCCTAACACGTACGCTAACCCTAAACCGTTGTCGTACCCTAACCTGTACCCTAAACCATCCCCATTCCCTAACCCTAACCCTAACCCTAACCCGAAACCTAACCCTTACCCGAAGCCTTACCCGAACCCGTGCCCTAATCGTAACCCGTGCGCTAACACTAACCCTTGTCCTAACACATAAGCTAACCCTAAACCGTTGTCATACTCTTACCTGTACCCTAAACTGTCCCCGTTCCCTAATCCTAACCCTAACCCTACCCGTTACCTGAAGCCTTGCCCTAACCAGTACCCAAATCCTAACCCGTACGCTAACACTAACCCATGCCCTAAAACGTACGTTAACCCTAAACCGTTCTCGTACCCTACACTGTACCCTAAACCTTCCCCGTTACCTAACCCTAACCCTAGCCCTAACGCGAACCCTAACCCTTACCCGAAGCCTTACCCTAACCCGTGCCCTAATCCTAATCCGTATGCTAAAACTAACCCATGCCCTACCACGTACGCTAACCCTAAACCGTTGTCGTACCCTAACCTGTACCCTACACCGTCCCCGTTCCCTAACGCTAACCCAAACCCTAACCGTTACCCGAAGCCTTACCCTAACCCATGACTTAAACCTAATCCGTACGCTAACGCTAACCAGTGCCCTAACACATATACTAACGCTTAACCGTTGTCGTACCCTAACCTGTACCCTAAACCGTCCCCGTTTCCTAACACTAAACCTAACACTAAGCCTAACTTTTACCCGAAGCCTTACAGTAACCCATGCCCTAATCCAAACCCGCCCGCTTAAACTAACCCTTGCCCTAACACGTACGCTAACCCTAAACCGTTGTCGTACCCTAAACTGTACCTGGAACCGTCCCCGTTCCCTAACCCTAACCCTAACCCTAACCCTATCTCTAACCCGAACCCTAACCCTTACCCGAAGCCTTACACTAACCCGTGCCCTAATCCTAACCCGTACGCTAACGCTAACCCGTGCCCTAACACGTACACTAACCCTCAACCATTGTTGTACCCTAACCTGTACCCTAAACCGTCCCCGTTCCCTAACGCTAACCCAAACCCTAACCGTTACCCGAAGCCTTACCCTAACCCATGACTTAAACCTAATCCGTACGCTAACGCTAACCCGTGCCCTAACACGTACACTAACCCTCAACCGTTGTTGTACCCTAACCTGTACCCTAAACCATCCCCATTCCCTAACCCTAACCCTAACCCGAACTCGAACCCTAAAACTTAATCGGAGCCTTACCCTAACCCGAGCCCTAATCCCAAACTGTACGCTAACACTAACCCGTGCCCTAACACGTATACTAACACTTAACCGTTGTCGTACCCTAACCTGTACCCTAAACGGTCCCCGTTTCCTAACACTAAACCTAACACTAAGCCTAACTTTTACCCGAAGCCTTACCGTAACCCATGCCCTAATCCTAACCCGCACGCTAAAACTAACCCTTGCCCTAAAACGTACGCTAACCCTACACCGTTGTCGTACCCTAAACTGTACCCGGAACCGTCCCCGTTCCCTAACCCTAACCCTAACCCTAACCCTTACCCGCACACTTACCCTAACCCGTGCCCTAATCCTAACCCGTACGCTAACACTAACCCGTGCCCTAACACGTACGCTAACCCTAAACCGTTGTCGTACCCTAACCCTAACACTAAACCGTCCCTGTTCCCTAACCCTAACCCTTACCCTAACCGTAACCGTTCCCCGAAGCCTTACCCTAACCCGTGCCCTAATCCTAACACGTACGCGAACACTAACCCGTGCCCTAAAAGTACGCTAACCCTAATCCTTTGTCGTACACTAACCTGTACCCTAAACAGTCCGCGTTCCCTAACCCTAACCCTAACGCTTACCCTAACCATAACCGTTACCCGAAGCCTTACCCTAACCCGTACCCTAATCTTAATCCGAACATGAAAACTAACCGGTGCCCTAACACGTACACGAAACTTCAGCCGTTGTCGTACCCTAACCTGTAACCTAAACCGTCCCCATTCCCTAAACCTAACCGGAAGCCTTGCCCTAACCCGTACCCTAATCCTACACCGTACACAAACACTAACCCATGCCCTAACACGTACACTAACCCTTAACCGTTGTCGCACCCTAACCTGTACCCTAATGCGTCCCCGTTCCCTAACCCTAACCCTAAGCCTAACCCTTACCCGAAGCTGTACCCTAACGCGTGCCCTAATCCTAACCCCTATGCTAACACTAACCCGTGCCCCAACACGTGCACTAACCCTAAACCGCTGACAAACTCTAACTTGTACCCAAAACCGTCCCAATTCCCAAACCCTAACGATAACCTTATCCCTAACCGTTACCCGAAGCCTTACCCTAACCCGTGCCCTAATCCTAACCCGTACGCTAACACTAACCCATGCCCTAACACGTACGCTAACCCTAAACCGTTGTCGTACCCTAACCTGTACCCTAAACCATCCCCATTCCCTAACCCTAACCCTAACCCAAACCCGAAACCTAACCCTTACCCGAAGCCTTACCCGAACCCGTGCCCTAATCGTAACCCGTGCGCTAACACTAACCCTTGTCCTAACACATAAGCTAACCCTAAACCGTTGTCATACTCTTACCTGTACCCTAAACTGTCCCCGTTCCCTAATCCTGACCCTAACCCTACCCGTTACCTGAAGCCTTGCCCTAACCAGTACCCAAATCCTAACCCGTACGCTAACACTAACCCATGCCCTAAAACGTACGTTAACCCTAAACCATTCTCGTACCCTACACTGTACCCTAAAACTTCCCCATTACCTAACCCTAACCCTATCTCTAACCCGAACCCTAACCCTTACCCGAAGCCTTACACTAACCCGTGCCCTAATCCTAACCCGTACGCTAACGCTAACCCGTGCCCTAACACGTACACTAACCCTCAACCGTTGTTGTACCCTAACCTGTACCCTAAACCGTCCCCGTTCCCTAACCCTAACCCTAACCCTAACCCGAAGCCTTACCCTAACTCGTGCCCTAATCCTAACTCGTACACTAACAATAACCTGTGCCCTAACACGTACGCTAACCCTAAACCGTAGTCGTACCTTAACCTGCACGCTAAACCGTTCCCGTTTCCTAACCCTAACCCTAACCCTCACCGTTACCCGAAGCCTTACCCTAACCCATGCCCTAATCCTAACCCGTACGCTAACACTAACCCATGCCTTAACACATACACTAACTTTCAACCGTTGACGTACCCTAACCCGTACCCTAAACCGTCCCCATTCCCTAACCCTAACCCTAACCCTAACCCAAACACTAACCCTTACCCGAAGCCTTACCCTAAAACGTGCCCTAATCCTAACCCGTACGCTCACACTAAACCGTGCCCTAAGACGTACGCTTACCCTCAACCGTGGTCGTACACTAACCTATACCCTAAAGCGTCCCCGTTCCCTAACCCTAACCCTAACCATTATCCTAACCCTAACCCTTATCCGAAGCCTTACCCTAACCCGTGCCCTAAACCTACGCCGTTCGCTCACACTAACCCGTGCCCTAACATGTACGCCAACCCTAAACCGTTATCGTACCCTAACCTGTAACCTGAACCATCCCCGTTCCCTAACCCTAACCCTAACCCTAGTCCTAAACCTAACCCTTACCCGAAGCTTTACCCTAAACCGTGCCCTAATCCTAACCCGTACGCTAACACTAACCCGTGCCCTAACACGTACACTAACCCTGAACCGTTGTCGTACCCTGACCTGTACCCTACACCGTCCCCGTTCCCTAACCCTAACCCTAACCCTAACCCTACCCAAAGCCTTACCCTAACCCGTGCCCTAAACCTACGCCGTACGCTAACACTAACCCGTGCCCTAACACGTACGCTAACACTAAACCATTGCCATACTCTAACCTGTACCCTAAACCGTCCCCGTTCCGTAACCCTAACCCTAACCCGAACCCGAACCCTTACCCTATACTGTGCCCTAATCCTACATCGTACACTTACACTAACCCGTGCCCTAACACGTACGCTAACCCTAAACCGCTGTCATACTCTAACCTGTACCCTAAACAGTCCCCATTCCCTATCCCTAACCCTAACTCTCACCGTTACCCGAAGCCTTACCCTAACCCGTGCCCTAATCCTAACCCGTACGCTAACACGAACCGCTGCCCTAACATATACACTAACTTTCAACCGTTGACGTACCCTAACCTGTACCCTAAACCGTCCCCATTCCCTAACCCTAACCCTTCCCCGAAGCCTTACCCTAACCCGTGCCCTAATCCTAACCCGTACTCTTACACTAACCCGTGCCCTAACACGTACGCTAACCCTAAACAGTTGTCATACTCTAACCTGTACCCTAAACCGTCCCCATTCCCTAACCCTAACCCTAAGCCTAACCCAAAACCTAACCCTTACCCGAAGCCTTACCCTACCACGTGCCCTAATCCTAACCCGTACGCTCACACTAATCCGTGTCCTAAGACGTACGCTAACCCTCAGCCGTGGTCGTACACTAAACTATACCCTAAAGCGTCCCCGTTCCCTAACCCTAACCCTAAACCTTACCCGAAGCCTTGCCCTAACCCGGGCCCGAATCCTAACCCGTACGCTAACACTAATCAGTGCCCTAACACGTACGCCAACCCTAAACCGTTGTCGTACCCTAACCTGTACCCTAAACCGTCCCCATTGCCTAACCCTAACCCTAACCCGAATCCTAACCCTAACCCTTACCCGAAGTTTTACCCTAACCCGTGCCGTAATCCTAACATGAACGGTAACACTAACCCCTGCTCTAACACGTACGCTAACCCTAAACCGTTGTCATACTCTAACCTGTACCCTAAAGCGTCGCCGTTCCCTAACCCTAACCCTAACCCTAACCCTAACCCCTAACCCTACCCATAACCCTAACCTTAATCCTAGCCCTATCCCTTACCTGAAGCCTTACGCTAACCAGTGCCCTAATCCTAACTCGTACGCTCACACTAACACATGCCCTAACATGTACACTAACCCCTAACCCTAACCCTAACCCTATCCCTAACCCTAACCCTAACCCTAACCCTAACCCTAACCCTAACCCTTAACCCTAACCCTAACCCTAACCCTAACCCTAACACTTACCCGTGCCCTAACATGTACGCTAACCCTTAACCGTTTTCGTACCCTAAACTCTACCCTAAGCCGTCCCCATCCCTAACACTAACCCTAACCCTAAGCCTAACCCTAACCCTTACCCGAAGCCTTACCCTAACCCGTGCCCTAATCCTAACCCGCACGCTTACACTAACACTTGCCCTAACACGTATGCTAACACTAAACCGTTGTCGTACACTAACCTGTACCCTAAACCGTCCCCGTTCCCTAACCCTAACCCTAACCGTTACCCGAAGCCTTACCCTAACTCGTGCCCTAATCCTAACTCGTACACTAACAATAACCTGTGCCCTAACACGTACGCTAACCCTAAACCGTAGTCGTACCTTAACCTGCACGCTAAACCGTTCCCGTTTCCTAACCCTAACCCTAACCCTCACCGTTACCCGAAGCCTTACCCTAACCCATGCCCTAATCCTAACCCGTACGCTAACACTAACCCATGCCTTAACACATACACTAACTTTCAACCGTTGACGTACCCTAACCCGTACCCTAAACCGTCCCCATTCCCTAACCCTAACCCTAACCCTAACCCAAACACTAACCCTTACCCGAAGCCTTACCCTAAAACGTGCCCTAATCCTAACCCGTACGCTCACACTAAACCGTGCCCTAAGACGTACGCTTACCCTCAACCGTGGTCGTACACTAACCTATACCCTAAAGCGTCCCCGTTCCCTAACCCTAACCCTAACCATTATCCTAACCCTAACCCTTATCCGAAGCCTTACCCTAACCCGTGCCCTAAACCTACGCCGTTCGCTCACACTAACCCGTGCCCTAACATGTACGCCAACCCTAAACCGTTATCGTACCCTAACCTGTAACCTGAACCATCCCCGTTCCCTAACCCTAACCCTAACCCTAGTCCTAAACCTAACCCTTACCCGAAGCTTTACCCTAAACCGTGCCCTAATCCTAACCCGTACGCTAACACTAACCCGTGCCCTAACACGTACACTAACCCTGAACCGTTGTCGTACCCTGACCTGTACCCTACACCGTCCCCGTTCCCTAACCCTAACCCTAACCCTAACCCTACCCAAAGCCTTACCCTAACCCGTGCCCTAAACCTACGCCGTACGCTAACACTAACCCGTGCCCTAACACGTACGCTAACACTAAACCATTGCCATACTCTAACCTGTACCCTAAACCGTCCCCGTTCCGTAACCCTAACCCTAACCCGAACCCGAACCCTTACCCTATACTGTGCCCTAATCCTACATCGTACACTTACACTAACCCGTGCCCTAACACGTACGCTAACCCTAAACCGCTGTCATACTCTAACCTGTACCCTAAACAGTCCCCATTCCCTATCCCTAACCCTAACTCTCACCGTTACCCGAAGCCTTACCCTAACCCGTGCCCTAATCCTAACCCGTACGCTAACACGAACCGCTGCCCTAACATATACACTAACTTTCAACCGTTGACGTACCCTAACCTGTACCCTAAACCGTCCCCATTCCCTAACCCTAACCCTTCCCCGAAGCCTTACCCTAACCCGTGCCCTAATCCTAACCCGTACTCTTACACTAACCCGTGCCCTAACACGTACGCTAACCCTAAACAGTTGTCATACTCTAACCTGTACCCTAAACCGTCCCCATTCCCTAACCCTAACCCTAAGCCTAACCCAAAACCTAACCCTTACCCGAAGCCTTACCCTACCACGTGCCCTAATCCTAACCCGTACGCTCACACTAATCCGTGTCCTAAGACGTACGCTAACCCTCAGCCGTGGTCGTACACTAAACTATACCCTAAAGCGTCCCCGTTCCCTAACCCTAACCCTAAACCTTACCCGAAGCCTTGCCCTAACCCGGGCCCGAATCCTAACCCGTACGCTAACACTAATCAGTGCCCTAACACGTACGCCAACCCTAAACCGTTGTCGTACCCTAACCTGTACCCTAAACCGTCCCCGACCCCGTCCCATAACCCTAACCCTAACCCTAACCCTAGCCCTTATCAGAAGCCTTACCCTAACCCGTGCCATAATCCTAACCCGAACACTAACACTAACCTGTGCCCTAACACGTTCGCTAACCCTCAACTGTTGTCATGCACTAACCTGTACCCTAACCCATCCCTGTTCCCTAACCCTAACCCTAAACCTAACCCTAACCCTAACACTTACTGAAGCCTTACCCTAACCCGTGCCCTAATCCTAACCCGTACGCTAACACGAACCCGTGCCCTGACACGTACGCTAACGCTAAACCGTTGTCGTACCCTAACCTGTATATTAAACCGTCCCCATTCCCTAACCCTAAACCTAACCCTAACCTTAACCCTAACCCTAACCCTTACCCTAACACTAACCCACGCCCTAATCCTAACAAGTACGCTAACACTAACCCGTGCCCTAACACGTACGGTAACCCTAAACCTTTGTTGTACTCTAACCTGTACCCTAAACCTTCCCCGTTCCCTAACCCTAACCCTAAACATAACCCTGACCCTAACACTTACCGAAGCCTTACTCTAACCGTGCCATAATCCTAACCCGTACACTAACACTAACCCGAGCCCTAACACGTTAGCTAACCCTCAACCGTTGTCGTACCCTAACCTTTACCCTAAACCATCCCCATTCCCTAACCCTAACCCTAAACCTAACCCTAACCCTTACCCGAAGCCTTACCCTAACCCGTGCCCGAATACTAACCCGTACGGTAACACTAAACCATGCCCTAACACGTACAGTAAGCCTCAACTGTTGTCGTATCCTAACCTGTACTCTAAACCGCCCGCATTCCTTAACCCTAACCCTAAGACTTACCCTAACACTTACCCGAAGCCTTACCTTAACCCGTGCCCTAATCATAACCCTTACACTAACACTAACCCATGCCCTAACACGTACGCTAAACTTAAACCGTTGTCGTACCCTAACTTGTAACCTAAACCGCTCCTATTCCTTAACCCTAATACTAATCCTAACCCTAACCCTAACCCTTATCTGAAGCCTTACCCTAACCCGAGCCAAATCCTAACCTGAACACTAACACTAACCCGTGTCCTAACAGGTACGCTAACTCTAAAACGTTGTCGTACCCTAAGGTGTACCGTAAACCATCCCCATTTCCTAATCCTAACCCTAACTCTTACCCGAAGCCTTACCCTAACCCGTGCCCTAATCCTGACCCTTACACTAACACTAATGCATGCCATAACACGTAAGCTAACTCTAAACCATTGTTGTACCATAACCTGTTAACCTAAATGGTCCCCGTACCCTAAACCTAACACTAACACTAATCCTAACCCTAACCCTTACTGGAAGCTTTACCCTAACCCATGCCATAATCCTAACCCGTACGCTAACACTAACCTGTGCCCTAACATGTTCGCTAACCCTCAACTATTGTCGTGCCCTAACCTGTACCCTAACCTGTCCCTGTTCCCTAACCCTAACCCAAAACCTAGCCCTAACCCTAACACTTACCGAAGCCTTACTCTAACCCATGCCCTAATCCTAACCCATATGCTAACATGAACCCGTGCCCTAACACGTAAGCTAACCCTAAACCGTTGTCGTACCCTAACCTGTACATTAAACCGTCCCCGTTCCCTAACCCTAACCCTAACCTTAACCCTAACCCTAACCCTTACACTAACACTAACCCATGCCCTAATCCTAACAAGTACGTTAACACTAACCCGTGCCCTAACACGTACGGTAACCCTAAACCTTTGTTGTACTCTAACCTGTACCCTAAATCTTCCGCATTCCCTAACCCTAACTCTAACACTTACCCTAACCCTAAACCGTGCCATAAACCTAACACGTACGCTAACACTAACTCGAGCCCTAACACGTTCGCTAACTCTCAACCGCTGTCGTACCCTAACCTTTACCCTAAACGTCCCCGTTCCCTAACACTAACCCTTACCCAAAGCCTTGCCCTATCCCGTGACCTAAACAAAACTCGTACGCTAACACTAACCCGTGCCCTGACACATACGCTAACCCTCAACCGTTCTCGTACACTAACCTGTACCCTAAACCGTCCCCGTTCCCTAACCCTAACCCTAACACTAACACTAACCTTTACCCGAAGCCTTACCCTAAACCGTGCCCTAATACTAACCCGTACGTTAACACTAACCCGTGCCCTAAGACGTACGCTACCCCTAAACCATTGTCCTACCCTAACATGTACCCTAAACCGTCACAATTCCCTAACTCAAACCCTAACCCTAACCCTAACCCTTACCCGAAACCTTACCCTAACACGAGCCCTAATCCTAACCCGTACGCTAAAACAAACCCTTGCCCTAACACGTAAGCTAACATTCAACCATTGTTGTACCCTAACCTGTACCCTAAACCGACCCCGTTCCCTAACCCTAACTCTAACCCTAACCCTTACCCTAACCCTAACCGGTGCCCGAATCCGAACCCGTACACTAACACTAACATGTGCCCTACCACATATGCTAACCCTCAACCGTTGTCGTAACATAACCTGTACCCTAAAGCAACCCTGTTCCCTAACCTTAGCCATAACGCTTAACCTAACCCTAAACCGTACCCTAATCTCAACCAGTACCCTAACACTAACCCATACCCTAACACGTACGGTAACCCTCAAGCGCTGTCGTACCCTAACCTGTAACCTAAACCGTACCTGTTCCCTAACCCTAACCCTAACCCTAACCCTAAACATAACACTTGCCAGAAGCCTTACCCTTACCCGTGCCCTAATACTAACCCGTACGCTAACACTAACCTGTGCCCTAACACGTACGCTAACCCTAAACCGTTGTCATACCCTAACCTGTACCCTAAACCGTCACAATTCCCTAACCCTAACCCTAACCCTAACACTTACCCGAAACCTTACCCTAACACGAACCCTAATCCTAACCCGTATGCTAAAACTAACCCTTGCCCTAACACGTACGCTAACACTCAACTGTTGTCGTACCCTAACATGTACCCTAAACTGACCCCGTTCCCTAACCCTAACCCTAACCCTAACCCTTACCCTAACACTAAACCGAACCCTAATCCTAACCAGTACTCTAACACTAACCCATGCCCTAACACGTACGCTAACCCTATACCGTTTTCGTACACTAACCTGTACCCTAAACCGACCCCGTTCCCTAACCCTAACCCTAACCCTAACCCTTACCCTAACCCTAACCCGTGCCCTAATCCTAACCCGTACGCTAACACTTACGTGTGCCCTAACATGTATGCTAACCCTCAACCATTGTCGTACCATAAACTGTACACTAAAGCAACCCCATTCCCTAACCCTAACCCTAACCCTTAACTTAACCCTAAACCGTACCCTAATTCTAACCAGTACTCTAAGACTAACCCATACCCTAACACGTACGCTAACCCTAAACCTTTGTCATACCATAAACTGTACCCTAAACCGTCCCTGTTCCCTAACCCTAACACTAACCCTAAACCCAACCCTAACCCGTGCCCTAATCCTAACCCATACGCTAACACTTACCTGTGCCCTAACACGTACGCTAACCCTAAACCGTTGTCGTACCGTAAAGTGTACTCTAAACCGTCCCCATTGAATAACCATAACCTTAACCCTATCCCAAAACCTAACCGTTACCCGAAGCCTTACCCTAACCCGTGCTTTAATCCTAACCCGTACACTAACACTAACCCGTGCCCTAACATATACACTAACCCTAAACCGTTGTCGTACCCTAACCTGTACCCTAAACAGTCCCCGTGCCCTAACCCTAACCCTAACCCTTACCTGAATCCTTACTCTAACCCGTTCCCTAATCCTAACCCGTATGCTAACACTAACCCGTGCCCTACCACGGACGCTAACCCTGAACCGTTGTCGTACCCTAACCTGTAACCTAAACCGTACCCGTTCCCTAACCCTAACACTAACCATTACCATAACCCTTACCCGAAGCCTTACCCACACCCTTGCCCTAATCCTAACCCGTGCCCTAACATGTACACTAACACTCAACCGTTGTCGTACCCTAACATGTACCCTAAACCATCCCTGTTCCCTAACCCTAACACAACCTGTACCCTAAAGCAACCCTGTTCCCTAACCTTAGCCATAACGCTTAACCTAACCCTAAACCGTACCCTAATCTCAACCAGTACTCTAACACTAACCCATACCCTAACACGTACGGTAACCCTCAAGCGCAGTCGTACCCTAACCTGTAACCTAAACCGTACCCGTTCCCTAACCCTAACCCTAACCCTAACCCTAACCATAACACTTGCCAGAAGCCTTACCCTTACCCGTGCCCTAATACTAACCCATACGCTAACATGTACCCTAAACTGACCCCGTTCCCTAACCCTAACCCTAACCCTAACCCTTACCCTAACGCTAAACCGAACCCTAATCCTAACCAGTACTCTTAACACTAACCCATGCCCTAACACGTACGCTAACCCTATACCGTTTTTGTACACTAACCTGTACCCTAACCCTAACCCTAACCCTAACCCTTACCTGAATCCTTACCCTAACCCGTGCCCTAATCCTAACCCGTATGCTAACACTAATCCGTGCCCTAATACGTACGCTAACCCTCAACCGTTGTTGTACCATAACCTGTACCCTAAATGGTCCCCGTTCCCTAACCCTAACCTTAACCCTAACCATCACGCTTACCAAAAGCATTGCCCTAACCCTTGCCTTAATACTAACCCTACGCTAACACTAACCTGTGCCCTAACACGTACGCTAAACCTAAATTGTTGTCGTACCCAACCTGTACCCTAAACCGTCCCCATTCCCTAACCCTTATCCTATCCCTAAGCCTAACCCTTACCCGAAGCCTAACCCTAACCCATGCCCTAATCCTAACCCGTACGCTAACACTAACCCATGCCCTAACACGTACGCGAACCCTAAACCATTGTCCTACCCTAACATGTACCCTAAACCATCCCCGTTCCCTAACCCTAAACCTAACCCTTACCCTAACCCTAAACCGTGCCCTAATCCTAACCCGTATGCTAATACTAATCCATCCCCCCAAACGTAAGCTAACCCTCAAACGTTGGCCTACCCTAACCTGTACCCTAACACTAACCCTAACTCTAACCCTTATCCGAAGCCTTACGCTAACCCGTGCCCTAATCCTAACCCGTACGCTAACACTAACCCGTACCCTAACACGTACGCTAACCCTCAAACATTGTCGTACCCTACCCGGTACCCTAAACTGTCCCCGTTCCCTATACCTAACCCTAACCCTAACCCTAACCCTAAAAATTCCCCGAAGCCTTACCCTAACCCGTGCCCTAAACCTAAACTGTACGCTAACACTAACCCGTGCCCTAAAACGTACGCTAAGCCTAAAAATTTTTCGTACACTAACATGTAACCAAAAACGTCCCCGTTCCCTAACCCAGACCCTAAACCTAACCCTTAACCTAACCGTAACTGGTGCCCTAATCCTAAACAGTACGCTAACACTAACCCATGCCCTAACACGTACGCTAAGGCTCAACTGTTGTTGTACACTAACCTGTACCCTAAACAGTCCTCGTTCCCTAACCCTAAACCTAAACATAACCCTAACACTAACCCTTACCCAAAGCCTTACCCTTACCTGTGCACTAATCCTAAGCCGAAAAATAACACTAACCCATGCCCTAACTTGTCCGCTAACCCTAAACCATTGTCGTACCCTAACCTGTACCCTAAACCTTCCCCGTTCCATAACCCTAAACTTATCCCTAAACGTAGCACTAACCCTTACCCGAAGCCTTACCCTAACCCGTGCCCTAATCCTAACCCATACACTAATACTAACCAGTGCCCTTACACGTCCGCTCACCCCAAACCGTTGTCGTACCCTAATCTGAAACCTAAATGGTCCCCGTTCCAGAACCCTATCCCTAACCATAACCCTAACCCTAACCCTCACCCGAAGCCTTACCCTAACCCGTGCCCTAATCCTAACCCGTACACTAACACTAACCCATGCCCTAACACGTACGCTAACCCTCAACCGTTGTCGTACCCTAACCTGTACTCTAAACCATCCCCATTCCCTAATCCTCATCCTGACACTAACCGTAACCCTTACCCGAAGCCTTACCCTACCCCATGCCCTAATCCTAACCCGCACACTAACACTATACCTTGCCCTAACATGTACACTAACTCTCAACCGTTGTCGTACCCTAACCTGTACTCTAAACCATCCCGTACCCTAACCCTAACCCTAACCCTAAACCTCACCCAAACCCTTAACCTAACCTGTGCCCTAATCCTAACCCATACGCTAACACTAACCCGTGCCCTAACAGGTACGCTAATCCTCAACCTTTGTCGTAGCCCAACCTATACCCTAAACTGTCCCCTTTCCCTAACCTTAACCCTAACCCTAAACCTAACCCTGACACTTACTCGAAGCCTTACCCTAACCCGAGCCCTAATCGTAACCCGTACGCTAACAGTAACCCGTGCCGTAACACGTACGCTAACCCTAAACAGTTGTCATACCCTAACCTGGACCCTAAACCATCCCCATTCCCTAACACTAACTCGAAACTTAACCCTAAACCTAACCCTTAATCTAACCCTAACCCGTGCCCTATCTTAACTCATACGCTAACAGTAACCCGTGCCCTAACTCGTACGCTAACTCTAAACTGATGTCGTACCCTAACCTGTGCCCTAAACCGTCCACTTTCCCTAACCCTAACCCTAACCCT
>NW_006791371.1:0-85609 GCF_000442215.2 Lipotes vexillifer | reverse complement strand
TACACGAAACCTAACCTGTGCCCTAATCCTAAGAAGTACGCTAACAATAACCTTTGCCCTAACACGTACGCTAACCCTCAATCATTGTCGTACACTAACTTGTACTCTAAAGAGTCCCCTTTCCCTAATTCTAAACCTAACCCTAACCCTAACCCTAACCCTTACCCAAAGCCTTACCCTAACCCGCGTCCTAATCCTAACCCATACTCTAACACTAACGTGTACACTAACATGTACGCTAAAACTAAACCGTTGTCGTACCATAACCTGTACCTTAAAACGTCCCTGTTCCCTAACCCTAACCCTAACCCTAACCATAACCCTTACCGAAGCCTTACCCTAACCCGTGCCCTAATCCTAACCTGAATATCGACAATAACCCCTGTCCTAACACGTATGATAACCCTCAACCGTTGTCGTACCCTAACCTGTACCCTAAACCATTCCCGTTCCCTAGCCCTAACCCTAAACCTAACCCTAACACTTACCAGAAGCCTTACCCTAACACGTGCCCTAATCCTAATCTGAACGCTAACACTAACCTGTGCACTAACACATACGCTAACCCTAAATGGATGTCGTACCCTAACCTGTACCCTAAACCATTCCTGTTCACTAACCCTAACCCTAAACCTAACACTAACCCTAACCCTTGACCTAACACGTATGCTAACCCTAAACCATTGTCGTACCCTAACCTGTACCCTAAAACGTCCCCGTTCCCTAACCCTAACCCTAACCCTAACACTTACCCGAAGCCTTACCCTAATGCGTACCCTAATCCTAAACCGTAGGCTAACAATAACCCATGCCCTAACACGTACGCTAACCCTAAAGTGTTGTCGTACCCTAACCTGTACCCTAAAACGTCCCCGTTCCCTAACCCTAACCCTAAACCAAACACGAACCCTAACCCTTACCCGAAGCCTTACACTAACCCGTGCCCTAATCCTAACTCCTACGCTAACATTAACCAATGACCTAACACGTACGCTAAACCTAAACCATTGTCGTACCCTAACCTGTACACTAAAAAGTCCCCATTCCATAACCTTAACCCTAACCCTTACCCAAGCCCTAACCCTTACCTGAAGCCTTACCCTAACCCATGCCCTAATCCGAACCCCTACACTATCACTAACCCGTGCCCTAACACGTACGATACCCCTAAACTGTTGTTGTAACCTAACTTATACCCTAAATCGTCCCCGTTCCCTAACCCAAACCCTAACACTAACCCTAACCCTAAACCTTACCCGAAGCCTTACCCTAACCCGTGCCCCAATTCTAACCCGTACGCTAACACTAACCCGTGCCCTAACATGTACGCTAACCCTCAACTGTTGTCGTTCTCTAACCTGTATCCTACACCGTCCCTGTTCCCTAACCCTAAGTGTTACCGGAACCCATGCACCAATCCGAACCCGTATGCTAACACTAACACGTTCACTAACACGTACGCTACCCCTAAACCATTGTAGTAGCCTAACCTGTACCCTAAATCGTCCCCGTTCCCTAACCCTAACCCTAAACCTAACCCTAACCCTAACCCTTACCCGAAACCTTACCCTAAGCCTTTCCCTAATCCTAACCCATACGATAACTCTAACCCATGCCCTAACACGTACGCTAACCCTAAACCGTTGACATATACTAACCTGTACCCAAAAACGTCCCCATTCCCTAACCCTATAGCCAACCCTAACGCTTAACCCAACCTGTGCCCTAATCCTAATAAATACGCTAATCCTAACGCATACCCTAACACGTACGCTAACCCTCAACTGTTGTCGTACTCTAACCTGTACCCTAAACTGTCCCAGTTCCCTACCCCTAACCCTAAACCTAACCCTACCCCTAACCCTAACCCTAACCCTAACACTTACGAGAAGCCTCACCCTAAACCGTGCCCTAATACTAACCCGTACACTAACACTAAACCATGCCCTAACTCGTACGCTAACCCTAAACCGTTGTCGTACCGTAACCTGTACCCTAAACTGCCCGTTCCGTAACCCTAACCCTAACCCTAACCCTAACACTTACCAGAAGCCTTACCCTAACCTGTGCCCTAAACCTACCCCGTACTCTAACACTAACCTGTGCCCTAACACGTATGCTAACCCTAAACCGTTGTCGTACACTAACCTGTACCCTAAACCGTCCCCATTCCCTAACTCTACCCTAACGCTAACCCTAACCCTTACCCGAAACCTTACCCAGACCCATGCTCTATTACTAACACGTATGCTAACACTAACCAATGCCCTAACACGTACACGAACCCTCAACCTTTGTTGTACACTCACCTGTACCCTAAACCGACCCCGTTCCCTAACCCTAACCCTCACCCTAACCCTTACAATAACCCTAACCTGTACCCTAATCTTAACAAGTACGCTAAGAATAACCCATGCCCTAACACGTACGCTAACCCTAAACTGTTGTCGAACCCTAACCTGTACCCAAAACCGTCCCCGTTCCCTAACCCTAACCCTAACCCTACTCATAACCCTTAACCAAAGCCTTACCCTAACCCGTGCCCTAATCCTAACCCGTACGCTAACACTAAACCGAGCCCTAACACGTACGCTGACCCTAAACCGTTGTCGTACGCTAAGCTGCACCCTAAACTGTCCCCGTTACCTAACCCTAACCCTAATCCTAACCCTATCCCTAACACTTACCAGACGCCTTACACTAAACCGTGCCTTAATCCTAACCTGTACGCTAACACTAACCCCTGCCCTAACACGTACGCTAACCCTAAACCATTGTTGTACCCTAACATGTACCCTAAACCATCCCTGTTCCCTAACCTTAATCCTAACCGTAACCGTAACCCTAACCCTAAAACTTACCCGAAGCCTTACCCTAACCCATGCCCTAATCATAACCCGTACGCTAGCACTAACCCGTGCCCTAACACGTAAGCTAACACTCAACCGTTGTCGTACCCTCACCTGTACCCTAAACCGACTCCGTTCTGTAACCCTAAACCTAACCCTTACCCTAACCCTAACACGTGCCCTAATCCAAACCAGTACGCTAACACTATCCCATGACCTAACACGTACGTTAACCCTAAACCGTTGTCGTACCCTAACCTGTACCCTAAACAGTCCCCGTCCCCTAAACCTAACCCTAACCCTAACCCTTACCCGAAGCCTTATCCTAACCCGTGCCCTAATACTAACCCATACGCTAACACGAAACCGGGGCCTAACATGTACGCTACCGCTAAACCGTTGTACCCTAACCTGTACCCTAAACCGTTCCCATTCCCTAACCCTAACCCTAACACTAATCCTAACCCTATCCCTTACCCAAAGCCTTACCCAAACCCGTGCCATAATCCTAACCTGTACGCTAACACTAACCTGTTCCCTAACACATATGCTAACCCTAAAACATTGTTGTACCCTAACCTGTACCCTAAACCGTCCCTGTTCCCTAACTCTAACCCTAAACCTAACCCTAACCCTAACCTTTACCAGAAGCCTTACCTGAACCCGTGCTCTAATCCTAACCCGTACGCTAACACTAACCCGTGCCCTAAAATGTATGCTACACTTAAAACGTTGTCGTAACCTAACATGTACCCTAAACCATCCCCGTTCCCTAACCCTAACCCTAACCCTAACACTAAATCTTACCAGAAGTCTTACCCTAACCCGTGAGCTAATCCTAAACCGTACGCTAACATTAACCCGTGACCTAACATGTACGCTAACCCTAAACCTTTGTTGTACCCTAACCTGTACCCCACCCATCCCCATTCCCTAACCCTAACCCTAACCCTAACCCTAACACTAAACCTTACAAGAACCCGTGCCCCAATCCTACCCCATACCCGAACACTAACCCATGCCCTAACACGTATGCTAACACTCAACCGTTGTCGTACCCTAAACTGTACCCTAAGCCATCCCCATTCCCTAACCCTAACCCTAACCGGAACCCAAACCCTAAACATAACACTTACTCGAGGCCTTACCCTAACACGTGCCCTAATCCTAACCCGTACGCTAACACTAACCCGTGCCCTAACACGTACGCTAACCCTCAACTGTTGTTGTACACTTACCTGTACCCTAAACCGTCCCCGTTACCTAACCCTAACCCTAAGCCTAACCCTTACCCTAAACCAACCCTGTGCACTAATCCTAACAAGTACGCTAACACTACCCCGTGCCCTAACACATACAGTAAGCCTAAACCTTTGTTGTACTCTAACCTGTAGCCTAAACCGTCCCCGTTCCCTAAACCTAAACCTAACCCTTACCCTATTCCTAACCCGTGCGATAATCTTAAACTGTACGCTAACACTAACCCGTGCCCTAACAGGTATGCTAACCCTCAACCGTTGTCATACCCTAACCTGTACCATAAATCGTGCCCGTTCCCTAACCCAAACCCTAACCCTAACCCTAAACCGAACCCTTATCCAAAGTCTTACCTTAACCCGTGCCCTAATCCTAACCCGTACGCTAACACTAACCCGTGCCCAAACACGTACGCTAACCCTAAACTGTTGTCGTATCCTAAACTGTACCCTAAACCGTTCCCGTTCCCTTACCCTAACCCTAACCATAAACCTAACCCTAACCCTTACCAGAAGCGTTACCCTAACCCGTGCCCTAATTCTACCCTGTACAAAGACACTAACCTGTGCCCTAACACGTACGTTAAACCTAAACCATTGTTGTACCATAAACTGTACCCTAAACCGTTCCTGTTCCTAACCCTAACCCTAACTAACCTGAACCCTAACCCTTACCCGAAGCCTTACCCTAACCTGTGCCCTAATCCTAACCCGTACGCTAACACTAACCCGAGACCTAACATGTACGCTCACCCTAAACCGTTGTCGTGCACTAACCTGTACCCTAAACTGTCTCTGTTCCATAACGCTAACCCTAACCTTAACCCAAACACTAACCCTTACCCGAAGCCTTACCCTAACCCGTGCCCTAATCCGAACCCTTACACTAACACTAACCCGTACCCTAACACATACGCTACCCCTAAACCGTTGTCCTAACTTAACCTGTACCCTACACTGGCCCTGTTCCCTAACCCTAACCCTAACACTAACCCTAACCCTAACCCTAACCCTTACCCGAAGGTTTACCCTAACCCGTGCCCTAATCCTAACCCGTACGCTAACACTAACCCATGCCCTAACATGTACACTAACCCTCGACCATTGTTGTACCCTAACCTCTACCCTAAACCATCCCCATCCCCTAACATTAAACCTAACCCTAACCCATGCCCTAATCCTAACAAGTACGCTAACGCTATCCCGTGCTCTAACACGTACGGTAAGCCTAAACTTTTGTTGTACACTAACCTGTTCCCTTAACCATCCCCGTTCCCTAACCCTAACCCTAACTCTTACCCTAATCCTAAGCCGTGCCATAATCCTAAACCGTTTGCTGACACTAACCCGAGCCCTAACATGTACGCTAACCCTTAACCATTGTCGTACCCTAACCTGTACCCTAAACCGACACCACTGCCTAACCCTAACTCTAACCCTTACCCGAAGCCTTACCCTAAGCCGTGCCCTAATCCTAACCCGTATGTTAACACTAACCCGTGCCCTAACACGTACGCTAACCCTCAAGCATTGTCGTACCTTAAACTGTACCCTAAACCGTTCCCGTTCCCTAACCCTAACGCTAACCCTAACCATAACCGTTACCCGAAGCCTTACCCTAACCTGAGCCCTAATCCTAACCCGTACCCTAACAGTAACTCCTGCCCTAACACATACGCTAACCCTCAACACTTGTCGTACACGAACCTGTAACCTAAACCGTCCCTGTTCCCTAACCCTAACCCTAAACCTAACCCGAAACCCAACCCTTACCCGCAGCCTTACCCTAAGACATGCCCTAATCCTAACCCATATTTTAACACTAAGCCATGCCCTAACACGTACGCTAACCCTCATGCAATGTCGTACACTAACTTGTATCCTAAACCATCCCCATTCCCCAACCCTAAACCTAACACTAACCATAAACCTAACCCTTAACAGAAGCCTTACCCTATCCCGTGCCCTAATCCTAAACCGTACCCTAACACTAACCCATGCCCTAACACGTACGCTAACACTCAACCGATGTCATTCCCTAACCTGTACCCTAAACCGTCCCTGTTTCCGAACCCTAACCCTATCCTAACCCTAACACTAACCCTAACCCTAACCCTAACACTTACCCGAAGTCTTACCCTAAGACGTGCCCTAATCCTAACCCGTATGTTAACACTAAGCCATGCCCTAACACGTACGCTAACCCTCAAGCAATGTCGTTCCCTAACCTGCACCCTAAACCGTTCCCATTCCCTAACCTAACCCTAAAGCTAACCCTAAAACTAACCCTAACCCTAACCCTTACCAGAAGACTTACCCTAAAACGTGCCCTAATCGTAACCCGTACGCTAACACTAAACCATGCCCTAACACGTACACTAAACCTAAACTGTTGTCGTACCCTAACCTGTACCCTAAACTGTTCCCTAACACTAACCCTAACCCTAACCAACCTGAACCCTAACCCTTACCCGAAGCCTTACCCTAACCTGTGCCCTAATCCTAACCCGTACGCTAACACTAACCAGAGACCTAACACGTATGCTCACCCTAAACCATGGTCGTACCCAAACCTGTACCCTAAACTGACCCTGCTCCCTAACGTTAAACCTAAACCTAAACCCTTACAATAACCCTAACCTGTACCCTAATCCTAAACAGTACGCTAACACTAACCCGTGCCCTAACAGGTACGCTAATCCTAAACCGTTTTTCTACCATAACCTGTGCCCTAAAATGTCCCCGTTCCCTAACCATAACCTTAACATGAACCCGAACACTAACCCTTACCCGAAGCCTTACCCTAACCTGTGCCCTAATCCTAACCCATACGCTAACACTAACAGGTGACATACCACGTACGCTAGCATTAAACCGTTGTCGTACCCTAACCTGTACCCTAAACCGTCCCCGTTACATAACCCTAACCCAAACCTTAACCCAAACCCTAACACTTAACCGAAGCCTTACCCTAACCCATGCCCTAATCCAAACCCGTACGCTATCACTAACCAGTGCCCTAACACGTACGCTACCCCTAAGCCATTGTAGTAACCTAACCTGTACCCTAAAACTTCCCTGTACCCTAAACCTAACCCTAACACTTACCCGAAGCCTTACCCTAACCCGTGCCCTAATCCTAACCCGTAGGCTAATACTAACCCGTGCCATAACACGTACGCTAACCCTAAACCCTTGTCGTACACTAACCTGTACCCTAAACTATCCCCGTTCCCTAACCCTAACCCTAAACACAACCCTAACCCTACCCCTTACCCGAAGCCTTACCCTAACACTTGCCCTAATCCTAACCCTTACACTAACACTAACCCTTGCGCAAACACGTACGCTAACCCGAAGCCTTACCCTAACACTTGCCCTGATCCTAACCCTTACACTAACACTAACCCGTGCCCTAACACATACACTGACCCTCAAACGCTGTCGTACCCTAACCTGTACCCTAAACCGTCCCCGTTCCCCAAACCTAACCCTAACCCTTACCCTAACCTTACACCTTACCCAAAGCCTTACCCTAAGCCATGCCCTAATCCTAACCCGTACGCTACCACTAACCCATGCCGAAACCAGTACGCCAACCCTAAACAATTTTCGTACCCTAACCTGTTCCCTAAACCATGCCCCTTCCCTAACCCTGAACCGAACCCGAGCCCAAACACTTACCCGAAGCCTTATCACAAAACGTGCTCTAAACCTAACTCGTACACTAATACTAAACTGTGCCCTAACATGTACTCTAACACTAAACCGTTGTCATACCCTAACCTGTACTCTAAACTGTCTCTGTTCCCTAACTCTAACCCTAACCCTCAACCTAACCCTAACACTTATCCAAAGCCTTACCCTAACCCGTGCCCTAATCCTAACCCTTACACTAACACTAAACCCTGCCCTATCACATACGCTAACCCTAAACCATTGTTGTACTCTAACCTGTACTCTAAACCATCCCAGTTCCCTAACCCTAACCTTAAACCTAACCCTACCCCTAAGCTTTACCTGAAGCCTTACCCTAACCCATTCCCTAATCCTAATCCTTACACTAACAGTAAACCGTGCCCTAACACTTAAGCTAAACCTAAATCGTTGTAGTACCCTAACCTGTACAATAAACAACCCCTGTTCACTAACCCTAACCCTCAACGTAACCCTAACACTTATCCAAAGCCTTACCCTAACCCGTGCCCTAATCCTAATTCGTACACTAACACTAACCTGTGTCCTAACACGGACACTAACCCTAAACTCTTTTCATTCACCGAATTGTACCCTACACCACACCCGTTCCCTAACCCTAACACTAACCCTAAACCTAACACTTACCCGAAGCCTTACCCTAACCCGTGCCCTGATCCTAACCTGTACACTAACACTAACCCTTGCCCTAACACGTACGAAAACCCTAAATCATTGTAGTACACTAACCGGTACCCTAAACTGTCCCCGTTCCCTAACCCTAAACCTAATCATAACCCTAACCCTAACCCTTACCCAAAGCCTTACCCTAACACGTGCCCTAATCCTAACACTTACACTAACATTAACCCATGCCCTAACACGTATGCTAAATCTAAACCGTTGTCGTACCCTAACCTGTACCCTAAAACGTCCCCGTTCCATAACCCTAACCCTAACCGTAACCCTAAACCAAACATTAACCCAAAGCCTTACCCTAACCAGTGCCCTAATCCTTACTCGTACGCTAACACTAACCCATGTCCTAACACGTACGCTAACCCTAAACAGTTTTTGTACACTAACCTGTACCCTAAACCGTCCCCGTTCCCTAACCCTAACCCTAACCCTAACCGTTACCCTAACACTTACCCGAAGCCTTACCCTAAACCGTGCCCTAATCCTACCTCGTACGCTAACACTAACCCTTGCCCTAACACGTACGCTAACCCTCATCCGTTGTAGTACCCTAACCTGTACCGTAAACTGTCCCCGTACCCTAACCCTTACCCTAACCCTTACCGTAGCCCTACCCCTTAGCCAAAGCCTTACCCTAACCCGTTCGCTAATCCTAACCCTTACACTAACAATAACCTGTGCCCTAACACATACGCTTACCCTAAACTGTTGTCATACCCTAACCTGTACCCTAAACCGTCCCTGTTCCCTAAACCTAACCCTAACCCTAACTCTAACCATAACCCTAAACTGTACCCTAAACCGTCCCCGTTCACTAACTCTATCTCTAACTCTAACCCTAATCCTAACCCTAACCCTTACACTAACCCATGCCCTAATCCTAATCCGTACGCTAACTCTGACCCGTGCCCTCACACATACGCTAACCCTAAACCGTTGACGTACCCTAACCTGTACCCTAAACCGTCCCTGTTCCCTAACCCTAACCCTAAACCTAACCCTATAACTAACCCTTCCCCAAAGCCTTATCCTATCGCGTGCCCTAATCCTAAGTCGTACGCTAACACTAACCCGTGCCCTAAAAAGTATGCTAAACCTCAAATTTTGTCATACCCAAACCTGTACCCTATACCGTCCCTGTTCCCTAACCCTAACCCTAACTCTTACCCTAACCATACCCCTTACCCGAAACCTTACCCTAACCCATGCCCTAATCCTAAGTCGTACGTTAACACTAACCTGTGTCCTAACACGTATGCTAAACCGAAACAGTTTTCGTACACTAACCTGTACCCTAAACCGTCCCCGTTCCCTAACCCTAACCCTCACCCTTACCCTACCCCTTACCCGAGGCCTTACCCTAAGCCGTGCCCTAATCATAACACTTACAATAAAACTAACACATGCCCTAACACCTACGCTAAACCTAAACCTTTTTCGCACACTAACCTGTACCCTAAACCGTCCCTGTTCCCTAACCCTAACCCTAAACATTACCCTAAACCTAACCCATAGGTGAAGCCTTACCCTAACCTGTGCCTAATCATAACCCTTACACTAACATTAACCACGGCCCTAAGGCATACGCTAACCCTAAAAATTTGTTGTACCCTAACCTGTACCCTAAACTATCCCCATTCCCTAACCCGAAACCTAACCCTTACCCTAACCCTAACACTTACCCAAAGCCTTACCCTAACCCGTGCCCTAATCCTAACACGTACGCTAACACTAACCCATGCCCTAACACGTACGCTAACCCTAAACAATTGTCGTTCCCTAACCTGTACCCTAAACCATCACTGTTCCCTAAACCTAACCCTAACCGTAAACCTAAACTTTACCCGAAGCCTTAACCTAACCTGTGCCCTAATCCTAACCCGTACGATAACACCAACCCGTGTCCAAACACGTACACTAACCCTAAACTCTTTTCGTTCACTAAATTGTACCCTAAACCACCCCCGTTCCCTAACCCTAACACTAACCCTAAACTTAACACTTACCCGAAGCCTTACCCTAACCCGTGCCCTGATCCTAACCCGTACACTAACACTAACCCTTGCCCTAACACATACGAAAACCTTAAACCATTGTAGTACACTATACGGTACCCTAAACTGTCCCCATTCCCTAACCCTAAGCCTAATCATAACCCTAAACCTAACCCTTACCCGAAGACTTACCCTAACACGTGCCCTAATCCTAACACTTACATTAACATTAACCCATGCCCGAACACGTACACTAAATCTAAACCATTGTCGTACCCTAAACTGTACCCGAAAACGTCCCCATTCCCTAACCCTAACCCTAACCCTAACCCTAACCCTTACGCAAAGCCTTACCCTAACCAGTGCCCTAATCCTAAATCGTACGCTAACACTAACCCGTGTCCTAACACGTACGCTAACCCTAAACTGTTTTCGTACACTAACCTCTACCCTAAACCGTCCCCGTTCCCTAACCATTACCCTAACCCTACCAATTACCCTAAGCCTGACACTAACCCGTGCCCTAATCATAACCCTTACACTAACACTAACCCTTGCCCTGACATGAACGCTAACCCTAAACAGTCGTCGTACCCTAACCTGTACCCTAAACCGTCCCTGTTCCCTAACCCTAACCATTACCCTAACCCTAACCCTTATCCGAAGCCTTACCCTAACACGTGCCCTAATCCTGATCCGCACACTAACACTAACCCATGTCCTAACACGTACTCTAACCCTAAACTGTTTATGTACAATAATCTGTACCCTAAACCGTCCCCGTTACCTAACCCTAACCCTAACCCTAACCCTAACAGTTACCCGAAGCTGTACCCTAACACGTGTCCTAATCCTAACTCGTATGCTAAAACTAACCCATGCCCTAACACATACGCTAACCCTCATCCGTTGTCATACCCTAACCTGTACCGTAAAACGTCCCTATTCCCTAACACTAACCCTTACCCTAACACTTACCCGAAGCCTTACCCTAACCCGTGTCCTAATCCTAACCCGTACGCTAACACTAACCCGTGTCCTTACACGTACCCTAACCCTAAACTGTTTTCGTACACTAACCTCTACCCTAAACCGTCCCCGTTCCCTAACCCTAACTCTAACTGTAACCGTTACCCTAACACTTACACGAAGCCTTACCCTAACCTGTGTGCTAAACCTAACCCTTACACTAACACAAACCTGTGCCCTAACACGTATGCTAACCCTAAACCCTTGTTGTACCCTTACCTGTACCCTAAACCGTCCCCATTCCCTAACCCTACCCCTAACCGTAACCCTAACCCTAACCCTAAGCCTAACCCTAACCCTTACACTAACCCATGCCCTAATCCTAATCCGTACGATAACACTAACACGTGCCCTTACACGTACGCTAACCCTAAATTGTTGATGTACCATAACCTGTACCCTAAACCGTCCCTGTTCCCTAACCTTAACCAAAATCCTAACCCTAACCCTAACACTTACCCGAAGCCTTACCCTAATTCGTGCCCTAATCCTAACTCGTACACTAACACTAACCCATGCCTGAACACCTACGCTAACCCTGAAACGTTGTCGTTCCCTAACCTGTACCCTAAACCGTCCACGTTCCCTAACCCTAAAACTTACCCGAAGCCTTACCCTAACCCGTGCCCTAATCCTAACCCATACGCTGAAACTAACCCTTGCGCAAACATGTACGTTAACCCTAAACCGTTGTCGTACACTAACCTGTACCCTAAACTATCCCCGTTCCCTAACCCTAAACCCTAAACACAACCCTAACCCTACCCCTTACCCGAAGCCTTACCCTAACACTTGCCCTAATCCTAACCCTTACACTAACACTAACCCGTGCCCTAACACGTACGCTAACCCTCAAACGCTGTCGTACCCTAACCTGTACCCTATACCGTCCCCGTTCACTAACCCTATCCCTAACCCTTACCCTAACCCTATCCCTTACCCGAAGCCTTACCCTAACCCGTGCCATAATCCTAACTCGTACACTAACATAAACCCGTGTCCTAACAGGTTTGCTAACCCTAAACTGTTTTCGTACTCTAACCTGTACCCTATACCATTCCCATTCCCTAACCCTAACCCTAATACTAACACTTAATCGAAGCCTTACCCTAAACCGTGCCCTAATCCTAACTCATACGGTAACACAAAACCGTGCCCAAACACGTATGTTAACCCTCACCCGTTGTCATACCCTAACCCAGCCCCATTCCCTAACCCTAACCCTAACCCTTACCCTAACCCTACCCCTACCTGAAGCCTTACCCTAACCCGTGCCCTAATCCTAACCCTTACACTAACACTAGACCCTGCCCTAACACATACGCTAACCCTAAACCATTGTTGTACTCTAACCTGTATTCTAAACCATCCCAGTGCCCTAACCCTAACCCTAAGCCTAACCCTAAACTTTACTCGAACCCTTACCCTAACCCATTCCCTAATCCTAATCCGTACACTAACAGTAAACCATGCCCTAACACTTAAGCTAAACCTAAATCGTTGTCGTACCCTAACCTGTACAATAAACCACCCTCGTTCCCTAACCCTAACCATAACGTTAACCCTCAACCTAACCCTAACACTTATCCAAAGCCTTACCCTAACCCATGCCCTAAACCTAACTCGTACGCTAACACTAAGCCATGTCCTAACACGTACACTAACCCTAAAATCTTTTCGTTCACTAAACTGTACCCTCAACCACCCCCGTTCCCTAACCCTAACACTAACCCAAACCTAACAGTTACCCGAAGCCTTACCCTAACCCGTGCCCTGATCCTAACCCGTACACTAACACTAACCCTTGCCCTAACACGTACGAAAACCCTAAACTATTGTAGTACACTAACCGGTACCCTAAACTGTCCCCGTTCCCTAACCATAAGCCTAATCATAACCCTAACCCTAAAACTTACCCGAAGCCTTACCCTAACACGTGCCCTAATCCTAACACTTACACTAACATTAACCCATGCCCTAACACGTATGCTAAATCTAAACCATTGTCGTACCCTAACCTGTACCCTAAAACGTCCCCATTCCCTAACCTTAACCCTAACCGTAACCCTAACCCTTACCCAAAGCCTTACCCTAACCAGTGCCCTAATCCTAACTCGTATGCTAACACCAACCCGTGTCCTAACACATACGCTAACACTAAACAGTTTTCGTACACTAACCTGTACCCTAAACCGTCCCCGTTCCCTAACCCTAACCATAACCCTAACACTTACCCGAAGCTGTACACTAACCCGTGCCCTAATCCTAACTCGTACGCTAAAACTCACGCGTGCCCTAACACATACGCTAAACCTCAACCGTTGTGGTACCCTAAACTGTACCCTAAACTGAACCCGTTCCCTAACCCTAACCCTAACCCTAAGCCTTACCCTAACACTAACCCGTGCCCTAATCCTAAACAGTACGCTAACTCTATCCCATTCCCTAACACGTACACTAACCCTCAACCGTTCTGGTACCCTAAACTCTACCCTAAATCGTCCCTGTTCCCTAACCCTAACCCTAAGCCTAACCCTTACCCGAAGCCTTGCCCTAACCTGTGCCGTAATCCTAACCCGTACACTAACACTAAACCATGTCCTAACACGTACGCTAATCCTCAACACTTGTCGTACCCAAACCTGTACCCTAAAGCCTCCCCGTTCCCTAAACCTAACCCTAAACCTAATTCTAACCCTTACCCGAAGACTTACCCTAACCCGTTCCCTTCGGGTACCCTAACCTGTACCCTAAACAGGGTTTAGGGTTAGCGTACGTGTTAGGGCATGGCTTACTGTTTGCATACGGGTTAGAATTAGGGCTCGGGTTAGGGTAAGGATTCGGGTAATTGTTAGGGTTAGGTTTCGGATTAGGTTTAGGGTTAGGGTTAGGGATAGGGAATGGGGACAGTTTAGGGTACAGGTTACGGTACGACAACGGTTGAGGGTTTGCATACGTGTTAGGTCATGGGTTAGAGTTAGCGTAATTTTTAGGATTAAGGCACTCGTTAGGGTTAGGTTAAGGGTTAGGGTTAGGTTTAGGGTTAGGGAATGGGGACGGTGTAGGGTACAGGTTAGGGTATGACAACTTTTGAGGGTTAGTGTACATGTTAGGGCATGGATTAGTGTTAGCGTACGAGTTACGATTAGGTCATTGGTTAGGGTAAGGCTTCGGGTAAAGTTTAGGTTTAGGGTTAGGTTTAGGTTTAGGGTTAGGGTTAGGGAACGGGGACGATTTAGTGTACAGGTAAGGATAGACAACGGTTGAGGGTTAGCACACGTGTTAGGGCACACGTTAGTGTTAGCGTACGGGTTAGGATTAGGACATGGGTTAGGGTAAGGCTTCTGGTAAAGGGTACGGTTAGGGTTAGGATGAGGGTTAGTGTTAGGGTTAGGGAACGGGGACGGTTTAGGGTACAGCTTGGAGTATGACAAAGGTTTAGTCTTACCGTACGTGTTAGGGCACGGGTTAGCGTTAGCTCACTTTTTAGGATTAAGGCACGTATTAGGGTTAGGGTAAGGGATAGGGTTAGGGTAAGGGTTTGGGAATGGGGACGGTTTAGGGTACAGGTTAGGGTACGACAACGGTTAAGGGTTAGCTTACGGGTTAGGTCACGGGTTAGTCTTAGCATACGAGTTAGGATTAGGGCACAGGTTAGGGTAAGGCTTCTGGTAAGGGTTAAGGTTAAGGTTAGGGTTAGGGTTAGGGATAGGGAATGGGAACGGTTTAGGGTACAGTTTAGTGTATGACAACAGTTGATGGTTAGCTTACGTTTTAGGGCATGGGTTAGTGTTAACATACGGGTTAGGATTAGGGCACGCGTTAGGGTAAGGCTTCGGGTAAGGGGTTAGGGTTGGGTTAGGTTTAGGGTTAGGGAATGGGGACGGTGTAGGGTACAGGTTAGGGTATGACAACTTTTGAGGGTTAGTGTACATGTTAGGGCATGGATTAGTGTTAGCGTACGAGTTACGATTAGGTCATTGGTTAGGGTAAGGCTTCGGGTAAAGTTTAGGTTTAGGGTTAGGTTTAGGTTTAGGGTTAGGGTTAGGGAACGGGGACGATTTAGTGTACAGGTAAGGATAGACAACGGTTGAGGGTTAGCACACGTGTTAGGGCACACGTTAGTGTTAGCGTACGGGTTAGGATTAGGACATGGGTTAGGGTAAGGCTTCTGGTAAAGGGTACGGTTAGGGTTAGGATGAGGGTTAGTGTTAGGGTTAGGGAACGGGGACGGTTTAGGGTACAGCTTGGAGTATGACAAAGGTTTAGTCTTACCGTACGTGTTAGGGCACGGGTTAGCGTTAGCTCACTTTTTAGGATTAAGGCACGTATTAGGGTTAGGGTAAGGGATAGGGTTAGGGTAAGGGTTTGGGAATGGGGACGGTTTAGGGTACAGGTTAGGGTACGACAACGGTTAAGGGTTAGCTTACGGGTTAGGTCACGGGTTAGTCTTAGCATACGAGTTAGGATTAGGGCACAGGTTAGGGTAAGGCTTCTGGTAAGGGTTAAGGTTAAGGTTAGGGTTAGGGTTAGGGATAGGGAATGGGAACGGTTTAGGGTACAGTTTAGTGTATGACAACAGTTGATGGTTAGCTTACGTTTTAGGGCATGGGTTAGTGTTAACATACGGGTTAGGATTAGGGCACGCGTTAGGGTAAGGCTTCGGGTAAGGGTTAGGGTTAGGGTTAGGTTTAGGGTTAGTGTTAGGGAACGGGGATGGTTTAGGGTACAGGTTAGGATACGACAACGGTTGATGGTTAGGCTACGTGTTAGGGCATGGGTTAGCGTTAGTGTATGGGTTAGGATTAGGGCACGGTTTGGAGTAAGGCTTTTGGTGAGGGATAGGGTTAGGTTTAGGGTTAGGGTTATGGCTATGGTTAGGGTAAGGGAAAGGGTACAGTTCAGGTTACAGGTTAGTGTACGAAAACGGTTGAGTGTTAGCGTACATGTTAGGGCACGGGTTAGTGTTAACATACGGGTTAAGAGTAGGGCACGGCTTAGGGTAACACTTGGGGTAAGTGTTAGGTTTACGGTTAGATGTAGGGTTAGGTTTATGGAAAGAGGACGGTTTAGGGTACAGGTTAGGGTATGACAACAGTTGAGGTTTAGCATACGTTTTAGAGCACGGGTGAGTGTTAGCGTATGAGTTAGTATTATGGCATGGGTTAGGGTTAGGGTTAGGGTTAGCGTTATGGAACTGGGACGGTTTATGATACAGGTTAGGGTACGACAATGGTTGAGAATTAGCGTACATGTTAGAGCACAGGTTAGTGTTAGCGTATAGGTTAGGTTTAGGGCACGGTTTAGGGTAAGGCTTCTGGTAAGGGTTAGAGTTAGTGTTAGGGTTAAGGTTAGGTTTAGGGTTAGGGTTAGGGAATGGGGACGTTTTAGGGTACAGGTTAGTGTACAACGGTTGAGTGTTAGCGTACATGTTAGGGTTCTGGTTAGTGTTAGCGTACGGTTTAGGATTATGGCAAGGGTTAGAATTAGGGTAAGGGTTAGGCTTAAGGTTAGGGAACAGGGACGGTTTAGGGTACAGGTTAGCGTACGACAAAGGTTTAGGCTTACCGTACGTGTTAGGGCAGGAGTTAGTGTTAGCGGAGTTTTTAGGATTATGGCACAGGTTAGGGTTAGGGTAAGGGATAGGGTTAGGTTTAGGCTTAGGGAATGGGGGCGGTTTAGGGTACTGGTTAGGGTACAACAATGGTTCAGGGATAGCGAACGTGTTAGGGCATGGGTTTGTGTTAGCGTACAGGTTAGGATTAGGGCATGGGTTAAAGTAAGGCTTCGGGTAAGGGTTAGGTTTAGTGTTAGGTTTAGGTTTAGGGTTAGGGAATGGGGATGGGTTAGTGTACAGGTTAGGGTATGACAACGGTTGAGTGTTAGCGTATGTGTTAGGGCATCGGTTAGTGTTAGCGTATGGGTTAGGATTAGGGAATGGGTTAGGGTAACGCTTCGGGTAAGGGTTAGGTTTAGGGTTAGGTATAGAGTTATGGTTAGAGAACGGGGACGGTTTAGGGTACAGGTTAGGGTACGACAATGGTTTTGGTTTAGCACTCGTGTTAGGGCACAGGTTAGTGTTAGCGTCCGAGTTAGGATTAGGGCACTGGTTAGGGTAAGGCTTCTTATAAGCATTAGGGTAAGGGTTAGGGTTAGGGTTAGGGTTAGGGTTAGTGTTAGGGAACGGGGATGGTTTAGGGTACAGGTTAGAGTACGGCAAAGCTTTAGACTTACCGTACGTGTTAGGGCATGGGTTAGTGTTAGCGTAGTTTTTAGGATTAGGGCACAGGTTAAGGTTAGGTTAAGGTATAGGGTTAGGGTTAGGGAATGGGGAGTGTGTAGGGTACAGTTTAGGATACGACAACGGTTTAGGGTTAGTGTACATTTTAGGGTACGCGTTAGTGTTAGTGTAAGGGTAAGGATTAGGGCACGGGTTATGGTAAGGCTTCGGGTAAGGGGTAGGGTTAGGGTAAGTCTTAGGGTTATGGTTATGGAATGGGGACGGTTTAGGGTACAGGTTAGGGTATGACAAAGGTTTAGGGTGAGCGTACTTGTTAGGGCACGTGTTAGTGTTAGCGTACGGGTTAGGATTAGGGCACGGGTTACGGTTAGGGTAAGCATTAGGGTTAGTTTTAGGGTTAGGGAACAGGGACGGTTTAGCGAACAGGTTAGGGTACGACAACGGTTAAGGTTTAGCACACGTGTTAGGGCACGGTTTAGTGTTAGTGTAAGGGTTAGGATTAGGGCACGGGTTAGGGTAAGGCTTCGGGTAAGGGGTAGGGTTAGGGTTATGATTGGTGTTAGGGTTAGGAAACGGGGACAATTTAGGGTACAGGTAAGTGTACGACAATGGTTTAGTGTTAACGTACGTGTTAGAGCAAATGTTAGTGTTAGCGTACGTGTTAGAATTAGGTTAAGGGTTAGGTTGAGGCTTCGGGTAATGGTTAGGGTTAGGATTAGGATTATGGTTAGGGAACGGGTATGGTTTAGGGTACAGGTTAGTGTACGACAACGGTTGAGTGTTAGCATACGTGTTAGGGCACGGGTTAGTGTTAGCGTACAGGTTAGGATTAAGGCACGTGTTAGGGTAAGGCTTCTGGTAAGGGTTAAGTTTAGGGTTAGGGTTAGGTTTAGGGTTGGGGTTAGGGAAAGGGGACGTTTAAGGGTACAGGTTAGGCTTCGACAACGGTTTAGGTTTAGCATACGAGTTAGGGCACGGGTTATTGTTAGCGTACGGGTTAGTATTAGGGCACGGGTTAGGTTAAGGATTCGGGTAAGGGTTAGGGTTAGAGTTAGGGTTAGGGTTAGGGAATGTGAATTGTTTAGGGTACAGCTTAGTGTATGACAATGATTTGGGGTTAGAGTATGTGTTAGGTCATGGGTTAGTGTTAACGTACGAGTTAGGATTAGGGCACAGGTTAGGGTAAGGCTTTGGGTAAGGTTTAGGGTAAGGGTTAGTGTTAGGGTTAGGGAATGGGGACGGTTAAGGGTACAGGTTAGGTACGACAACGGTTTAGGGTTCGTGTACGCGTTAGGGCATGGGTTAGTGTTAGTGTACGGGTAGGGTTAGGGTACGGCTTAGGGTAAGGCTTCGGGTAAGTGTTAGGGTTAGGGTTAGGGAACGGGGATGGTGTAGGGTACAGGTTACTGTACGAAAACAATTTCAGGTTAGCGTACGTGTTAGGACACGTGTTAGAGTTAGCGTACGAGTTAGGATTAGGGCACGGTTTAGGGTAAGGCTTTGGATAAGTGTTTGGGTTAGGGAAAGGGAATGGGTTAGGGTCCAGTTTAGGGTACAACAACGGTTTAGTGTTAGGGTACGTGTTTGGGCATGGGTTCATGTTAGTGTAAGGGTTAGGATTAGGGCACGGGTTAGGGTAAGGTTTTCGGTAAGGGGTAGTGTTAGGGCAACGGTTAGGGTAAGGATTAGGGAATGGGGATGGTTTAGGGTACAGGAAGGGTATGACAATGGTTGAGGGTTAGTGTACGTGTTAGGGAATGGGTTAGTGTTAGTGTAATGCTTAGGATTATGGCACATGTTAAGGTAAGGCTCCGGGTAATAGGTAGGTTTAGGGTAAGGGTTAGGGTTAGGGTTAAGGAACGGGGACGGTTTAGGGTACAGGTTAGGGTATGACAACATTTGAGGGTTAGCGTACGTGTTAGGGCACGGGTTAGTGTAAGGCTTTGGGTAAGTATTAGGGATAGGGTTAGGGTAAGTTAGGGAACGGGGATGGTTTAGGGTAGAGGTTAGGGTACAAAAAGGGTTTAGGGTTAGCGTACGTGTTAGGACACAGGTTAGTGTTAGTGTACGGGTTACAATTAGGGAATGGGTTAGTAAAAGGTTTAGGATTAGGGTTAGGGTTAGGGTTAGGATTAGGGCACGGGTTAGGGTAAGGCTGCGAGTAAGTGGTAGGGTTAGGGTTAGTGTTAGTGTTTGGGTTAGGGAACGGGGACCGTTTAGGGTACAGGTTAGTGTACGAAAACAGTTTATGGTTACCGTACGTGTTAGGACACGGGTTAGTGTTAGCGTACGGGTTAGGATTAGGGCAGGGTTTAGCGTAAGGCTTCGGGTAAGTGGTAGGTGTAGGGTAAGGGTTAGGGTTAGTGTTAGGAAATGGGGATGGTTTAGGATATAGTTTAGGGTATGACAACGGTTGAGGGTTAGCATACGTGGGCATGGTTTAGAGTTAGCGTACGAGTGAGGATTAGGGCACAGGTTAGGGTAAGGCTTCTGGTAAGGGTTAGGTTTAGGGTTACATTTAGGGTTAGGGTTAGGCAATGGGGACGGTTTAGGGTACAGGTTAGGGTACATCAACGGTTTAGAGTTAGCGTACGTGTGAGGGCATGTGTTAGTGTTAGCGTACGGATTAGGATTAGGGCATGGGTTTGTGTAAGGTTTAGGGTTAGTGTTAGTGTTAGGGTTATGGTTAGGTTTAGGGAAAGGGGACGGTTTAGGGTACAGGTTAGGGTATGACAAAGGTTGAGGTTTAGCACACGTGTTAGGGCACGGGTTAGTGTTAGTGTAAGGGTTAGGTTTAGGGCATGGGTTAGGTTAAGGCTTAAGGTAAGGGGTAGGGTAAGGGTAAGGGTTCGGGTTCGGGTTAGGGAACGGGGACAATTTAGGGTACAGGTTAGGGCATGACAACGTTTTAGGGTTAGCGTACGAGTTAGGGCACGGGTTAGTGTTAGTGTAAGGTTAGGATTAAGGCACGGGTTAGTGTAAGGCTTCGGGTAAGGGTTAGGGTTAGGGTTATGATTAGGGTTAGGGTTAGGGAACGGGAAGAGTTTAGGGTACATATTTTTGTACGACAACGGTTTAGGTTTAACATACGTGTTAGGGCAAGGGTTAGTGTTAACATACAGGTTAGGATTAGGGCATGGGTTAGGGTAAGGATTCGAGTAAGGGTTAGGGTTTGGATTATGGTTAGGGTTTGGGTTAGGGAACGGGGACGGTTTAGGGTACAGGTTATGGGACGACAACGATTGAGGGTTAGCGTACGTGTTAGGGCACGGGTTAGTGTTAGCGTACGAGTTAGGATTAGGGCACGGGTTAGGGTAAGGTTTTGGGTAAGGCGTAGGGTTAGGGTAAGCTTTAGTTTTAGGGTTAGGGAATGGGGACGGTTTAGGGTACAGGTTAGGGTACGAGAATGTTTTAGGGTTAACGTATGTGTTAGAGCAAGGGTTAGTGTTAGCGTACGAGTTAGGATTAGGGCATGGGTTAGAGTAAGGCTTCAGGTAAGGTTTAGGTTTAGGGTTAGGGTTAGGGTTAGGGTTAGGGAACAGGGACGGTTTAGGGTAGAGGTTAGGGCACGTCAACGGTTTAGGGTTAGCGTAAGTGTGAGGGCACGGGTTAGTGTTAGCGTACGGATTAGGCTTAGGGCATGGGTTAGTGTAAGGGGTATAGTTAGGGTTAGGTTTAGGGTTAGGTTTAGGGAACAGGGACAGATTAGGGTCCAGGTTAGGGTACCACAACGGTTTAGGGTTAGCGTACGTGTTAGGGCAGGTGTTAGTGTTAGTGTAAGGGTTAGGATTAGGGCATGGGTTAGTTTAAGGCTTCAGGTAAGGGTTAGGGTTAGGGTTATGATTAGGGTTAGGGTTAGGGAACGGGGACAATTTAGGGTACAGTTTAGTGTAAGACAACGGTTTAGGGTTATCGTACGTGTTAGGGCAAGGGTTACTGTTAGTGTACGGGTTAGGATTAGGGTTATGGTTAGGTTTAGGTTTAGGGAATGGGGACGGTTTCGTGTACAGGTTATGGTACGACAACGGTTTAGGGTTCGCGTACGTGTTAGGGCACGGGTTAGTGTTAGTGTAAGGGTTACGTGTATGGCACGGGTTAGTGTAAGGCTTCAGGTAAGGCTTAGGGTTAACGTTAGGGTTAGGGTTAGGGTTAGGGAACGGGGACAGTTTAGGGTACAGGGTACAGTACGACAAAGTTTTAGGGATAGCGTACGTGTTAGGGCATGTGTTAGTGTAAGTGTAAGGGTTAGGATAAGGGCACCGGTAAGGGTAAGGCTTCGGGTAATGGTTAGGGTCAGGATTAGTGTTAGGCTTAGGGAACGGGACCGTTTAGGGTACCGGTTAGGGTACGACAACGTTTTAGGGTTAGCGTACGTGTTAGGGCATGGGTTAGTGTTAGCGTACGATTTAGGATTAGGGCACAGGTTAGCGTAAGGCTTTGGATAAGGGTTAGGGTTAGGTTTATGATTAGGGTTAGTGTTAGGGAATGGGGACGGTTTAGAGTACAGGTTAGTGTACGTCAACTGTTTCGGGTTAGCATATGTGTGAGGACATGGGTTACTGTTAACGTACGGATTAGGATTACGGCACCGGTTAGTGTAACAGTTAGGGTTAGGGTTAGGGTGAGGGAATGGGGACTGTATAGGGTACAGGTTAGGGTACAACAACGGTTGAGGGTTAGAGTACGTGTTAGGTCATGGGTTAGTGTTAGTGCACAGGTTAGGATTAGGGCACAGGTTAGTGTAAGGCTTCGGGTAAGGGTTAGGTTTAGGGTTAGGGTTAGGGTTAGGGAACGGGGACGATTTAGGGTACAGGTTAGGGTACGACAATGGTTTATGGTTAATGTACGTGTGAGGGCACGGGTTAGTGTTAGTGTAAGGGTTACTATTAGGGCATGGGTTAGGGTAAGGCTTCGGGTAAGGGGTAGGGTTTGGATAAGGGTTAGGGTTAGGGTTAGGGACAGGGACTGTTTAGGGTACAGGTTAGGGTACTACAACGGTTGAGGGTTAGCGTACGTGTTAACTCACGGGTTAGTGGTAGCGTACGAGTTAGGATTAGTGCACGAGTTAGGGTAAGGCTTCGGGTAAGTGTTAGTGCTAGGGTTAGTGTTAGGGTTAGGGTTTGGGAACGGGGATGGTTTAGGGTAAAGGTTAGTGTATGAAAACAGTTTACAGTTAGCGTACGTTTTAGGCCACGGGTTAGTGTTAGCGTACGAGTTAGGATTAGGGCGCGGGTTAGCGTAAGGCTTCGGGTAAGGTTTAGGTTTAGGGTTAGGGTTAGGGAACAGGGACGGTTTAGGGTACAGGTTAGGGCACATCAACGGTTGAGGGTTAGCGTACGTTTGAGGGCATGGGTTAGTGTTAGCGTACGGATTAGGATTAGGGCATGGGTTAGTGTAAGGCATATGGTTAGGGTTAGGGTTAGGTTTAGGGAATGGGGACAGTTTAGGGTACAGTTTAGTGTACGACAACGGTTTAGGGTTAACGTACATGTTAGGGCAAGGGTTACTGTTAGCGTACAGGTTAGGATTAGGGTTATGGTTAGGTTTAGGGTTAGGGAACTAGGATGGTTTGGGGTACAGGTTAGGGTATGGCAACAGTTTAGGGTTAGCGTACATGTTAGGGCATGGGTTAGTGTTAGCGTAAGGGTTACGATTAGGTCACGGGTTAGGGTAAGGCTTCGGGTAAGGGTTAGGGTTACCGTTAGGGTTAGGGTTAATGTTAGGGAACGGCGACGGTTTAGGGTACAGGGTACGGTAAGACAAAGGTTTAGGGATAGCGTACGTGTTAGGGCATGTGTTAGTGAAAGTGTAAGGGTTAGGATAAGGGCACGGGTAAGGGTAAGGCTTCGGGTAATGGTTGGTGTCAGGATTAGTGTTAGGGTTAGGGAACAGGGACCGTTTTGGGTACAGGTTAGGGTACGGCAACGGTTTATGGTTAGCGTACGTGTTAGGGCATGGGTTAGTGTTAGCGTACGATTTAGGTTTAGGGCACAGGTTAGGGTAAGGCTTCAGATAAGGGTTAGGGTTCGTTTATGTTTATGGTTAGGGTTAGGGAATGGGGACGTTTTAGAGTACAGATTAGTGTACGTCAACTGTTTAGGGTTAGCATACGTGTGATGGCATGGGTTACTGTTAACGTACGGATTATGATTAGGGCACGGGTTAGTGTAACAGATAGGGTTAGGGTTAGGGTTAGCGTTAGGGTTAGGGAATGGGGACGGTTTAGGGTGCAGGTTAGGGTACGACAACGGTTTAGGGTTAACGTACGTGTAGGGCAAGGGTTAGTGTTAGCGTACGGGTTAGGATTAGGGCACGTGTTATGGTAAGGCTTCCGGTAAGTGTTAGGGTTTCGTTATGGTTAGGGTTAGGGTTAGGGAACGGGGAATGTTTACGGTACAGGGTAGGGTATGACAAAAGTTTAGGGTTAGCGTACGTGTTAGGGCATGTTTTACTGTACGTGTAAGTGTTAGGGTAAGGGCACGGGTAAGGGTAATGCTTTGGGCAATGGTTAGGGTCAGGTTTAGGTATAGGGTTAGGGAACTGGGACCGTTTAGGGTACAGGTTAGGGTACGACAGCGGTTTAGGGTTAGCGTACGTGTTAGGGCATGGGTCAGTGTTAGAATACAGGTTAGGATTAGGGCACGGGTTAGGGTAAGGCTTCGGATAAGGGTTAGGGTTAGGTTTAGGGTTAGGGTTATGGTTAGGGTTAGGGAACGGGGACGGTTTAGGGTACAGGTTAGTGTATGAAAAATGTTTAGGCTTAGCGTACGTGTTAGAGCACGTGTTAATGTTAGCATACGGGGTAGGATTACGGCACGGATTAGGGTAAGGTTTCTGTTAAGGGTTAGTGTTAGGGTTATGGTTAGGGAATGGGGACATTTTAGGGGACAGAGTAGGGTACAGCAACGGTTTAGGATTAGTGCACGTGTTAGGGCATGGGTTAGTGTTAGCGTAAGGTTTAGGATTATGGCACGGGTTAGGGTAAGGTTTCAGGGAAGTGTTAGGATTAGGGTTAGGGAACGGGAATGGGAACGGGAACGGTTTAGGGTACAGGTTAGAGTACCACACGGGTTTAGGGTTAACGTACGTGTTAGGGCAATTGTTAGTGTTAGATTACGGGTTAGGATTAGGACATGGGTTAGGGTAAAGCTTCGGGTAAGTGTTAGTGTTAGGGTTAGGGTTAGGGTTAGGGTTAGGGAACGGGGATGGTTTAGGGTACAGGTTAGTGTACGAAAACAGTTTAGTGTTAGCGTACATGTGAGGGCACAGGTTAGTGTTAGCGTACGGATTAGGATTAGGTCATGGGTTAGTGTAAGGTTTAGAGTTAGGGTTAGGGTTATGATTAGGGTTAGGGTTAGGAAACGGGGATGGTTTAGGGTACAGTTTAGTGTACGACAAAGATTTAGGCTTAGCGTACGTGTTACGGCAAAGTTTAGTGTTAGCGTATGGGTTAGGATTATGCCACAGGTTAGGGTAAGGCTTTGGGTAAGGGTTAGGGTTCAGGTTATGGTTATGGTTAGATTTAGAGAATGGGGACGTTTTAGGGTACAGGTTAGGGTACAACAATGGTTTAGGTTTAGCATACGTGTTAGGGTACGGGTTAGTGTTAGTGTAAGTGTTAGGATTAGGGCATGGGTTATGGTAAGGCTTTGGGTAAGGTTTAGGGTTAGGACTATGATTAGGGTTAGTGTTAGGGAATGGGGACAGTTTGTGGTACAGGTTAGTGTACGACAACGGTTTAGGGATAACGTTCATGTTAGGGCAAGGTTTATTGTTAGCGTACGGGTTAACATTAGGGCATGGGTTAGGTTAAGGCTTTGGGTAGTGGTTAGGTTTAGGGATAGGGTTAGGGAGCAGAGATGGTTTAGGGTACAGGTTAGGGTACGACAACAGTTTAGGGTTAGCATACGTGTTGGGGCATGGTATAGTGTTAGTGTAAGGGTTAGGTTTAGGGCACGGGTTAGGGTAAGGCTGCGAGTAAGGGGTAGGGTTAGGGTTAGTGTTAGTGTTTGGTTTAGGGGACGGGGACCGTTTAGGGTACAGTTTAGGGTACAAGAAAAGTTCAGGGCTAGCGTACCTGTTAGGGCACAGGTTAGTGTTAGCGAACGGGTTAGGATTAGGGCAGGAGTTAGGGTAAGGCTTCAGGGAAGGGTTAAGGTTAAGGTTAGGGTTAGGGTTAGAGAACGGAGACGGTTTAGGGTATAGCTTAGGGTACTACAACGGTTGAAGGTTAGAATATGTGGTAGGCACAGATTAGTGTTAGCGTACAAGTTAGGTTTAGGGCACGGGTTAGGGTAAGGCTTCGGGTAACTGTTAGGGTTATGAATAGGGTTAGGGAATGGGGACGGTTTAGGGTACAGATTAGTGTACGAAAACTGTTTAAGGTTAGCTTACATGTTAGGACACGCGTTAGTGTTAGCGTACGGATTAGGATTAAGGCACGGGTTAGCATAAGGCTTCGGGGAAGTGGTACGAGTAGGGTAAAGATTAGGGTTAGGGTTAGGAAACGGGTACGGTTTAGGGTACAGGTTAGGGCACGACAAAGGTTGAGGGTTAGCGTATGTGGGCAACGTTTTGTGTTAGCATACGAGTTAGGATTAGGGCATGGGTTAGTGTAAGGCTTCTGGTAAGGGTTAGGTTTAGGGTTAGGGAAAGGCGATGGTTTAGGGTACAGTTTAGGGTACGACAACGGTTGAGGCTTAGCGCATGTGTTAGGGCATGGGTTAGTGTTAGTGTAAGGGTTAGGTTTAGGGCACGGGTTAGGGTAAGGTTTCGGGTAAGTGTTAGGATTAGGGTTAGGGTTAGGTTTAGGGTTAGGGAACGGGGACGGTTTAAGGTACAGGTTAGTGTATGAAAACAGTTTAGGTTTAGCGTACGTGTTAGGACACGTTTTAGTGTTAGCGTACGTGTTAGGATTAGAGCACGGGTTAGGGTAAGGCTTCAGATAAGTGTTCGGGTTAGGGTTGGGGTTAGGGTTAGGGAATGGGGAGTGTTTAGGGTACAGGTTAGGGTACGACAATGGATTAGGGTTAGCGTACGTTTTAGGGCAAGTTTTAGTGTTAGTGTAAGGGTTAGGATTAGGGCACGGGTTAGTGTAATGCTTCGGGTAAGGTGTAGGGTTATGGTAAGGGTTAGGGTTAGGGTTAGGGAAAGGGGATGGTTTAGGGTACAGGTTAGGGTACGACAACGGTTTAGGGTTAGCATAGGTGTTAGGCTATGGGTTAGTGTTAGTGTAAGTGTTAGGTTTAGGGCACGGGTTAGGGTAAGGCTTCGGGTAAGGCATAGGGTTACGGTAAGCGTTAGGGTTTGGGTTAGGGAACGGGGACGGTTTAGGGTACAGGTTAGTGTATGACAATGTTTTAGGATTAATGTAGGTGTTAGGGCAAGGGTTAGTGTTAGCGTATGGGTTAGGATTAGGGCACGGGTTAGGGTAAGGCTTCGGTTAAGGGTTAGGGTAAGGGTTAGAGTTAGGGTTAGGGAACGGGGACGGTTATGGGTACAGGTTAGGTACAACAACGGTTTAGGTTTCGCATACGTGTTAGGACATGGGTTAGTGTTAGTGTACGGGTAGGGTTAGGGTACGGGTGAGGGTAAGGCTTCGAGTAAGGGTTAGGTTTGGGGTTATGGTTAGGGTTAGGGTTAGGGAACAGGGACAGTTTAGGGTACAGGTTAGGGTACGACAACGGTTTAGCGCTAGCATCCGTGTTAAGACACTGGTTAGTGTTAGCATACGGGTTAGGATTAGGGCACGGGTTAGCGTAAGGTTTCGGGTAAGTGGTACGTGTAGCGTAAGGGTTAGGGTTAGGGTTAAGAAACAGGGACGGTTTAGGGTACAGGTTAGGGTACGACAAAGGTTGAGGGTTAGCGTATCTGGGCACCGTTTTGTGTTAGCGTACGAGGTAGGATTAGGGCACGGGTTAGGGTAAGGCTTCTCATAAGGGTTAGGTTTAGGGTTAGTGTTAGGGTTAGGGTTAGGGAACAGGGACGGTTTTGGGTACAGGTTAGTGTACGTCAACAGTTTGGAGTTAGTGTATGTGTGAGGGCACAGGTTAGTGTTAGCGTATGGATTAGGTTTAGGGCATGGGTTAGTGTAAGGTTTAAGGTTAGTGTTAGTGTTAGGGTTAGGGTTAGGTTTAGGGAAAGGCGATGGTTTAGGGTACAGTTTAGGGTACCACAACAGTTGAGGTTTAGGGCACGCTTTAGGGCATGGGTTAGTGTTAGTGTAAGGGTTAGGTTTAGGGCACGGGTTAGGATAAGTCTTCGGGTAAGGGGTAGGGTTAGGGTAAGGGTTAGGTTTAGGGTTAGGGAACGGGGACAGTTTAGGGTACAGGTTAGTTTACGACAACGTTTTAGGGTTAGCTTACGTGTTAGGGCACGATTAGTGTTAGTGTAAGGGTTAGGATTAGGGCACGGGTTAGTGTAAGGCTTCGGGTAAGGGTCAGGGTTAGGGTTATGATTAGGGTTAGGGTTAGGGAACGGGAACAGTTTAGGGTACCTGTTTCTGTACGACAACGGTTTAGGGTTAACATACGTGTTAGGGCAAGGGTTAGTGTTAGCATACAGGTTAGGATTAGGGCACAGGTTAGGGTAAGGCTTCGAGTAAGGGTTAGGTTTGGGGTTATGGTTAGGGTTAGGGTTAGTGAACGGGGACAGTTTAGGGTACAGGTTAGGGTATGACAACGGTTTAGGGTTAGCGTACGTGTTAGGGCACGGGTTAGTGTTAGTGTAAGATTTAGGATTAGGGCACAGGTTAGGGTAAGGCTTCGGGTAAGGGTTAGGGTTAGGGTTTTGATTAGGGTTAGGGTTAGGGAACTGGGACAGTTTAGAGTACAGGTTATGGTATGACAACTGTTGAGGGTTAGCGTAAGTGTTAGGGCATGGGTTAGCGTTAGCGTACAAGTTAAGATTAGTGCACGGGTTAGTGTAAGTCTTCGGGTAAGTGTTAGGGTTAGGGTTAGTGTTAGGGAACAGGGACGGTTTGTGGTACAGGTTAGTGTACGAAAACAGTTTAGGGTTAACGTACGAGTGAGGGTACGGGTTAGTGTTAGCGTACGGATAAGGATTAGGTCATGGGTCAGTGTAAGGGGTATAGTTAGGGTTAGGTTTAGGGTTAGGTTTAGGGAACAGGGACAGATTAGGGTCCAGGTTAGGGTACCACAATGGTTTAGGGTTAGCGTACGTGTTAGGGCAGGTGTTAGTGTTAGTGTACAGATAAGGATTAGGTCATGGGTTAGTGTTAGGGTTAGGGTTAGGGTTAGGGTTAGGGAACGGGGAGGGTTTAGGTTACAGGTTAGGGTATGACAACGGTTTAGGGTTAGCGTGTGTGTTAGGGCACTGGTTAGTGATAGTGTAAGGGTTAGGATTAGGGCACAGGTTAGGGTAAGGCTTCGGGTAAGGGGTAGTGTTAGGGTAAGGGTTAGGGTTAGGGTTAGAGAACGGGGATGGTTTAGGGTACAGGTTAGTGTTCGACAACGGTTTAGGGTTAGTGTACGTGTTAGGCCATGGGTTAGTGATAGTGTACGAGTTAGGTTTAGGGCACGGGTTAGTGTAAGGCTTTGGGTAACTGTTTGGGTTATGGTTCGGGTTAAGGAACAGGGATGGTTTAGGGTACAAGTTAGGGTACGAAAACAGTTTAGGGTTAGCATGTGTGGTAGGACACGGTTTAGTGTTAGCGTCCAGGTTAGGATTAGGGCACGGGTTAGGGTAAGGCTTCAGATAAATGTTCGGGTTCGGGTTCGGGTTAGGGTTAGGGTTAGGGTTAGGGAATGGGGAGTGTTTAGGGTACAGTTTAGGATACGACAACGGTTTAGGGTTAGCGTACATTTTAGGGTACGTGTTAGTGTTAGTGTAAGTGTTAGGGTTAGGGCACGGGTTAGGGTAAGGCTTCGGGTAAGGTGTAGGCTTAGGGTAACAGTTAGGGTTAGGGTTAGGGACCGGGGACGGTTTAGGGTACAGGTTAGCATACGTGTTAGGCCATGGGTTAGTGTTAGTGTAAGTGTTACAATTAGAGCATGGGTTACGGTAAGGCCTTGGGTAAGGCATAGGGTTAGGGTAAGTGTTAGGGGTAAGGTTAGGGAACGGAGACATTTTTAGGGTACAGTTTAGGGTATGAAAACGTTTTAGGGATAACGTACGTGTTAGGGCAAGGGTTTGTGCTAGGGTATGGGTTAGGATTAGGGCATGGGTTAGGATAAGGCTTCGGGTAACGGTTAGGCTTAGGGTTAGGGTTAGGGTTAGGGTTAGGGAATGGGGATGGTTTAGGGTACAGGTTAGTTTATGAGAACAGTTTAGGGTTAGCGTACATGTTAGGGCAAGGGTTAGTGTTAGCGTATGGGTTAGGATTAGAGCACGAGTTAGGGTAAGGCTTCGGGTTAGGGTTAGGGTTAGGCTTGCGGTTAGGGTTACGGTTAGGGACCGGGGAAGGTTGAGGGTACAGGGTAGGGTATGATAAAATTTTAACGTTAGTGTACGTGTTAGGGCATGGGTTAGTGTAAGTGTAAGGGTTAGGATAAGGGCACAGGTAAGGATAAGGCTTCGGGTAATGGTTAGGGTCAGGATTATTGTTAGGGTTAGGGAACGGGGACCGTTTAGGGTACAGGTTAGTGTACGTCAACGGTTAGGTTTAGCATACGTGTGAGGGCATGGGTTACTGTTAACATACGGATTAGGATTAGCCCACGGGTTAGTGTAACGGTTAGGGTTAGGGATAAGGAAAGGGGACAATTTAGGGTACAGGTTAGGGTATGACAACGGTTGAGTGTTAGCCTACGTGTTAGATCAAAGGGTAGTGTTCACGTATGGGTTAAGATTAGGGCACGGGTTAGGATAAGGCTTGGGGTAAGTGTTAGTTTTAGGGTTAGGGTTACGGAACGGGGACGATTTAGGGTACAGGTTAGGGTCCGACAACGGTTGAGGGTTAGCGTACGAGTTAGGGCACGGCTTAGTGTTAGCGTACGGGTTCGGATTAGGGCACAGGTTCGGGTAAGGATTAGGTTTAGGGTTAGGTTTAGGGTTAGGGTTATGGCCTGGGTACGGTTTAGGGCACAGGAATGTGTACAACAACAGTTGAGGTTTAGTGTACTTGTTATGGCACGGTTTAGTGTTAGTGTACAGGTTAGGATTAGGTCATGTGTTAGGGTAAGGCTTCGGGTAAGTTTTAGCGTTAGGGTTAGGGTTAGGTTTAGGGAACGGGGACGGTTTAGGGTACAGGTTAGTGTACGACAACGGTTTAGGGTTAGCGTACATGTTAGGGCACGGGTTAGTGTTAGCGTACGGGTTAGGATTAGGGCATGGTTTAGGGTAAGGCTTCTGCTAAGGGTTGGTGTTACTGTTAGGGTTATGGTTAGCAATAGGGAATGGGGACGGTTTAGGGTACAGGTTAGTGTACGCAACGATTGAGGGTTAGAGTACGTGTTAGGGAACGGATTAATGTTTACATATGGGTGAGGATTAGGGCACGGCTTAGGGCAAGGCTTCTGGTAAGGTTTAGGGTTAGGGTTAGGGTTAAGGAACGGGGACGCTTTAGTGTACAGTTTTGGGTACAACAACAGTTGAGGGTTAGCGTACATGTTAGGGCATGGGTTAGTGTTAACATATAGGTTAGGATTAAGGCACAACTTAGCGTAAGGCTTCGGGTAAGGGTTAGGGTTAGTGTTAGTGTTACGGTTAGGGTTAGGGTTATGGAACGGGGATGGTTTAGGGTACAGGTTAGTGTACATCGACGGTTGAGGGTTAGCGTACGTGTTAGGGCACAGGTTAGTGTTTGCGTACGGTTTAGTATTAGGGCATGGGTTATGGTAAGGCTTCGGGTAAGGGTTAGGTTTAGGGTTAGTTTTAGGGTTAGGGTTATGGAACAGGGACACTTTAGGGTACAGTTTAGGGAACGAAAATGGTTTAGGCTTTTCATACGTGTTAGGGCACTGTTTAGTGTTAGCATACGGTTTAGGATTATGGCACGGGTTGGGGTTAGGGTAAGGATTAGGGTTAGGTTTAGGGTTAGGGAATGGGGACACTTTAGGGTACAGATTAGGGTACAGAAACTGTTGAGGGTTAGCGTACGTGTTAGTGCACGTGTTAGTGTTAGCATATGGGTTAGGATTAGGGAAGGGGTTGGGGTAAGGCTTTGGGTAAGGGTTAGGTTTAGGGTTAGGGTTAGGGTTAGGGTTAGGGAACAGGGACCGTTTAGCGTACAGGTTAGTGTACGACAACGGTTGAGGGTTAGCGTACGTGTTAGGGCACAGGTGACTGTTAGCGTATGGATTCGGATTAGGGCATGGGTTAAGGAAGGGCTTCTGGTAAGGGTTAGGTTTAGGGTTAGGGTTAGGGAACGGGGATGGTTTAGGGTACAGGTTAGGGTACGAAAAATGTTGAGTGTTAGCGTACATGTTAGGGCATGGTTAGTCTTAGCGTATGGGTTAGGATTAGGGTACGGATTAGGATAAGGCTTCAGGTAAGGGTTAGCATTAGGGTTACGGTTAGTGTTAGGGTTAGGGTTAGGGAACGGGGACGGTTTAGTGTACAGGTTAGTGTACGACAACGGTTGAGGGCTAGCGTACGTGTTAGGTCACAGGTTAGTGTTAGCTTACGGGTTAGTATTAGGGCACATGTTAGGGTAAGGCTTCAGGTAAGGCTTAGGGTTAGGGTTACGTTTAGGTTAGGGTTAGGGAACAGGGACACTTTAGGGTACAGATTAGGGAACGAAAACGGTTGAGGGTTAGTGTATGTGTTAGTGCACGTGTTAGTGTTAGCGTACGGGTTAGGATTAGGGAACGGGTTAGGGTAAGGGTTCGGGTAAGGGATAGGGTTAGGGTTAGGGTTTGGGAATGGGGATGGTTTAGGGTACAGGTTAGGGTACGACAACGGTTTAGGTTTAGCATACGTGTAAGGGCATGGGTTAGTGTTAGCGTATTGGTTAGGTTTAGGGTTCGGTTTAGGGTTAGGTTAAGGGTTAGGAATAGGGTAAAGGTTAGGGAACGGGGACAGTTTAGGGTACAGGTTTGTGTACAACAATGGTTTACGGTTAGCGTATGTGTTAGGGTACGGGTTACTGTTAGCGTACGGATTCGGATTAGGGCATGGGTTAGGGTTAGCCTTCTGGTAAGGCTTAGGTTTAGGGTTAGATTTAGGGTTAGTGTTAGGGAATGGGGACGGTTTAGGGTACAGGTTAGGGTACGACAGCAGTTCAGGCTTAGCGTACGTGTTAGGGCACTGGTTAGTGTTAACATACGGGTTAGGATTAGGGCATGGCTTACGGTAAGGCTTCAGGTAATGGTTAGGGTTAGGGTTAGGTTTAGGGTTCGGGTTAGGGGACCGGGATGGGTAGGGTACAGGTTAAGTTACAACAAATGTTGAGGGTTAGCGTACGTTTTAGGGCACGTGTTAGTGTTAGCGTACGGGTTAGGATTAGGGCACGGGTTAGGGTAAGGTTTTGGTAAGTTTTAGAGTTATGGTTAGGGTTAGGGTTAGGTTTAGGGAACAGGGACGGTTTAGGATACAGGTTAGGTTATACAACGGTTTAGGGGTAGCGTACGTGTTAAGGTGAGGGCTAGTGTTAGCGTATGGGTTAGGATTAGGGCATGGGTTAGGGTAAGGCTTGGGGTAAGGGTTATGGTTCGCGTTAGGGTTAGGGTTAGTGTTAGGGAACGGGGACGGTTTAGGGTACAGGTTATGGTATGACAACGGTTTAGGGTTAGCATACGTGTTTGGGCACGGGTTAGTGTTAGCTTACTCGTTAGGATTAGGGTATGGGTTAGGGTTAGGGTAAGGGTTAGGGTTAGGGTAAAGGTTAGGGAACTGGGACAGTTTAGGGTACAGGTATGTGTACGACAATGTTTTAGGGTTAGCATACGTGTTAGGGCATGGGTTAGTGTTAGCGTACGGGTTAGGATTAGGGAACGGTTTAGGGTAAGGCTTCTGGTAAGTGTTAGTGTTAGGGTTAGGGTTAGCGTTAGGGTTAGGTTTAGGGTTAGGGTTAGGGAACAGGGATGATTTAGGGTACAGGTTAGTGTACGACAATGGTTGAGGGTTAGCGTACGTGTTAGGGCACGGGTTAGTGTTAGCGTACGGGTTAGCATTAGGGCACGGTTTACGGTAAGGCTTCTGGTAAGGGTTAGGGTTAGGGTTAGGGTTAGTGTTAAGTTTAGGGTTAGGGTTAGGGAACGGGGACGTTTTAGTGTACATTTTAGGGTATGAGAAAGTTTAGAGTTAGTGTACGTGTTAGGGCAAGGTTTAGTGTTAACGTACGGGTTAGTATTAGGGCACTGGTTAGGGTAAGGCTTTGGGTAAGTGTTAGGGTTACGGTTAGGTTTAGGGTTAGGGTTAGTGAACGGGGACTGTTTAGGGTACACGTTAGGGTACGACAACGGTTGAGGGTTGCCTAATCCTAACAAGTATGCTAACACTAACCTATGCCCTAATACGTACGGTAAGCCTAAAACGTTGTCGTACTCTAACCTGTACCAAAAAGCATCCCCGTTTCGTAACCCTAACCCTAAACTTAACCCTAACCCTCACCGTTACCGGAAGCCTTACTCTAACCCGTACCCTAATCCTAACCCATACCCTAACATTTACCCGTGCCCTAACACATACGGTAACCCACAACCCTTGTCGTACCATAAGCTGTACCCTAAACCTTCCACGTTTCCTAACCCTAACCCTTACCCGAAGACTTACCCTAACCAGTGCCCTAATACTAACCCGTACGCTAACACTAAACCTTGCCCTAACACGTACGCAAACTCTAAACTTTCTAGTACCCTAAAATGTACACTAAAACGTCCCCGTTCCCTAACCTTAACCCTTAAACTTACCCTAAGCCTTACCCTAACACATGCCCTTAACCTAACCCGTACGCTTACACTATACCGTGCCCTAACATGAACGCTATCCCTCAACTGTTGTCGTACCCTAACCTGTACCCTAAACCGTCCCCATTACCTAACCCTAACCCTAACCCTAACCCTAATCCTTACACAAAGCCTTACCTTAACCAGTGCCCTAATCCTAACCCGTACGCTAACATTCACCCGTGCCCTAACACGTACGCTGCCCCTAAACTGTTGTCATACCCTAAGCTGTACCCTAAACCGTCCCCGTTCCCTAACACTAACCTTAACACTAACACTTATCTGAAGTCTTACCCTAACCCATGCCCTGATACTAAACAGTACGCTAACACTAACACATGCCCTAACACGTACGCTAACCCTAAACAGATGTCGTACCATAACATGTACCCTAAAACGTCCCCGTTACATAACCCTAAGCCTAACCCTAACCCTAACTCTAACCCTTACCCGAAGCCTTACACTAACCCGTGCCCTAATCCTAACCCGTATGATAACACTAACCCGTGCCCTAACACGTATGCTAACCCTCAACCGTTGTCATACTCTAACCTGTACCCTAAACGGTCCCCGATCCCTAACGATAACCCTAACCCTAACCCTTACCCGAAGACTTACCATAACCAGTGCCTTAATTCTAACCCGTACACTAACACTAACCCAGGCCCTAACATGTACGCTAACCCTCAAACATTGTCGTATCGTAACCTGTACCCTAAACCGTCCCTGTTCCCTAAGCCTAACCCGAAACTTAACCCTAACCCTAACCCTTACCCGAAGCCTTACCCTAAACCATGCCCTAATCCTAACCCGTATGTTAACACTAACCCGTGCCCTAAGACGTACGCTAACCCTCAACCGTTGTCGTACACTATCCTGTACGCTAAATCATCCCCATTCCCTAACCCTAACCCTAAGCCTAACACTAACATTAATCCTAAACCTAACCCCCAACAGAAGCCTTGCCAGAACCCGTGCCCTAATCCTAACCCGTACGCTAACACTAACCTGTGCCCTAACACATACGCTAAACCTAAACCATTGTCGTAAACTAACCTGTACCCTAAATTGCCCCCGTTCCCTAACCCTAATCCCAACCCTAACCCTAAACCTAACCCTTACCCGTGCCCTAATCCTATCCCGTACGCTAACACTAACTCGTGCCCTAACACGTACGGAAAGCCTAAAACTTTTTCGTACCCTAACCTGTACCCTAAACCATCCCAGTTCTCTAACTCTAACACTAACCCTTACCCTAACCCTAACCCGTACCATAATCCTAACCCGTACACTAACACTAACCCGATCCCTAACACATATGCTAAGCCTCAACCGTGTTCGTACACTAAGCTGCACCCTAAAACGTCTCCGTTCCCTAAACCTAGCCCTAACCCAAACCTTAAACCTAATGCTTACCTGAAGCTTAACCCTAACCCGTGCCATAATCCTAACCCGTACACCTACACTAACCCGTGCCCTAACAGGTACGCTAAACTTCAAACATTGTCGAACCCTAACCTATACCCTAAACCAACCCCATTCCTTAACCCTAACCCTAACACTAACCCTTACCCAAAGCCTTACCCTAACCCGTGCCCTAATCCTAGCCCATACGCTAACACTAACCCGTGCCCTAAAACCTATGGTAAGCCTAAACCTTTGTTGTACCCTAACCTGCACCCTAAACCGTCCCCATTCCCTATCCCTAACCCTAACCCTTACCCTAATCCTAAAACGTGCCATAATCGTGACCCGTATGCTAAGACTAACACAAGCCCTAACATGTACGCTAACCCTCAACCATTGTCGGACCCTATCCTGTACCCTAAACGGTCTCCATTTCCTAAACCTAACACTAACCTGAACCTTAAACCTAATCCTTGCCCGAAGCCTTATCCTAACCCGTGCCCTAATCCTAACCCATACGCTCACACTAACCGGTGCCCTAGCACGTACGATAAACCTCAACCGTTGTCATACCCTAACCTGTACCCAAAACCGTACCCATTCTCTAGACCTAACCATAACCCTAATCCTAACCCTTACCCAAAGCCTTACCCTAACCCGTGCCCTAATCCTAACCCGTACGCTAACACTAACCCGAGCCCTAACACGTACGTTAACCCCAAACCTTTGTTGTATGCTAAGCTGTACACTAAACAGTTCCCGTTACCTAACCCTAACCCTAATCCTAACCCTAACCCTAACCCTAACCCTAACCCTTACCAGATGCCTTAGACTAAACCGTGCCTTAATCCTAAGCTGTACACTAACACTAACCCCGGCCCTAACACGTACGCTTACCCTAAACCATTGTTGTACCCTAACCTGTACCCTAAACTGTCCCTGTTCCCTAATCATAACCCTAACCCTAACCATAACCCTAACCCTTACCCGAAGCCTTACACTAACCACTGCCCTAATCCTAACCCGTACGCTAACACTAACACATGCCTTAACATGTACGCTAACCGTCAACCGATGTCGTACCCTAACCTATACCTTAAACCATTCCCATTCCCTAACCTTAACCCTAAGCCTAACCCTTACCCTAACCCGAACCCGTGCCCTAATCCTAACCCGTATGCTATTACTAACCCGTGCCCTAACACGTACGCTAACCCTAACCCAATTTCCCTAACATGTACACTAACCCTAAAACTTTGTCATACCCTAACCTGTACCCAAAACCATCACTTTTCCCTAAAGCTAACCCTAATCCAACCCTAAACCTTACCCAAAGCCTTACCCGGACCCGAGCCATAATCCTAATCCATAAGCTAACAGTAACCCGTGCCCTAACACATACGCTAACCCTAAACCATTGTCGTACCATAAGCTGTACCCTAAACCATCCCCGTTCCCTAACCCTAACCCTATCCCTAACCCTAACACTTACCCGAAGCCTTACCCTAACCCGTGCTCTAATACTAACCCGTACGCTAACACTAACCCATGCCCTAACACGTACGCAAACCCTAACCCAATTGCCCTAATACGTACACTAACCCTAAAACTTTGTGGTACCCTAACCTGTACCCTAAACCATCACCGTTCCCTAAAGCTAACCCTAATCTAACCCTAAACCTTACCTGAAGCCTTACCCTAACCAGAGCCCTAATCCTAATCCGTACGCTAACAGTAACCCCTGCCCTAACACGTACGCTAAACTTAAACCATTGTCGTACCATAACCTGTACCCTAAACCATCCCCGTTTCCTAACACTAACCCTAACCCCAACACTAACACTTACCCGAAGCCTTACCCTAACCCATGCTCTAATACTATCCTGTACGCTAACACTAAACTGTGCCCTAAAACGTGTGCTAACCTAAAACAGTTGTCGTACCCTAACCTTTACCCTAAAACGGCCCCATTCCCTAACCCTAACCCTAACACTAATCCTAACACTTAACCTTACCCAAAGCCTTACCCGAACCCGTGACATAATCCTAACCTGTACACTAACACTATCCTCTGCCCTAACACGTATGCTAACCCTCAAACATTGTCATAGCCAAACCTGTACCCTAAACCGTCCCTGTTCCCTAACTCTAACCCTAAACCTAACCCTAACCCTAACCCTTACCGGAAGCCTTACCTGAACCCGTGTTCTAATCCTAACCCGTACACTAACACTAACCCGTGCCCTAACATGTACACTACACCGAAACCGTTGTCGTAACCTAACCTGTACCCTAAACTGTCCCCGTTCCCTAACCCTAACTCTAAACCTTACCAGAAGTCTTACGCTAACCCATGCACTAATCCTAACCTGTGTGCTAAAACTAACCCATGCCCTAACATGTACGTTAACCCTAAACAGTTGTCGTACCCTAACCTGTACCCCAACCGTCCCCATTCCCTAACCCTAACACTAACCCTTACATGAACCCGTGCCCCAATCCTAACCCGTGCCCTAACACGTACGCTAACACTCAACCATTGTCATACCCTAAACTGTACCCTAAGCCATCCCCGTTCCCTAACCCTAACCCTAACCCTAACCCTAACCCTTATCCGAAGCCTTACGCTATCCCGTGCCCTAATCCTAACTCATACGCTAACACCAACCCGTGCCCTAACACGTACGCTAACCCTCAACCATTGTCGTACCCTTTCATGTACCCTAAACCCTCCCCATTCCCTAACCCTAACCCTAACCCTAACCCTTAACCTAACCCTACCCCATGCACTAATCCTAACAAGTAGGCTAACACTAACGTGTGCCCTAACACTTACGGTAAGCCTAAACCATTTTTGTACTCTAACCTGTACCTTAAACCGTCCCCGTTCCCTAACCCTGCACCTAACCCTTACCCTAAACCTATCACATGCCATAATCTTAAACTGTACCCTAACACTAACCCGTGCCCTAACAGGTACGCTAAACCTCAACAGTTGTCATACCCTAACCAGTACCCGAAATCGTGTCCATTCCCTAACCCTAACCCTAATCCGAACCCTAACCCTTACCAGAAGCGTTACCCTAACCCGTGCCCTAATCCTACCCCGTACACAGACACTAACCTGTGCCCTAACACGTACGCTAACCCTAAACTGTTGTCATACCCTAAACTGTACCCTAAACCGTTCCCGTTCCCGTTCCCTAACCCTAACCAACCTGAACCCTAACACTTACCCGAAGCCTTACCCTAAACTGTGCCCTAATCCCAACCCGTACGCTAACACTAACCCGAGATCTAACACGTACGCTCATCCTAAACCGTTGTCGTACCCTAACCTGTAACCTAAACCATCCCTGTTCCGTAACCCTAACCCTAACCCTAACCCTAACCCTTACCCGAACCCTTACCCTATATCGTGCCTGAATCCTAACCCATACGCTAACACTAACCCATACACTAACACGTACTCTAACCCTCAACCATTGTCATAGCCTAACCTGCACCCTAAACTGTCCCCGTTCCCTAACCCTAACCCTAACCCTATCCCTAACCCTTACCCGAAGCCTTACCCTAACCCATGCCCTAAACCTAACCCATACGCTAACACTAACCCGTGCCCTAAAACCTATGGTAAGCCTAAACCTTTGTTGTACCCTAACCTGTACCCTAAACCGTCCCCGTTCCCTATCCCTAACCCTAACCCTTACCCTAATCCTAAAACGTGCCATTATCGTGAACCGTACGCTAAGACTAACACGAGCCCTAACACGTAAGCTAACCCTCAACCGTTGTCGTACCCTAACCTGTACCCTAAACCGTTCCCGTTCCCGTTCCCTAACCCTAACCAACCTGAACCCTAACCCTTACCCAAAGCCTTACCCTAACCTGTGCCCTAGTCCTAACCCATACGCTAACACTAACCTGAGATCTAACACGTACGCTCACCCTAAACCGTTGTCGTACCCTAACCTGTAACCTAAACCGTCCCTGTTCCATAACCCTAACCCTAACCTTAACCCAAACACTAACCCTTACCTGAAGCCTTACCCTAACCTGTGCCCTAATCTGAACCCGTACGCTAAAACTAAAGTGTACCCTAACACGTACGATACGCCTAAACCGTTGTCCTAACTTAACGTGTACCCTAAACCGTCCCTGTTCCCTAACCCTAACCCTAACCCTTACCCGAAGCCTTACCCTAACCCGTGCCCTAATCCTAACACGTACGCTAACACTAACCCGTGTCATAACACGTACGCTAAACCTCAACCGTTGTCGTACCCTAACCTCTACCCTAAACCGTCCCCATCCCCTAACCTTAAACCTAACCCTAAACCGTGCCCTAATCCTAACAAGTACGCTAACACTATCCCATGCTCTAACACGTACGGTAAGCCTAAACTTTGGTGTACTCTAACCTGTAGCCTAAACCGTCCCCGTTCCCTTACACTAACCCTAACCCTTACCCTAATCCTAAGCTGTGCCGTAATCCTAAACCATTCGCTGACACTAACCACAGCCCTAACACGTACGCTAACCCTTAAACATTGTCGTACCCTAACCTGTACCCTAAACTGTCTCCGTTCCCTAACCCTAACCCGAACCCTAACCCTAACCCTTACCCAAAGCCTTACCCTAACCCGTGCCCTAAACCTAACCCGTACGCTAACACTAACCCGTGCCCTAACCCTAACCCTTACCCGAAGCCTTACCCTAACCCGTGCCCTAACCCTAACCCTTACCCGAAGCCTTACCCTAACCCGTGCCCTAACCCTACCCCGTACGCTAACACTAACCTGTGCCCTAACACGTACGCTAACCCTCAACCGTTGTCGTACCCTAATCTGTACCCTAAACCGACCCTGGTCCCTAAGCCTAACCCTATCCGTAACCCTTACAAAAACCCTAACACGTACAGAAATCCTAACCAGTACATGAATACTAACCCATGCCCCAACACATACGCTAACCCTCAACCATTGTCGTACACTAACCTGTACCCTAAACCGTCCCCGTTCCCTAACCCCAACCCTAAACCTAAACCTAACCGTTACCCGAAGCCTTATACTAACCCAAGCCCTAATCCTAACCCGTACCCTAAGAGTAACCCGTGCCCTAACATGTACGCTAACCCTAAACCGTTGTCTTACACTAACCTGTACACCAAACCGTACCCGTTCCCAAACCCTAACCCTAACCCTAACCCTTAACCGAAGCCTTACCCTAAACCGTGCACTAATTCTAACCCATACGCTAACACTAGCCCGGGCCCTAAAACGTACGCTAACACTCAACTGGTGTCGTACCCTAAACTGTACCCTAAACTGTCCCTGTTCCATAACCCTAACCCTAACCATAAACCTAAACCTAACCCTAACCCTTACCAAAAGCCTTACCCTAACCCGTGCACTAATCCTAACCCGTACGCTAACACTAACCCATGCCCTAATACGTACGCTAACACTCAAACGTTGTCGTACCCTAACCTGTACCCTAAACCGTCCCCGTTCCCTAACCCTAACCCTAACCCTAACCCTAACCCTTACGCGAAACCTTACCGTAAATGGTGCCCTAATCCTAGCCTGTATGTTAACACTAACCCGTGCCCTAACACGTATGCTAACCCTCAACCGTTGTCATAGCCTAACCTGTACCCTAAACCATCACCATTCCCTAAGCTTAACCCTAACCCTAACCCTTACCCAAAGCCTTACACTAACCCGTGCCCTAATCCTAACCCATACGCTAACACTAACCCATGCCCTAACATGTACACTAACCCTCAACTTTTGTCATAAACTCACCTGTACCCTATACCTTCCCAGTTCCCTACCCCTAACCCTAACCCTTACCCTAACCCTACCACTTACCCGAAGCCTTACCCTAAACTGTGCCCTAATCCTATCTCGTAGGCTAACACTAATCCGTGTCCTAACATGTACACTAACACGAAACAGTTTTCGTACACTAACTTGTAGCCTAAACCATTCCCGTTCCCTAACACTAACCCTAACAATAACCCTAACCCTAACACTTACCCGAAGCCTTACCCTAACTCGTGCCCTAATCCTAACTCGTAAGCTAACACTAAACCGTACCCTAACACATACGCTAACCCTCAACCATTGTCGTACCCTAACTTGTACCCTAAACCATCCTGTTCCCTAACCCTAACCCTAACCCTTACCCTACATCTACCCCTTATCCGAAGCTTTGCACTAACCCGTGCGCTAATCATAACCCTTACACTAACACTATCCCATGCCCTAACACATATGCTAACCCTAAACCATTGTTGAACCCTAACCTGAACCCTAAACCGTCCCCGTTCCCTAACCCTAAACCTAACCATAACCCTAACTGTAACCCATAGCCGCAGACTAACCCTAACCGGTGCTCTAATCCTAACCCATACGCTAACCCTAAACCTTGCCTTAACACGTACGTTAACCCTAAACCGTTGTGGTACACTCACCTGTACCCTAAACTGTCCCCGTTCCCTAACCCTAACCCTAATCATAACACTAACCATAACCCTTAACTGAAGCCTTACCCTAACTCGTGCCCTAATCCTAAATCGCACGCTAACACTAAACCTTTCCCTAACATGTACGTTAACCCTAAACCATTGTCGTACACTAACCTGTACCCTAAACTATCCCCGTTACCTAACCCTAACCCTAATAATAACCCTAACCTTAACACTTACCCGACTCCTTACCCTAACCCGTGCCCTAATCCTAAACCTTACACTAACACTAGCCCATGCCCTAACACGTAAGCTAAACCTAAACTGTTGTCGTACCCTAACCTGTACCCTAAATCGTCCCTGTTCCCTAACCCTAACCCTAACTCTAACCCTAACACTAACCCTAACCCTTACAATAACACATGCCCTAATCCTAATCCGTATGCTAACACTAACACGTGTCCTCACACGTACGCTAACCCTAAACCGTTGACGTACACTGACCTCTACTCTGAACCGTCCCTGTTCCCCAACCCTAACCCTAACCCTAAACCTAACCCTTACCCGAAGCTTTACCCTAACCTGTGCCCTAATCCTAAGTCGTACGCTAACACTATCCCGTGCCCTAACACGAACACTAACCCTAAACCGTTGTCGTACACTAACCTGTACCCTAAACCATCCCCGTTTCCTAACCCTAACCCTTACCCTAACCCTACACCTCACCCAAGGCCTTACCCTAAACCGTGCCCTAATCGTAACCCGTACACTAACACTAACCCATGCCCTAACACGTACGCTAACCCTCAAACTTTGTCGTACCCTAACCTGTACCCTATACCATCCCCGTTCCCTACCCCTAACCCTAACCCTTACCCTAACCCTACCCCTTACCCGAAGCCTTACCCTAACCCGTGCCCTAATCCTAACTCGTACGCTAACACTAACCCATGTCCTAACATGTACACTAACCCTAAACTGTTTTTGTACACTAACCTGTACCCTAAACCGTCCACATTCCCTAACCCTAACCCTAACAATAACCCTAACCCTAACACTTACCCGAAGCCTTACCTTAAATCGTGCCCTAAACTTAACTCGTATGCTAACACTAACCCGTGCCCTAACACATAAGCTAACCCTCAACCATTGTCATATACTAAACTGTACCCTAAACCATTCCCATTCCATACCACTTACCCGAGGCCTTACCCTAACCCATGTCCTAATCCTAACCCACACGCTAACACTAACCCTAACCCTAACCCTACCTCTTACCCGAGGCCTTACCCTAACCCGTGCCTTTATCGTAACCTGTACGCTAACACTAACCCGTGCCCTAACACGTACGCTAGCCCTAAACCATTGTGGTGCCCGAACCTGTACACTAAACCATCCCTGTTCCCTAAACCTAACCATAACCCTAAACCGAACACTTATCTGAAGCCTAACCCTAACCTGTGCCCTAATCCTAACCTGCACGCTAACACTAACCCATGTCCTAACACGTACGCTAACCCTAAAGTGTTTTTGTACCCTAACCTGAACCCTAAACCGTCCCCGTTCCCTAACCCTAACGCTAACCATAACCCTAAACCTACCTCTTTCCCGAGGCCTAACCCTAACCTGTGCTCTAATCCTAACCGGTAAGCTAACACTAAACCTTGCCCTAACACGTACGCTAATCATAAACTGTTTTCATACACTAACCTGTACCCTAAACCGTCCCTGTGCCCTAGCCCTAACACTAAAAGTTACCCGAAGCCTTACCCTAACCCATGGCCTAATCCTAACTCGTACGCTAACACTAACCCATGTCCTAACACGTACGTTAACCCTAAACCGTTGTCGTACCCTAACCTGTACCCTAAACCGTCCCCGTACCCTAACCCTAACTCTAACCCTAACCCTAAACCTAACCCTAAACCTTACACTAACACATGCACTAATCCTAATCCGTACGCTAACACTAACCCGTGCCCTCACACGTACGCTAACCCTAAACAGTTGACGTACCCTAACATGTACCCTAAACCGTCTCTGTGCCCTAACACTAACCCTAACCCTAACCCTAAACCTAACCCTTACCCGAAGCTTTAACCTAACACGTGCCATAATCCTAAGTCGTATGCTAACACTAACCCGTACCCTAATACGTATGCTAACCCTCAAACGTTGTCATACCCTAACCTGTACCCTAAACCGTCCCCGTTCCCAAACCCTAACCCTAACCCTAAACCTAACCGTTACCCGAAGCCGTACCCTAACCCGAGCCCTAATGCTAACCCGTACCCTAAGTGTAACCTGTGCCCTAACACGTACGCTTACCCTAAACCGTTGTCGTACATTAACCTGTACGCTAAACCATACCCATTCCCAAACCCTAACCCTAACCTTAACCCTAACGCTAACCCTTAACTGAAGCCTTAACCTAACCCGTGCCCTAATCCTAAACCGTACGCTAACACTAACCCATGCCCTGACATGTACGCTAACACTCAACTAGTGTCGTACCCTAACCTGTATCCTAAAATGTCACCGTTCCATAACCCTAACTCTAACCCTAACCGTAAACCTAAACCTAAACTTAACCCTTACCAGAAGCCTTACCCTAACCCGTTCCCAAATCCTAACCCGTACGCTAACACTAACCCGTGCCCTAATACCTACGTTAACACTCAACAGTTTTCGTACCCTAACCTGTACCCTAAACCATCCCCATTCCCTAACCTTAACCCTAACCCTAACACTAACCCGTACGCTAAAATCAACCCGTACCCTAATACGTACGCTAACCCTCAACCATTGTCGTGCCCTAACCTGTACCCTAAACCGTCCCCATTCCCTAACCCTAAACCTAACCCTAACCCTTACCCTAACACTAACACGTGCCCTAATCCCAACCCATACGCAAACACCAACCCGTGTCCTAACACCTACGGTAAAACTAAACCTTTGTCGTACTCTAACCTGTACCCTAAACCATCCCCGCTCCCTATCCCTAACCCTAACCCTTACCCTAATCCTAAACCATGCCATAATCCTAACCATATGCTAAGACTAATCTGTGCCCTAACACGTACGCTAACCCTCACCTGTTGTCGGACCCTAACCTGTACCCTAAACGATCCCCGTTCCCTAACCCTAACCCTAACCTGAACCCTAAACCTAACCCTTACCCGAAGCCTTAGCCTAACCCATGCCCTAATCCTAACCCGTACGCTAACAGTAACCGGTGCCCTAACAGGTATGCTAACCCTCAACCGTTGTCAAACCCTAACCAGTACCCAAAACCGTCCCCGTTCCCTAACCCTAACCCTAACCCTAATCCTAACCCTTACCCAAAGCCTACCCTAACCCGTGTCCTAATCCTAACCCGTACGCTAACACTAACCCGAACCCTAATATGTACGCTGACCCTAAACCATTGTCGTATGCTAAGCTGTACCCTAAACCGTCCCCGTTACCTAACCCTAACCCTAATCCTAACCCTAATCCTAACCCTAACCCTAACCCTAACCCTTACCAGATGCCTTACACTAAACCGTGCCTTAATCCTAACCTGAACGCTAACACTAACCCCTGCCCTAACACGTACGCTAACCCTAAACCATTGTCGTACCCTAACCTGTACCCTAAACCGTCCCCATTCCCTACCCATAACCCTAAACCTTACCCAAAGCTTTACACTAACCAGTGACCTAATCCTAACCCGTACGCTAACTCTAACAGATGCCCTAACATGTACGCTAACCGTCAAATGATGTTGTACGCTAACCTATAACCTAAACCGTCCCCGTCCCCTAACCCTCACCTGAAGCCTAACCCTTACCCTAACCCTAACCCGTGCCCTAATCCTAACTCGTACGCTAACACTAACCCGTGCCCTAACACTTAAGCTAACCCTAAGCAGTTGTCGTACCCTAAGCTGTACCCCAAACCGTCCCTGTTCCCTAAACCTAACCCTAACCCTAACAGTAACCCTAACCCTTACCCGAAACCTTACCCTAACCCGTGGCCTAATACTAACCCGTACGCTAACACTAACCCATGCCCTAACACGTACACTAACCTTAAAACTTTGTTGTACCCTAACCTGTACCCTAAACCATAACTGTTCACTAAAGCTAACCCTAATCTAACCCTAAACCTTAGCTGAAGCCTTACCCTAACCCCCTAATCCTAATCCGAACACTAACAGTAACCCGTGCCCTAACATGTACGCTAACTCTAAACCATTGTCATACCATAACCTGTACCTTAAACCGTCGCCGTTTCCTAACCCTAACCCTAACACTTACCTGAAGCCTTACTCGTGCCCTAATCCTGAAGCCTAACCCGTGCCCTAATCCTAAGCTGTACGCTAGCACTAATCCGTGCCCTAACACGTAAGCTAAACCACAACCATTGTCTTACCCTAACATGTACACTAAACCGACTCCGTTCCCTAACCCTAACCCTAACCCTTACCATAACCCTAACATGTGCCCTAATCCGAAGCAGTACACTAACACTATCCCGTGCCCTAACATGTACATTAAGCCTAAACCATTGTCGTACCCTAACCTGTACCCTAAACAGTCCCCGTTCCCTAACCCTAACCCTAACACTTAGCCGAAGCCTTAATCTAACCCGTGCCCTAATTCTAACCCGTACGCTAACACTAACCTGTGCCCTAACAGGTACTCTAAGCCTAAACCATTGTCGAACACTAACCTGTACCCTAAACCATCCCCATTCCCTAACCCTAACCCTAACCCTAATACTAACCCTATCCCTTACCCAAAGCCTTACCTGAACCCATGCCATAATCTAAACTGTATGCTAACACTAACCTGTGCCCTAACACGTATTCTAACCCTAAACAATTGTTGTAACCTAACCTGTACCCTAAACCGTCCCTGTTCCCTAATTCTAACCCTAACCCTAACCCTTACCGGAAGCCTTACCTGAACCCTTGCTCTAATCCTAACCCGTACGCTAACAATAACCCGTGACCTAACACATACGCTAACCCTAAACCATTGACGTAAACTAACCTGTACTCTAAACCGTCTCCGTGCCCTAACCCTAACCCTAACCCTACCCCTAAACCTTACCCAAACACTTAACCTAACCTGTGCCCTAATCTTAACCCGTATGCTAACACTAACTCATGCCCTAACAGGTACTCTAATCCTCAACCTTTGTCGTAGCCCAACCTATACCCTAAACTGTCCCCTTTCCCTAACCCTAACCCTAACACTTACCCGAAGCCTTACCCTAACCCGAGCCCTAATCGTAACCCGTACGCTAGCAGTAACCTGTGCCATAACATGTATGCTAACCCTAAACAGTTGTTGTACCCTAACCTGTACCCTAAACCATCTCCATTCCCTAGCACTAACTCTAAACCTAACCCTTCATCTAACCCTAACCTGTGCCCTAATCTTAACTCTTACGCTAACAGTAACCCGTTCCCTAACTCGTACGTTAACTCTCAACCGATGTCGTATCCTAACCTGTGCCCTAAACCATCCCCGTTCCCTAACCCTAACTCTAAACCTAACCCTAACCCTTACCAGAAGCCTTACCCTAGCCCGTGCCCTAATCCTAATTCGTACACTACCAATAACCTGTGCACTAACATATATGCTAACCCTAAACTGATGTTGTACCCTAACCTGTACCCAAAACCGTTCCTGTTCACTAACCCTAACCCTAAACCTAACACTAACCCTAACCGTAACCCTAACCCTAACCCTAACACGTGACCTAACACGTACGCTAACCCTAAACCATTGTCGTATCCTAACCTGTACCCTAAAACGTCCCCATTCCCTAACCCTAACCCTAACCCTAACACGAACCCTAACCATTACCCGAAGCCTTACCCTAACCCGTGCCCTAATCCTAACACCTTCGCTAACACTTACCCATGACCTAACACATACGATACCCCTAAACTGTTGTCATAACATAACCTATATCATAAATCGTCCCCGTTTCCTAAACCTAACCCTAAAACTAACCCTAACCCTAACCCTTACCCGAAGCCTTACCCTAAACCGTGCCCTAATTCTAACCCGTACGCTAACACTAACCCGTGCCCTAACATGTATGCTAACCCTCAACAGTTGTCGTACCCTAACCTGTATCCTAAACTGTCCCTGTTCCCTAACCATAACCCTAACCCTAACCCTAACCCTAACCCTAAACCTTATGCGAACCCATGCACTAATCTGAACCCGTACGCTAACACTAACCCATGCCCTAACACGTACGCTACCCCTAAACCATTGTAGTAGCCTAACCTGTATCCTAAATCGTCCCCGTTCCCGAACCCTAACCCTAAACGTAACCCTAACCCTAACCCTTACCCGAAGCCTTACCCTAAGCCTTGCCCTAATCCTAACCCATACGATAACTCTAACCCATGCCCTAACACGTATGCTAACCCTAAACCGTTGACATATCCTAATATGTACCTTAAAACGTCCCCATTCCCTAACCCTAACACTAACCCTAAACCTTACCCCAACCCGTGACCTAATCCTAACAAATACACTAATCATAAGCCGTACCCTAACACGTATGCTAACACTCAACCATTGTCGTACTCTAACCTGTACCCTAAACTGTCCCCATTCCCTAACCGTAACCCTAAACCTAACACTAACCATAACCATAACCCTAACCCTTATGAGAAGCCTCACCCTAAACCTTGCCCTAATACTAACCCGTACACTAACACTAAACCGTGGCCTATCTCGTACACAAACCTTAAACCATTGTCATACCCTAACCTGTACCCTAAACCGTCCCTGTTCCTTAACGCTAACCCTAACCCTAACCCTAACCCTAACCCTAACACTAACCCTAACCCTAACTCTAACCCTAACCCTAACCCTAACCCTAACACTAACCCTTACCCGAAACCTTACCCGGACCCATGATCTATTCCTAACACATACGCTAACACTAATGAATGCCCTAACACATACACTAACCCTCAACCTTTTTTGTACCCTCACCTGTACCCTAAACCGACCCCGTTCCCCAACCCTAACCCTCACACTAACCCTTACACGGGTTAGTGTAGCCCTAATCCTAACCCGTGCCCTATCACGTACGCGAACCCTCAACCGTTGTCGTACCCTAACCTGTACCCTAAAATGTCCCTGTTCCCTAACCCTAACACTAACCCTAACCCTTACCCAAAGCCTTACCCTAACCCGTGCCCTATTCCTAACCCATACGCTAACACTAACCTGAGCACTAACACGTATGCTAACCCTGAACCGTTGTCGTACCCTAAACTGTACCCTAAACTGTCCCCAAACCCTAACACTAAACCTAACCATAAAACTTACCCTAACCCTAACCCGTGCCCTAATCCTAACCCGAACGCTAGCACTAACCCATGCCCTATAACGTACGCTAAGCCTCAACCATTGTCATACCCTAACCTTTACCCTTAACCTTCCCCGTTCCTTAACCCAAACCCTAACCTTAACCCTTACCCTCACCATTACCCAAAGCCTTACCCTAGTCCATGCCCTAATCCTGACCCGTATGCTAACAGTAACACATGCCCTAAAATGTATTCTAACCCTCAACAGTTGTCGTACCCTAACCTGTACCCTAAACCGTCACCATTCGCTAACCCTAACCCTAACCCTAACCCGAAACTTTACCGTAACCTGTACCATAATCCTAACCCTTACACTAACAGTAAAGAGTGCCCTAACATGTACGGTAACCCTCAACCGTTGATGTACACTAACCTGTACCCTAAACCATCCCCGTCCCCTAACCGTAACCCTAACCCTAACTCTAACCCTAAACCTTAACCTAACCGGTGCCCTAATCCTAACCCGTACACTAACAGTAACCACTGACCTAACATGTACACTAATGCTCAACCGTTGACGTACCCTAACCTGTAGCCTAAACCGTCCCCGTTCCCTAACCCTAACCATAACCTTAACCCTAACACTTCCCCGAAGCCTTACCCTAAACCGTGCCTTAATCCTAACCCGTACGTTAACAATAACCCGTGCCCTAACACGTACGCTAACTCTCAACCATTGTCGTACACTAACCTGTACTATAAACAGTCCCCGTTCCCTAACCCTAAACCTAACCATAACCCTAAGACTAACCCTTACCCAAAGCCTTACCCTAACATGTGCCCTAATCCTAACACATACGCTAACACTAACCCATGCCCTAACAAGTACACTAACCCTCAAACGTTGTCGTACCCTACCTTGTACCCTAAACTGTCCCCATCCCTATATCTAACCCTAACCCTAAACCTAACCCTCACAATTACCCGAAGCCTTACCCTAACCCGTGCCCTAACCCATACGCAACACTAACCTGTGCCCGAACACGTACGCTAACCCTAATCCATTCTCGTACCCTAACCTGTACTCTAAACTGTCCCCATTCCCTAACCCTAACCCTAGCCCTAACCCTGACCCTATCCCTAAACCTTGCCCTAATCCTAAAAATACGCTAACACTAACCTGTGTCCTAACACCTACGGTAAGCCTAAACATTTGTCGTACTCTAACGTGTATCCTAAACCGTCCCCGTTCCATCACCCTAACCCTAACCCGCACCCTAACCCTTACCCGAAGCCTTACACTAATCCGTTCCCTAAACCTAACCCGTACGCTAACAGTAACCCATAATCTAACACGTACGCTAACCCTAAACCGTTTTCGTACCTTAACCTGTACCCTAAGCCGTCCCCGTTCCCTAAACCTAGCCCTAACCATAACCCTTAACCTAACCCTAAACCTTGCCCTAATGCTAACACGTACGCTAACACTAAACCGTGCCCTGACACGTACGCTAACCCTCAAACGTTGTCATACACTAACCTGTACCCTAAACCGTCCCCGTTCCCTAACCCTAACCCTAACGCTAACCCTAACACTAACCCCTACAAGACGCCTTACCCTATCCAGTGCCCTAATCCTACCCCGTACGCTAACACTAACCTGTGCCCTAACACGTATGCTAACCCTAAAACATTGTCCTACCCTAACCTGTACCCTAAACAGTCCCCGCTCCCTAACTCTAACCCTAACCTTAAGCCTAACCCTAACACTTACCCGAAGCCTTACCCGAACCCGTGCTCTAATCCTAACCCATAGGCTATCACTAACCCGTGCTCTACCACGTACACTAAACCTCAACCCTTGTCGTACCCTAACCTGTACCCTAAACCAACCCCATTCCCTAACCCTAATCCTAACCCTAACCCTTACAATAACCCTAACCCGTACCCTGATCCTACCCAGTACGCTAATACTAACCTGAGCCCTAACACGTACGCTAACCCTCAAACGTTGTCGTAACCTAACCTGTACGCTAAACCGTTCCCATTCCCAAACCTAACCCTAAACCTAACCCTAACACTAACACTTACCAGAAGCCTTACCCTAAACCGTGCCCTAATCCTAAGCCGTACGCTAACACTAAACCGTGCCCTAACACGTACACTAAACCTAAACCGTTGTCGTACACTAACCTGTACCCTAAACCATCCCCGTTCCCTAAACCAAACCCTAACCCTTACCTTAAAACAAAACCATGCCATAATCCTAACCTGTACACTAACACTAACCCGTGCCCTAACAGGTACGCTAACCCTCCACCGTTGTCATACGCTAACCTTTACCCTACACCGTACCCATTCCCAAACCCTAACCCTAACCCTAACCCTAACACTTACCCAAAGCCTTACCCTAACATGTGCCCTAATCCTAACCCATACGCTAAAACTAACCCATGCCCTAACACGTACGCTAACCCTCAACTGTTTTCGTACCCTAACCTGTACCCTAAACCGTTCCCGTTCCCTAACCTAACCCTATATCTAACACTAACCCTAATACTAACCCTTACCAGAAGCCTTACCCTAAACCGTGCCCTAATCCTAACCCGTACGCTAACACTAACCCGTGCCCTAACACGTACACTAAACCTAAACCGTTGTCGTACACTAACCTGTACCCTAAACCATCCCCGTTCCCTAACCCAAACCCTAACCCTTACCCTAATCCGAAACCGTGCCATAATCCTAAACTGTACGTTAACACTAAACTGTGCCCCAACACGTACGCTAACCCTCAACCGTTGTCATACGCTTACCTGTACCCTACATCGTGCCCATTCCCTAACCCTAAACCTAACCCTAACCCCAACCCCAACCCTTACCCGAAGCCTTACCCTAACACATGCCCTAAACCTAACCCACACGCTAACACTAACCCATGCCCTAACACGTACGCTAACACTGAACCGTTGTCGTACCCTAACCTGTAACCTAAACCGAACCCGTTCTTTAACCCTAACCCTAAACCTAAGCCTTACCCTAACCCTAATCCGTGCCCTAATCCTAACCAGTACGCTAACACTATTCCATGCCCTAACACGTACCTTAAACCTAAACCATTGTCGTACCCTAACCTGTATCCTAAACAGTCCCGTTCCCTAACCCTAACCTTACTCCTAACCCTAAACCTACTCCTAACACTAACCCTTACCTGAAGCCTTAACCTAACCCGTGCCCTAATCCTATCCCGTACGTTAACACTATCCCATGCCCTAACACGTACGTTAAACCTAAAGCGTTGTCGTACCCTAACCTGTACCCTAAACAGTCCCCGTTCCCTAACCCTAACCCTTACCCGAAGCCTTACCTTAACCGTGCCCTAATCCTAACCCGTACGTTAACACTAACCCATGCCCTAACACGTACACTAACCCTCAACCATTGTCGTAACCTAACCTGTATACTAAACCATCCCTGTTCCCTTACCCTAACCATAATACTTACCAGAGGCCTTAGGCTAACCCGTGCCCTCATCCTAACCTGTACGCTAACACTAAACTGTGCCCTAACATGTACGCTAACCCTAAACCATTGTCATAGCCTAACCTGTACCCTAAACCGTCCCCGTTCCCTCACCCTAACACTAACACTAACCCTAACCCTAACCCTTACCCGAAACCTTACCCTAAACCATGCCCTAATCCTAACCCATACGCTAACACTAACCCTGTGCCCTAACACGTATGGTAACCCTCAACCGTTGTGGCACCCTAAACTGTACCCTAAACTGAACCCATTCCCTAACCCTAACCCTAACCCTAAGCCTTACCCTAACACTAACCCGTGCCCTAATCCTAAACAGTACGCTAACTCTATCCCATTCCCTAACACGTACGCTAACCCTCAACCGTTCTGGTACCCTAAACTCTACCCTAAATCATCCCTGTTCCCTAACCCTAACCCTAAGCCTAACGCTTATCCGAAGCCTTGCCCTAACCTGTGCCGTAATCCTAACCCGTACACTAACACTAAACCGTGCCCTAACACGTACACTAATCCTCAACACTTGTCGTACCCAAACCGGTAACCTAAAGCGTCCCCGTTCCCTAAACCTAACCCTAAACCTAATCCTAACCCTTACCCGAAGCCTTACCCTAACCCGTTGCCTCCGGGTACCCTAACCTGTACCCTAAACAGGGTTTAGGGTTAGCGTACATGTTAGGGAATGGCTTACTGTTTGCGTATGGGTTAGAATTAGGGCTCGGTTTAGGGTAAGGCTTCAGGTAAGGGTTAGGGTTAGGTTTCGGATTAGGGTTAGGGAAAAGGGACGGTTTAGGATACAGTTTAGGGTACAACAATGATTTAGTGTTCGCGTACGTGTTAGGGCATGGTTTAGTGTTAGTGTGCAGGCTAGGATTAGGGCACAGGTTAGGGTAAGGCTTTGCGTAAGGGTTTGGGTTAGGGTTAGGGTTAGGGCTAGAGTTAGGGCACGGGGACTGTTTATGGTACAGGTTAGGGTATGACAACGATTGAGGTTTAGCACACGTGTTAGGGCACAGGTTAGTGTTAGCGTATGGGTTAGGATTAAGGCAAGGGTTAGGGTAAGGATTCTGGTAAGGATTAGGGTTAGTGTTAGGGTTAGGGTTAGTGTTAGGGTTAGGGAATGGGGAGGGTTTTGGGTACAGATTACGGGACCACAACGGTTGAGGGTTAGCATACGTGATAGGGCGTGGGTTAGTGTGAACATATGTGTTATGATTAAGGCACAGCTTAGGGTAAGGCTACGGGTAATGTTTAGGGTTAGGGTTAGTTTTAGGATTAGGGTTAGGGAACGAGGATGGTTTAGGGTACAGGTTAGGGAACGACAACTGTTGACGGTTAGCATACGTGTTAGGGCAAGTGTTAGTGTTAGCGTACGGGTTAGGATTAGAGCACGGGTTAGTGTAAGGCTTCGGGTAAGGGTCAGGTTTAGGGTTAGGGTTAGGGTTAGGGAACGGGGACGTTTTAGGGTACATGTTATGGTACGACAACGGTTTAGGTTTAGCGTATGTGTTAGGGCACTGGTTAGTGTTAGCGTAAGGGTTAGTATTAGGACACGGGTTAGGGTAAGGCTTCGGGTAAGGGTTAGGGTTAGGGTTAGGGTTAGGGAATGGGGAGGGTTTAGGGTACAGGTTACGGTACAACAACGGTTGAGTGTTAGCGTATGTGATTGGGCACGGGTAAGTGTGAACATACGTGTTAGGATTAGGGCACGGCTTAAGGTAAGGCTACGGGTAAGGGTTAGGATTAGGGTTAGTTTTAGGATTAAGGAACGGGGACGGTTTAGGGTACAGGTTAGGGTACAACAAAGGTTGATGGTTAGAGTACGTGTTAGGGCACAGGTTAGTGTTAGTGTACGGGTTAGGATTAGGGCATGGGTTAGGGTAAGGCTTCTGGTAAGGGTTAGCGTCAGGGTTAGGTTTAGGGTTAGGGTTAGGGTTAGAGTTAGGGCTCAGGGACGGTTTGGGTACTGGTTAGGGTATGACAACAGTTGAGGGTTAGCATACGTGTTAGGGCTCGTGTTAGTCTTAGCGGACTTTTTAGGATTAGGGCACGGGTTAGGGTTAGGGTAAGGGATAGGGTTAGGTTTAGAGTTTGGGAATTGGGACGGTTTAGGCTACTGGTTAGGGTACGACTACGTTTGAGGGTTAGCTTACGGCTTAGGGCATGGGTTAGTGTTAGCGTACGGGTTAGGATTAGGACTCGGGTTAGGGTAAGGCTTCGGGTAAGGGTTAGGGTTAGGGTTAGGGAATGGGGACGGTTTAGGGTACAGGTTAGGCTGCGACAACGGTTTAGGGTTAGCATACATGTTAGGGCACAGATTAGTGTTAGCGTACAGGTTAGGTTTAGGGCACGGGTTAGCGTAAGGCTTCTGGTAAGGGTTAGGTTTAGAGTTAGGGTTAGGGATAGGGAACAGGGACAGTTTAGGGTACAGGTTAGGGTACGACAACGGTTGAGGGTTTGCGTACGCATTAGGTCACGGGTTAGAGTTAGCGTACTTTTTAGGATTAGGGCACTCGTTAGGGTTAGGGTAAGGATTAGGGTTAGGTTTATGGTTAGGGAATGGGGACAGTGTAGGGTACAGGTTAGGGTAAGACAACTTTTGAGGGTTAGCGTACGTGTTAGGGCATGGATTAGTGTTAGCGTACGAGTTAGGATTACGTCATTGGTTAGGGTAAGGCTTCGGGTAAGGTTTAGGTTTAGGGTTAGTGTTAGTGTTTGGGTTAGGGAATGAGGACCATTTAGGGTACAGTTTAGGGTACAAGAAAGGTTCAGGGTTAGTGTACCTGTTAGGGCATGGGTTAGTGATAGCAAACGGGTTAGGATTAGGGCACGGGTTAGGTTAAAGCTTCAGGGAAAGTTTAGGGTTAAGGTTAGGGTTAGGGTTAGGGAAAGGGGATGGTTTAGGGTATAGGTTAGGGTACGACAATGGTAGAGGGTTAGCATACCTATTAGGGCATGGGTTAGCGTTAGCGTATGGGTTAGGATTAGGGCATGCGTTAGATTAAGGCTTCGGGTAAGGGTTAGGGTTAGGGTTAGGTTTAGGGTTAGGGTTAGGGTATGGGGATGGTTTAGGGTACAGGTTAGTGTATCACAACGGTTGAGTGTTAGTGTACGTGTTAGGGCATGGGTTAGTGATAGCGTACAGGTTAGGATTAGGGCACAGTGTAGGGTAATGCTTTGGGTAAGGGTTAGGGTTAGGGTTAGGGTTAGGGTTACGGAAAGGGCACAGTTTAGGGTACAGGTTAGTGTACCACAAGAGTTGAAGTTTAGCATACGTGTTAGGGCATGGGTTAGTGTTAACATACGGGTTAGGAGTAGGGCACAGGTTAGGGTTAGGTAAGGCTTAAGGTTAGGGTTAGGGTTAGGGAACGGGGATGGTTTAGGGTACAGTTTACAGTACGACAACGGTTTAGTGTTAGCGTACGTGTAGGGCACAGGTTAGTGTTAACATACGGGTTAGGAGTAGGGCACAGGTTAGGGTTAGGGTAAGGCTTAGGGTTAGGGTTAGGGTTAGGGAATGGGGACGGTTTAGGGTATAGGTTAGGGAACAACAGCAGTTGAGTGTTAGCATACGTGTTAGGGCATGGGTTAGCGTTAGTTTACGGGTTAGGATTAGGGCACGGTTTGGAGTAAGGCTTCTGGTGAGGTTTAAGTTTAGGGTTAGGGTTTGGGTTATGGTTATGGTTAGGGGATGGGAACAAGGACGGTTTAGGTTACAGGTTAGTGTACGACATCGGTTGAGTGTTAGGGTACATGTTAGGGTACGGGTTAGTGTTAACATACAGGTTAGGATTAGGGCACGGCTTTGGGTAATACTTGGGGTAAGTGTTAGGTTTAGGGTTAGATGTTGGGTTAGGTTTAGGGAAAGGGGACAGTTTAGGGTACAGGTTAGGGTATGACAACGGTTGAGAATTAGCATACGTTTTAGAGCACGGGTTAGTGTTAGCGTACGGGTTAGGATTAGGGCACGGGTTAGGGTTAGGGTTAGGGTTAGGGAACGGGGAAGGTTTATGATACAGGTTAGGGTACGACAATGGTTGAGATTTAGCGTATGTGTTAGGGCAAAGGTTAGTGTTAGCGTATGGGTTAGGATTAGGGCACGGGTTAGGGTAAGGCTTCTGGTAAGTGTTAGGGTTAGGGTTAGAGTAAGGGTTAGTGTTAGTGTTAGGGAACGGGGACGGTTTAGGTTACAGGTTAGGGTAAGACAACGGTTGAGGGTTAGCATACGTGTTAGGGCTCGTGTTAGTGTCAGCCTACAGGTTAGGCTTATGGCAAGGTTTAGGATTAGGGTAAGGCTTACAGTCAGGGTTAGGGAACAGGGACGGTTAGGGTACAGGTTAGAGTATGAGAAAGGTTTCAACTTACCGTACGTGTTAGGGCACAGGTTGTTAGCGTACTTTTTAGGATTAGGGCACAGGTTAGGGTTAGGGTAAGGGTTAGGGTTAGGGTTAGGGAATGGGGACGATTGAGGGTACAGGTTTGGGTACGACAACGGTTGAGGGTTAGTGTATGTGTTAGAGCATGGGTTAGTGTTAGCATATGGGTTAGGACTCGGGCACGGGTTAGGGTAAGGCTTCGGATAAGGGTTAGGGTTAGGTTTGTGATTAGGGTTAGGGTTAGGGAAAGGGGACGTTTTAGGGTACAGGTTAGGGTACGACAACAGTTTAGGTTTAGCGTATGAGTTAGGGCACAGGTTAGTGTTAGCGTACGGGTTAGTATTAGGGCACAGTTTAGGGTAAGGATTCAGGTAAGGGTTAGGGTTACAGTTAGGGTTAGAGTTAGGGAATGTGAATTGTTTAGGGTACAGCTTAGTGTATGACAATGGTTTAGGGTTAGAGTATGTGTTAGGGCATGGGTTAGTGTTAGCGTATGGGTTAGGATGGGCACAGGGAGTATGTGTTAGGGCATGGGTTAGTGTTAGCGTATGGGTTAGGATTTGGGCACAGGTTAGGGTAAGGCTTCGGGTAAGGGTTAGGCTTAAGGTTAGGGTTAGGGTTAGGGTTAGGGAACGGGGGTGGTTTAGGGTACAGGTTAGGGTATGAAAATGGTTTAGTGTTAGCGTACGTGTTTGGGCACAGGTTAGTGTTAGCGTACGGGTTAGGATTAGGGCATGGGTTACGGTAAGGTTGCTGGTAAGGGTTATGGTTATTGTTATGGTTAGGATGACGGTTACGGAACAGGGACGGTTTAGGGTTCAGTTTAGGGTACGAGAAATTTTGAGGGTTAGTGTATGTGTTAGGGCACGGTTTAGTGTAACCGTACGGGATTGGATTAGGGCACGGGTAAGCGTAAGGCTTTGGGTAAGGGTTAGGGTTATGGTTATGGTTAGGGTTACTGAACGGGGACGATTTAGGGTACAGGTCAGTGTACGACAACGATTGAGTGTTAGCGTACGTGTTAGGGCACAGGTTAGTGTTAGCGTGTGGGTTAGGATTATGGCACGGGTTAGGGTTAGGGTATCAGTTAGGGTTAGGGTTGCGGTTAGGAAACGGGGACGGTTTAGGGTATAGGTTAGTGTATGAAAGAGGTTTAGGCTTAGCGTACGTGTTAGGGCACGCTTTAATGTGAGCATATGGTGTAGGATTAGGGCAGGGTTTAGGGTAAGGTTTCTGTTAAGGGTTAGGGTTAGTGTTACGTTTAGGAAATGGGGACATTTTAGGGATCAAGGTAGGGTACGAAAACCGTTTAGGATTGGCATACGTGTTAGGGCACGGGTTAGTGTTAGCGTAAGGTTTAGGATTAGGGCACGGGTTCGGGTAAGGCTTCGGGTAAGTGATAGGGTAAGGGTAAGGGTTAGGGTAAGGGTCAGAGTTAGGGTTTGGTACCGTGTATGGTTTAGGGAACAGGTTAGAGTATGACAATGGTTGAGGGTTAGCATATGTGTTTGGGCACGGGTTAGTGTAAGTTTACAAGTTAGGATTAGGGCACGGGTTAGGGTAAGGCTTCGGGTAAATATTAGGGTTAGGGTTAGGGTTAGGGAACGGGGATGGTTTAGGGTACAGGTTAGGGTACGACAACGGTTTAGGGTTAACGTACGTGTTAGGGCAATTGTTAGTGTTAGCTTACCGGTTAGGATTAGGGCACGGGTTAGTGTAAGTCTTCTGGTAAATGTTAGGGTTATGGTTAGGGCTAGGGTTAGGGAACGGGGAGGGTTTTGGTTACAGTTTAGGGTACGACAATAGTTTAGGGTTAGCGTGCATGTTAGGCCATGGGTTAGTGTTAGTGTAAGGGTTAGGATTAGGGCACGAGTTAGGGTAAGTCTCGGGTAAGGGGTAGGTTTAGGGTAAGGGTTAGGGTTAGGGATAGGGCACGGAGACAGATTAGGTTACAGGTTAGTTTATGACAACAGTTTAGGTTTAGCGTACATGTTAGGACACGGGTTAGTGTTAGTGTAAGGTTTAGGATTAGGGCACGGGTTAGGGTAAGGCTTCGGGTAAGGGTTAGGTTTAGGGTTATGATTAGGGTCAGGGTTAGGGAACGGCGATGTTTAGGGTACAGCTTAGGGTACGACAACGGTTGAGGGTTAGCGTACGTGTTAGAGCACAGGTTAGTGTTAGCATACGAGTTAGGATTAGGGCACAGGTTAGGGTAAGTCTTCGGGCATGTGTTAGTTTTAGGGTTAGGGTTAGCGTTAGGGTTAGGGAATGGGGACGGTTTAGGTTACAGGTTAGGGTTCGACAATGGTTTAGGGTTAGCGTACATTTTAGGGCACAGGTTAGTGTTAGCGTAAGTGCTAAGATTAGGGCACTGGTTAGGGTAAGGCTTCAGGTAAGTGGTAAGGTTAGGGTAAAAGTTAGGGTTAGGGTTAGAGAACGGGGATGGTTTAGGGTACAGGTTAGGGTACGACAACGGTGAGGGTTAGCGAACATGTTAGGGCACGGGTTAGTGTTAACGTACGAGTTAGGATTAGGGCACGGGTTAGGGTAAGGCTTCGGGTAAGTGTTAAGGTTAGAGTTAGGGTTAGGGTTAGAGAACAGGGACGGTTTAGGGTACAGGTTAGGGTATGACCACAGTTGAGGTTTAGCGTACGTGTTAGGGCACGGGTTAGTGTTAGTGTAAGGGTTAGGATTAGGTCACAGGTTAGGTTAAGGCTTTGGGTAAGGGTTAAGGTTAGGGTTATGATTGGGGATAGGGTTAAGTAACGGGGATGGTTTAGGGTACTGGTTAGGGTACGACAACGGTTGAGTGTTAGCGTGCGTGTTAGGGCATGGTTTAGTGTTAGCGTACAGGTTTGGATTAAGGCACGGGTTAGGGAAAGGCTTTTGGTAAGGGTTAAGTTTAGGGTTAGGGTTAAGTTTAGGGTTAGGGTTACGTTTAGGGTTAGGGAAAGGGGTTGTTTTAGGGTACAAGTTAGGGTACGACAACGGTTTATGTGTAGCGTACGAGTTAGGGCACGGGTTAGTGTTAGCGTACGGGTTAGTATTAGGGCACGGTTTAGGGTAAGGATTCAGGTAAGGGTTAGGGTTAGAGTTAGGGTTAGAGTTAGGGAATGTGAATTGTTTAGGGTACAGCTTAGTGTATGACAACAGTTTAGGGTTAGAGTATGTGTTAGGGCACGGGTTAGTGTTAGCGTACGGGTTAGGATTTGGGCACAGGTTAGGGTAAGGCTTCGGGTAAGGGTTAGGCTTAAGGTTAAGGTTAGGGTTAAGGTTAGGGAACGGGGACGGTTTAGGGTACAGGTTAGGGTACGAAAATGGTTTAGTGTTAGCGTATGTGTTTGGGCACAGGTTAGTGCTAGCGTACGGGTTAGGATTAGGGCACGGGTTAGGGTAAGTCTTCCTGTAAGGGTTACAGTTAGGGTTAGGGTTCGGGTGAGAGTTACGGAACGGGGACGGTTTAGGGTTCGGTTTAGGGTACGAGAAATTTTGAGGGTTAGCGTACGTGTTAGTGCATGGTTTAGTGTTACTGTACGGGATTGCATTAGGGCACGGGTAAGCGTAAGGCTTTGGGTAAGGGTTAGGGTTATGGATAGGGTTAGGGTTATGGAACGGGGACGCTTTAGGGTACAGGTCAGTGTACAACAACGATTGAGTGTTAGCGTACGTGTTAGGGCATGGGTTAGTGTTAGTGTGCGGGTTAGGATTATGGCACGGGTTAGGGTTAGGGTATCAGTTAGGGTTAGGTTTACGGTTAGGAAACGGGGACGGTTTAGGGTACAGGTTACTTTACGAAAAAGGTTTAGGCTTAGCGTACGTGTTAGGGCACGTTTTAGTGTGAGCATACGGTGTAGGATTAGGGCAGGTGTTAGGGTAAGGTTTCTGTTAAGGGTTAGGGTTAGTGTTAGGGTTAGGAAATGGGGACATTTTAGGGGACAGGGTAGGGTACGACAACCGTTTAGGATTAGCGTACGTGTTAGGGCACGGGTTAGTGGTAGCGTAAGGTTTAGGATTAGGGCACAGATTAGGGTAAGGCTTCGGGTAAGGGATAGGGTAAGGGTAAGGTTCAGGGTTAGGGTTAGATAACGTGTACGGTTTAGGGTACAGGTTAGAGTACGACAACGGTTGAGGGTTAGCATACGTGTTAGGGCACGGGTTAGTGTAAGTTTATGAGTTAGGATTAGGGCACGGGTTAGGCTGAGGCTTCGGGTAACTGTTAGGGTTATGGTTAGGGTTAGGGAACGGGGATGGTTTAGGGTACAGGTTAGTGCACGAAAACAGTTTATGGTTAGCGTACGTGGTAGGACATGGGTTAGTGTTAACGTACGGATTAGGATTAGGGCACGGGTTAGGGTAAGGCTTTGGGTAAGGGTTAGGGTTAGGGTAAGTGTTAGGGTTAGGGTTAGGGAACGGGGATGGTTTAGGGTACACGTTAGGGTTTGACAACTGTTTAGGATTAACATATGTCTTAGGGCACGTGTTAGTGTTAGTTTAAGGGTTAGAATTAGGGCACAGGTTAGGGTAAGGCTTTGGGTAAGGGTTAGGTTTAAGGTTATGGTTACGGTTAGGGTTAGAGAATGGAGACGTTTTAGGGTACAGGTTAGGGTACGACAACGGTTTACGGTGAACGTACTTGTTAGGGCACGGGTTAGTGTTAGCATACGGTTTAGGCTTAGGGCACGGGTTAGTGTTAGGGTAAGGGTTAGGGTTAGGGTTAGGGTACAGGGACAATTTAGGGTACAGGTTAGGGTACGACAATGGTTGAGGTTTAGCGTATGTGTTAGGGCATGGGTTAGTGTTAGTGTAAGGGCTAGGATTAGGGCATGGGTTACTGTAAGGCTAGGGGTAAGAGTTAGGGTTAGGGTTATTTTTGGGGTTAGGCTTAGGGAATGGGAATGGTTAAGGTACAGGTTAGTGTACGACAATGGTTGAGTGTTAGTGTACGTGTTAGGGCATGGATTAGTGTTAGCATACATGTTAGGATTAGGGCACGTGTTATAGTAAGGCTTCTGGCAAGGGTTAAGTTTAGGGTTAGGGTTAGCGAAAGGGCATGTTTTAGGGTTCAGGTTAGGGTACGAAAACAGTTTAGGTTTAGCGTATGAGTCAGGGCACAGGTTAGTGTTAGCGTACGGGTTAGTATTAGGACACGGGTTAGGGTAAGGATTCAGGTAAGGGTTATGGTTAGATTTAGGGTTAGGGTTAGGGAATGTGAATTGTTTAGGGTACAGCTTAGTGTATGACAACGGTTTCGGGTTAGAGTAGGTATTAGGGCATGGGTTAGTGTTAACGTACGGGTTAGGATTAGCGTACAGGTTAGGGTAGGATTTCGGGAAAGGGTTGGGTTAGAGTTAGGGTTCAGGTTAGGGTTAGGGATAAGGGATGGGGACGGTTTAGGATACAGGTTAGCATACGACAATGGTTTAGTGTTAGCGTACGTGTTAGGGCACTGGTTAGTGTTAGCGTATGGGTTAGGATTAGGGCACGGGTTAGGGTAAGGCTTCTGTTAAGGGTTACGGTTAGGGTTTGGGTTAGGGTGACGGTTACAGAACGGGGACTGTTTAGGGTACAAGAAAGTTTGAGGGTTAGCGTACGTGTTAGCGCACGGTTTAGTATTACCGTACGGGATAGGATTAGGGCACAGGTAAGCGTAAGGCTTTCAGTAAGGTTTAGGGTTATGGTTAGGGTTAGGGTTAGGTTTATGGAATGGGGACGATTTAGGGTACAGGTCAGGGTACGACAACGGTTGAGTGTTAGTGTACGTGTTAGGGCACGGTTTAGTGTTAGCGTACGGGTTAGGATTATGGCACGGGTTAGGGTTAGGGTATCGGTTAGGGTTAGGGTTATGGTTAGGAAATGGGGACGGTTTAGGGTACAGGTTAGTGTATGAAAAATGTTTAGGCTTAGCATACATGTTAGGGCACGCGTTAATGTTAGCGTACGGGGTGGGATTAGGGCACGGATTAGGGTAAGGTTTCTGTTAAGGGTTAGTGTTAGTGTTAGGGTTAGGGAATGGGGACATTTTAGGGGACAGGGTAGGGTATGACAACGGTTTAGGATTAGCATACGTGTTAGGGCACTGGTTAGTGTTAGCGTAAGGTTTAGGATTATGGCACGGGTTAGGGTAAGGCTTCGGGGAAGTGTTAGGGCTAGGGTTAGGGAATGCGAATGGTTTAGGGTACAGGTTAGAGTACGACAACGGTTTAGGGTTAACGTACGTGTTACGGCAATTGTTCCTGTTAGCTTACGGGTTAGAATTAGGACACAGGTTAGGGTAAAGCTTCGGGTAAGTGTTAGTGTTAGGGTTAGTGTTAGGGTTAGGGTTAGGGAACGGGGATGTTTTAGGGTACAGGTTAGTGTACGAAAACAGTTTAGGGTTAGCGTATGTGTGAGGGCACGGGTTAGTGTTAGCGTACGGATTAGGATTAGGTCATGTGTTAGTGTAAGGTTTAGGGTTAGGGTTAGGGTTATGATTAGGGTTAGGGTTAGGAAACGGGGATGGTTTAGGGTACAGGTTAGTGTACGACAACGATTTAGGGTTAGCGTACGTGTTAGGGCAAAGTTTAGTGTTAGCGTACGGGTTAGGATTATGCCACAGGTTAGGGCAAGGCTTTGGGTAAGGGTTAGTGTTAAGGTTATGGTTAGGGTTAGGGTTAGAGAATGGAGACGTTTTAGGGTACAGATTAGGGTACGACAACGGTTTACGGTGAACGTACTTGTTAGGGCACGGGTTAGTGTTAGCATACGGTTTAGGCTTAGGGCACTGGTTAGCGTTAGGGTAAGGGTTAGGGATAGGGTTAGGGTTAGGGTACAGGGACGATATAGGGTACAGGTTAGGGTACGACAACGGTTGAGGTTTAGCGTATGTGTTAGGGCACGGGTTAGTGTTAGTGTAAGGGCTAGGATTAGGGCACTGGTTACTGTAAGGCTTCGGGTAAGGGTTAGGGTTAGGGTTATTTTTGGGGTTAGGCTTAGGGAATGGGGATGGTTAAGGTACAGGTTAGTGTACGACAATGGTTGAGTGTTAGTGTACGTGTTAGGACACGGGTTAGTGTTAGCGTACATGTTAGGATTAGGGCACGTGTTATAGTAAGGCTTCTGGCAAGGGTTAAGTTGAGGGTTAGGGTTAGTGTTAGGGTTAGCGAAAGGGCATGTTTTAGGGTTCAGGTTAGGGTACGAAAATGGTTTAGGTTTAGCGTACGAGTCAGGGCACGGGCTAGTGTTAGCGTATGGGTTAGTATTAGGGCACGGGTTAGGGTAAGGATTCAGGTAACGGTTATGGTTAGGGTTAGGGTTAGGGAATTTGAATTGTTTAGGGTACAGCTTAGTATATGACAACGGTTTAGGGTTAGAGTAGGTATTAGGGAATGGGTTAGTGTTAACGTATAGGTTAGGATTAGGGCACAGGTTAGGGTAAGGCTTCGGGAAAGGGTTAGGGTTAGAGTTAGGGTTCGGGTTAGGGTTAGGGGATGGGGACGGTTTAGGGTACAGGTTAGCATACGACAATAGTTTAGTGTTAGTGTACGTGTTAGGGCACCGGTTAGTGTTAGCGTACGGGTTAGGATTAGGGCACGGGTTAGGGTAAGGCTTCTGTTAAGGTTACGGTTAGGGTTTGGGTTAGGGTGACGGTTACGGAACGGGGTCGGTTTAGGGTTCAGTTTAGGGTACGAGAAAGTTTGAGGGTTAGCGTACGTGTTAGGGCACGGTTTAGTGTTAACGTACGGGATAGGATTAGGGCATGGGTAAGCGTAAGGCTTTCGGTAAGGGTTAGGGTTATGGTTATGGTTAGGGTTAGGGTTATGGAACGGGGATGATTTAGAGTACAGGTCAGGGTACGACAACGGTTGAGTGTTAGCGTACGTGTTAGGGCATGGTTTAGTGTTAGCGTACGGGTTAGGATTATGGCACGGGTTAGGGTTAGGGTATCGGTTAGGGTTAGGGTTAGGGTTAAAGTTAGGAAACGGGGACAGTTTAGGGTACAGGTTAGTGTATGAAAAATGTTTAGGCTTAGCGTATGTGTTAGGGCACGCGTTAATGTTAGCGTACGGGGTAGGATTAGGGCACGGATTAGGGTAAGGTTTCTGTTAAGGGTTAGTGTTAGTGTTAGGGTTAGGGAATGGGGACATTTTAGGGGACAGGGTAGGGTACAACAACAGTTTAGGATTAGTGTACGTGTTAGGGCACGGGTTAGTGTTAGCGTAAGGTTTAGGATTACGGCACGGCTTAGTGTAAGGCTTCGGGGAAGTGTTAGGGTTAGGGTTAGGGTTAGGGAACGGGGACGGTTTAGGGTACAGGTTAGAGTATGAAAACGGTTTAGGGTTAACGTACGTTTTAGGGCAATTGTTAGTGTTAGCTTAAGGGTTAGGATTCGGACACGGGTTAGGGTAAAGCTTCGGGTAAGTGTTAGTGTTAGGGTTAGGGTTAGGGAACGGGGATGGTTTAGGGTACAGGTTAGTGTATGAAAACAGTTTAGGTTTAGCGTATTTGTGAGGGCACGGGTTAGTGTTAGCGTACGGATTAGGATTAGGTCATGGGTTAGTGGAAGGGTTAGGGTTAGGGTTAGGGTTATGATTAGGGTTAGGGTTAGGAAACGGGGATGGTTTAGGGTACAGGTTAGTGTACGACAAAGATTTAATGTTAGCTTACGTGTTAGGGCAAAGTTTAGTGTTAGCGTACGGGTTAGGATTATGCCACGGGTTAGGGTAAGGCTTTGGGTAAGGGTTAGGGTTAAGGTTATGTTTAGGGTTAGGGTTAGAGAACGGGGACGTTTTAGGGTACCGGTTAGGGTACAACAATGGTTTAGCGTTAGAGTACGTGTTAGGGTACGGGTTAGTGTTAGTATAAGGGTTAGGATTAGGGCACGGGTTATGGTAAGGCTTCGGGTAAGGATTAGGATTAGGGTTATGATTAGGGTTAGGGTTAGGGAACGGGGACAGTTTAGGGTACAGGTTAGTGTACGACAACAGTTTAGGGTTAACGTTCATGTTAGGGCAAGGCTTATTGTTAACGTACGGGTTAGCATTAGGGCACGGGTTAGGTTAAGGCTTCGGGCAGCGGTTAGGTTTAGGGATAGGGTTAGGGAGCCGAGACGGTTTAGGGTACAGGTTAGGGTACGACAACAGTTTAGGGTTAGCATACGTGTTGTGGCATGAGATAGTGTTAGTGTAAGGGTTAGGTTTAGGGCACGGGTTAGGGTAAGGCTGCGAGTAAGGGGTAGGGTTAGAGTTAGTGTTAGTGTTTGGGTTAGGGGATGGGGACCGTTTAGGGTACAGTTTATGGTACAAGAAAGGTTCAGGGCTAGTGTACCTGTTAGGGCACGGCTTAATGTTAGCCAACGGGTTGGATTAGGGCAGGGGTTAGGGTAAGGCTTCGGGTAAGGCATAGGGTTAGGGTAAGCGTTAGGGTTTGGGTTAGGGAATGGGGATGGTTTAGGGTACAGGTTAGTGTATGACAACGTTTTAGGATTAATGTAGGTGTTAGGGCACGGGTTAGTGTTAGAGTATGGGTAAGGATTAGGGCACGGGTTAGGATAAGGCTTTGGGTAAGGGTTAGGATTAGGGTTAGGGTTAGGGTAAGGGTTAGGGAATGGGGACAGTTTAGGATACAGTTTAGTGTACGACATCGGTTTAGGGTTAACGTACGTGTTAGGGCAAGTGTTAGTGTTAGCGTATGGGTTAGGATGAGAGCACTGGTTACGGTAAGGATTCGGGTAAGGGTTAGGTTTAGGGTTATGGTTAGGGTTAGGGTTAGGGAAAGGCGACAGTTTAGGGTACAGGTTAGGGTACGACAACGGTTGCGGGTTAGCGTACGTGTTAGGTCACAGGTTAGTGTTAGCGTACGAGTTAGGATTAGAGCACGGGTTAGGTTAAGGCTTCGGGTAAAAGTTATGGTTAGGGTTAGGCTTAGGGTTAGTGTTAGGGAACGGGGACAGTTTAGGGTACAGGTTAGTGTACGACAATGGTTTAGGGTTACCGTACGTGTTAGAGCAAGGTTAGTGTTAGCGTATGGGTTAGGATTAGAGCACGGGTTAGGGTAAGGCTTCGGGTAAGGGTTAGGGTTAGGGTTATGGTTAGGGTTAGGTTTAGGGAACGGGGACGTTTTAGGGAACAGGTTACTGTACGACAACAGTTTAGGGTTAGGGTACGTGTTAGGGCATGGGTTAGTGTTAGTGCAAGGGTTACTATTAGAGCGCGGGTTAGGGTAAGGCTTCGGGTAAGGGGTAGGGTTAGGATAAGGGTTAGGGTTAGGGTTAGGGTTAGGGAACGGTTTGGGGCACAGGTTAGGGTACGACCATGCTTGAGGGTTAGCGTACATGTTAGGGCACGGGTTAGTGTTAGTGAAAGGGTTACTGTTAGGGTAAGGCTTTGGGTAAGGGGTAGGTTTAGGTTAAGGGTTAGGGTTAGGGTTAGGGAATGGGGACGGTTTGGGGTACAGGTTAGGATACGACAACGTTTTAGGATTAAAGTAGGTGTTAGGGCAAGGGTTAGTGTTAGCGTATGGGTAAGGATTAGGGCACGGGTTAGGATAAGGCTTCGGGTAAGGGTTAGGGTTAGGGTTAGGGTTAGGGTTAGGGAATGGGGACAGATTAGGGTAAAGTTTAGTGTATGACAACGGTTTAGGGTTAACGTACGTGTTAGGGCAAGGGTTAGTGTTAGCGTATGGGTTAGGATGAGAGCACTGGTTACGGTAAGGCTTCGGGTAAGGATTAGGTTTAGGGTTATGGTTAGGGTTAGGGTTAGGGAACGGAGACGGTTTGGGGTACAGGTTAGGGTACGACAATGGTTGAGGGTTAGCGTACGTGTTAGGGCACGGGTTACTGTTAGTGTAAGGCTTACTATTAGGGCACAGGTTAGGGTAAGGCTTCGGGTAAGGGGTAGGTTTAGGTTAAGGTTTAGGGTTAGGGTTAGGGAATGGGGACGGTTTTGGTTACAGGTTAGGATACGACAACGGTTGATGGTTAGAGTACGTGTTAGGGCACAGGTTAGTGTTAGTGTAAGGGTTAGGATTAGGGCACGGGTTAGGGTTAGGCATAGGGTTATGATAAGGGTTAGGGTTAAGGTTAGGGAACGGGGATGGTTTAGGGTACGGGTTAGGGTACGACAACTGTTTAGGCTTAACGTATGTGTTAGGCCATGGGTTAGTGTTACGGTAAGGTATAGGATTAGGGCACGGGTTAGGGTAAGGCTGTGGTTAAAGCATAGGGTTAGGGTTAGGGTTAGGGAACAGGGACGGTTTAGGGTACAGGTAAGTGTATGACAACGGTTGCAGGTTAGCCTACGTGTTAGGGCACAGGTTAGTGTTAGTGTACGAGTTAGGATTAGAGCAAGGGTTAAGTTAAGGCTTCGGGTAAGACTTAGGGTTAGGGTTAGGCTTAGGGTTAGGGTTAGGGAACGGGGACAGTTGAGGGTACAGGTTAGTGTACGACAACGGTTTAGGGTTAACGCACGTGTTAGGGCAGAGGTAGTGTTAGCATACGGGTTAGGATTAGGGCACGGATTAGGATAAGGCTTCGAGTAAGTGTTAGGGTTACGGTTAGGTTTAGGGTTAGGTTTAGGTAACGGGGATGGTTTAGGATACAGGTTAGGTTACGACAATGGTTGAGGGTGAGCGTACGTGTTAGGGCATGGGTTAGTGTTAGTGTACAAGTTAGGATTAGGGCAATGTTTTGGGTAAGGCTTCTGGTAAGTGTTAGGGTTAGAGTTAGGCTTAAGGTTTGGGTTAGGGAACGGGGACGGTTTAGGGTACAGTTTAGTGTATGGAACATGTTTAGGGTCAGCACACGTTTTAGGACACGGGTTACTGTTAGTGTACAGGATGGATTAGGGCACGGGTTTGGGTAAGGCTTCGGATAAGGGTTACGGTTAGGTTTATGATTAGGGTTAGGGTTAGGGAATGGCGACGGTTTAGGGTACAGGTTAGGGTACGAAAACGGTTGTGGGTTAGCGTACGAGTTAGGGCACAGGTTAGTGTTAGCGTATGGGTTAGGATTAGAGCACGGGTTAGGGTAAGGCTTCGGGTAAGTGTTAGGGTTAGGGTTAGGGAACGGGGACGTTTTAGGGTACAGGTTAGTGTACAACAACAGTTTAGTGTTAGGGTATGTGTTAGGGCATGGGTTAGTCTTAGTGTAAGGGTTACTATTAGGGCGCGGGTTAGGGTAAGGCTTCGGGTAAGGGGTAGGTTTAGGTTAAGGTTTAGGGTTAGGGTTAGGGAACGGGGACGGTTTGGGGTACAGGTTAGGATACGACAACGGTTGATGGTTAGAGTACGTGTTAGGGCACAGGTTAGTGTTAGTATAAGGGTTAGGATTAGGGCACGGGTTCGGGTTAGGCGTAGGGTTATGGTAAGGGTTAGGGTTAAGGTTAGGGAACGGGGACGGTTTAGGGCACGGGTTTGGGTACGACAACGGTTTAGTGTTAGCGTATGTGTTAGGCCATGGGTTATTGTTACGGTAAGGTTTAGGATTAGGGCACGGGTTAGGGTAAGGCTGTGGTTAAAGCGTAGGGTTAGGGTTAGGGTTAGGGAACGGGTACAGTTTAGGGTACAGGTAAGGGTATGACAACAGTTGCGGGTTAGCCTACGTGTTAGGGCACAGGTTATTGTTAGTGTATGAGTTAGGATTAGAGCAAGGGTTACGTTAAGGCTTTGGGTAAGAGTTAGTGTTAGGGTTAGGCTTAGGGTTGCGGTTAGGGAATGGGGACAGTTTAGGGTACAGGTTAATGTACGACAATGGTTTAGGGTTAACGCACGTGTTAGGGCAAAGGTAGTGTTAGCGTACGGGTTAGGATTAGGGCACGATTAGGATAAGGCTTCATGTAAGTGTTAGGGTTACTGTTAGGGTTAGGGTTACATAACGGGGACGGTTTAGGGTACAGGTTAGGTTACGACAATGGTTTAGGGTGAGCGTTCGTGTTAGGGCACGGGTTAGTGTTAGCGTACAAGTTAGGATTAGGGCAATGTTTTGGGTAAGGCTCTGGTAAGTGTTAGGGTTAGGGTTAGGCTTAGGGTTAGGGTTATGGAACGGGGATGATTTAGGGTACAGTTTAGTGTACAGAACCTGTTTAGGGTGAGCATACATGTTAGGACACGGGCTAGTAGTAGCGTACGGATTAGGATTATGCCACGGGTTAGGGTAAGGCTTCGGATAATGGTTAGGGTTAGGTTTATGATTAGGGTTAGGGTTAGGGAACGGCGACGGTTTAGGGTACAGGTTAGGGTATGACAACGGTTGCGGGTTAGCGTACGTGTTAGGGCACAGGTTAGTGTTAGCGTACGAGTTAGGATTAGAGCACGGGTTAGGTTAAGGCTTAGGGTAAAAGTTAGGGTTAGGGTTAGGCTTAGTGTTAGGGTTAGGGAACGGGGATGGTTTAGGTTACGGGTTAGGGTACAACGATGGTTTAGCCTTAGCGTACATGTTAGGCCATGGGTTAGTGTTACGGTAAGGTTTAGGATTAGGGCACGGGTTAGGGTAAGGCTGTGGTTAAAGCATAGGGTTAGGGTAAGGGTTAGGGTTAGGGTTAGGGACCGGGGACAGTTTAGGTTACAGGTTAGTGTACAAAAATGGTTTAGGGTTAACGCAAATGTTAGGGCAAGGGTAGTGTTAGCGTACGGGTTAGGATTAGGGCACGGGTTAGGATAAGGCTTCGTGTAAGTGTTAGGGTTACGGTTAGGGTTAAGGTTAGGTTTAGGTAATGGGGACGGTTTAGGGTACAGGTTAGGTTACCACAACAGTTGAGGGTGAGCGTACGTGTTAGGGCACGGGTTAGTGTTAGCGTAAAATTTAGGATTAGGGCAATGATTTGGGTAAGGCTTCTGGTAAGTGTTAGGATTAGGGTTAGGCTTAGGGTTAATGTTAGGGAATGGGGACGGTTTAGGGTACAGTTTAGTGTATGGAAACTGTTTAGGGTCAGCATACGTGTTAGGACACGAGTTACTGTTAGGGCACGGGTTAGGGTACGGCCTCGGATAAGGGTTAGGGTTAGGTTTATGATTAGGGTTAGGGTTAGGGAACCGCGACAGTTTAGGGTACAGGTTAGGGTACGACAACGGTTGTGGGTTAGCGTACGTGTTAGGGCACAGGTTAGTGTTAGCGTACGAGTTAGGATTAGAGCACGGGTTAGGTTAAGGCTTCGGGTAAAATTTATGGTTAGGGTTAGGCTTAGGGTTAGCGTTAGGGAATGGGGACAGTTTAGGGTACAGGTTAGTGTACGACAACGGTTTAGGGTTAACATACGTGTTAGGGCAAGGTTTAGTGTTAGCGTATGGGTTAGGATTAGAGCACGGGTTAGGGTAAGGCTTCGGGTAAGGGTTAGGTTTAGGGTTAAGGTTAGGGTTAGGGTTAGGGAACGGGGACGTTTTAGGGTACAGGTTAGTGTACGACAACAGTTTAGGGTTAGGGTACGTGTTAGGGCATGGGTTAGTGTTAGAGTAAGGGTTACTATTAGGGCGCGGGTTAGGGTAAGGCTTCGGGTAAAGGGTAGGTTTAGGTTAAGGTTTAGGGTTAGGGTTAGTGAACGGGGACGGTTTGGGGTACAGGTTAGGATACGACAACGGTTGATGGTTAGAGTACGTGTTAGGGCACAGGTTAGTGTTAGTGTAAGGGTTAGGATTAGGGCACGGGTTACGGTTAGGCGTAGAGTTATGGTAAGGGTTAGGGTTAATTTTAGGGAACGGGGAAGGTTTAGGGTACGGGTTAGGGTACGACAACGGTTTAGGCTTAGCGTATGTGTTAAGCCATGGGTTAGTGTTACGGTAAGGTTTAGGATTAGGGCACGGGTTAGGGTAAGGCTGTGGTCAAAGCGTAGGGTTAGGGTTAGGGTTAGGGAACGGGGATGGTTTAGGGTACAGGTAAGGGTACGACAACGGTTGCGGGTTAGCCTACGTGTTAGGGCACAGATTAGTGTTAGCGTACGAGTTAGGATTAGAGCAAGGGTTAGGTTAAGGCTTCGGGTAAGATTTAGTGTTAGGGTTAGGCTTAGGGTTAGGGAACGGGGACAGTTTAGGGTACAGGTTAGTGTAGGACAACGGTTTAGTGTTAACGCACGTGTTAGGGCAAAGGTAGTGTTAGCGTACGGGTTAGGATTAGGGCACGGATTAGGGTAAGGCTTCGTGTAAGTGTTAGGGTTACGGTTAGGGTTAGGGTTAGGTTTAGGTAATGGGGACGGTTTAGGGTACAGGTTAGGTTACGACAACGGTTGAGGGTGAGCGTACGTGTTAGGCCACGGGTTAGTGTTAGCGTACAAGTTAGGATTAGGGCAATGTTTTGGGTAAGGCTTCTGGTAAGTGTTAGGGTTAGGGTTAGGCTTAAGGTTAGGGTTAGGGAACGGGGACGGTTTAGGGTACAGTTTAGTGTACGGAACCTGTTTAGGGTCAGCATATGTGTTAGGACATGGGTTACTGTTAGCGTACGGGATGGATTAGGGCACGGGTTTGGGTAAGGCTTCGGAGAAGGGTTAGGGTTAGGTGTATGATTAGGGTTACGGTTAGGGAACGGGGATGGTTTAGGGTACAGGTAAGGGTACGACAACGGTTGAGGGTTAGCCTACGTGTTAGGGCACAGATTAGTGTTAGCATATGAGTTAGGATTAGAGCACGGGTTAGGTTAAGGCTTCGGGTAAAAGTGAGGGTTAGGGTTTGGCTTAGGGTTAGGGTTAGGGAACGGGGACAGTTTAGGGTACAAGTTAGTGTATGACAACGGTTTATGGTTAACATACGTGTTAGGGCAAGGGTTAGTGTTAGCGTATGGCTTAGGATTAGAGCACGGGTTAGGGTAAGGCTTCGGATAAGGGTTAGGTTTAGGGTTATGGTTAGGGTTAGGGTTAGGGAACGGGGACGTTTTAGGGTACAGGTTAGTGTACGACAACAGTTTAGGGTTAGGGTACGTGTTAGGGCATGGGTTAGTGTTAGTGTAAGGGTTACTATTACGGCACAGATTAGGGTAAGGCTTCGGGTAATGGGTAGGGTTAGGTTAAGGGTTAGGGTTAGGGTTAGGGAACGGGGAGTGTCTGGGGTACAGGTTAGGGTATGACAACGGTTGAGGGTTAGAGTTCGTGTTAGGGCACGGGTTAGTGTTAGCGTACGAGTTAGGTTTAGGGCACGAGTTAGGGTAAGCCTTCGGGTAGTGGTTAGGTTTAGGGATAGGGTTAGGGAGCATAGACGGTTTAGGGTACAGGTTAGGGTACGACAACAGTTTAGGGTTAGCAGACGTGTTGGGGCATGAGATAGTGTTAGTGTAAGGGTTAGGTTAAGGGCACTGGTTAGGGTAAGGCTGCGAGTAAGGGGTACGGTTAGGGTTAGTGTTAGTGTGTGGGTTAGGTGATGGGGACCGTTTAGGGTACAGTTTATGGTACAAGAAAGGTTCAGGGCTAGCGTAGCTGTTAGGGCACGGCTTAGTGTTAGCGAATTAGTTAGGATTAGGGCAGGGGTTAGGGTAAGGCTTCTGGTAAGGCATAGGGTTAGAGTAAGCATTAGGGTTTGGGTTAGGGAACGGGGACGGTTTAGGGTACAGGTTAGTGTACGACAACGTTTTATGATTAATGTAGGTGATAGGGCAAGGGTTAGTGTTAGCGTATGGGTAAGGATTAGGGCACGGGTTAGGATAAGGCTTCGGGTAAGGTTTAGGATTAGGGTTAGGGAATGGGGACAGTTTAGGGTACAGTTTAGTGTACAACAACGGTTTAGGGTTAACGTACGTGTTAGGGCAAGGGTTAGTGTTAGCGTATGGGTTAGGATGAGAGCACTGGTTACGGTAAGGCTTCGGGTAAGGGTTAGGTTTAGGGTTATGGTTAGGGTTAGGGTTAGGGAACGGGGACGGTTTGGGGTACAGGTTAGGTTACGACAATGGTTGAGGGTTAGCGTACGTGTTAGGGCACGGGTTACTGTTAGTGTAAGGGTTACTATTAGGGCACAGGTTAGGGTAATGCTTCGGGTAAGGGGTAGGTTTAGGTTAAGGGTTAGGGTTAGGATTAGGGAATGGGGATGGTTTGGGGTACAGTTTAGGATATGACAACAGTTGATGGTTAGAGTACGTGTTAGGGCACAGATTAGTGTTGTGTAAGGGTTAGGATTAGGGCACGAGTTAGTGTTAGGTGCACTGTTATGGTAAGGGTTATGGTTAGGGTTAGGGAACAAGGACGGTTCAGGGTACGGGTTAGGGTACGAGAACAGTTTAGGCTTAGCGTATGTGTTAGGCCATGGGTTAGTGTTAGGGTAAGGTTTCGGATTAGGGCACGGGTTGGGTAAGACTGTGGTTAAAGCGTAGGGTTAGGGTTAGGGTTAGGGAACGGGGATGGTTTAGGGTACAGGTAAGGGTACGACAATGGTTTTGGGTTAGCCTACGTGTTAGGGCAGAGGTTAGTGTTAGCGTACGAGTTAGGATTAGAGCAAGGGTTAGGTTAAGGCTTCGGGTAAGAATTAGGCTTAGGGTTAGGCTTAGGGTTAGGGTTAGGGACCGGGGACAGTTTAGGGTACAGGTTAGTGTACCACAATGGTTTAGGGTTAACACAAATGTTAGGGCAATGGTAGTGTTAGCGTACGGGTTAGGATTAGGGCACGGGTTAGGATAAGGCTTCGTTTAAGTGTTAGGGTTACGGTTAGGGTTACGGTTAGGTTTAGGTAACGGGGATGGTTTAGGGTACAGGTTAGGTTACGACAATGGTTGAGGGTGAGTGTACGTGTTAGGGCATGGGTTAGTGTTAGTGTACAAGTTAGGATTAGGGCAATGTTTTGGGTAAGGCTTCTGTTAAGTGTTAGGGTTAGAGTTAGGCTTAAGGTTTGGGTTAGGGAACGGGGACGGTTTAGGTTACAGTTTAGTGTACAGAACATGTTTAGGGTCAGCACACGTGTTAGGACACGGGTTACTGTTAGCGTACAGGATGGATTAGGGCACGGGTTGGGTAAGGCTTCGAATAAGGGTTAGGGTTAGGTTTATGATTAGGGTTAGGGTTAGGGAATGGCGATGTTTTAGGGTACAGGTTAGGGTACGAAAACGGTTGTGGGTTAGCGTACGACTTACGGCACAGGTTAGTGTTAGCGTATGGGTTAGGATTAGAGCACGGGTTAGGGTAATGCTTCGGGTAAGGGTTAGGGTTAGGGTTAGGGAATGGGGACATTTTAGGGTACAGGTTAGTGTACGACAACAGTTTAGGGTTAGGGTACATGTTAGGGCATGGGTTAGTCTTAGTGTAAGGTTTACTATTAGGGCGTGGGTTAGGGTAAGGCTTCGGGTAAGGGGTAGGTTTAGGTTAAGGGTTAGGGTTAGGGTTAGGGAATGGGGACGGTTTGGGTTACAGGTTAGGATACGACAACGGTTGATGGTTAGAGTACGTGTTAGGGCACAGGTTAGTGTTAGTGTAAGGGTTAGGATTAGGGCACGGGTTAGGGTTAGGCGTAGGGTTATGGTAAGGTTTAGGGTTAAGGTTAGGGAACGGGGACGGTTTAGGGTACGGGTTTGGGTATGACAACGGTTTAGGCTTAGCGTATGTGTTAAGCCATGGGTTAGTGTTACGGTAAGGTTTAGGATTAGGGCACGGGTTAGGGTAAGGCTGTGGTTAAAGCGTAGGGTTAGGGTTAGTGTTAGGGAATGGGTACGGTCTAGGGTACAGGTAAGGGTACGACAACGGTTGCGGGTTAGCGTATGTGGTAGGGCACAGTTTAGTGTTAGCGTATGACTTAGGATTAGAGCAAGGTTTAGGTTAAGGCTTCCGGTAAGAGTTAGGGTTAGGGTTAGGCTTAGGGTTAGGGTTAGGGACCGGGGACAGTTTAGGGTACAGGTTAGTGTACGACAACGGTTAAGGGTTAACTTACGTGTTAGGGCAAGGGTTACCGTTAGCGTATCGGTTAGGATTAGAGCACGGGGTAGGGTAATGCTTCGGGTAAGGTTTAGGGGTAGGGTTATGGTTAGGGTTAGGGTTAGGGAACGGGGACGGTTTAGGCTACAGGTTAGTGTACGATAACGGTTTAGGTTTAACGCATGTGTTAGGTCAAGGGTAGTGTTAGCGTACGGGTTAGGATTAGGGCACGGGTTAGGGTAAGGCTTCGTGTAAGTGTTAGGGTTACGGTTAGGGTTAGGGTTAGGTTTAGGTAATGGGGACGGTTTAGGGTACAGGTTAGTTTACGACAACGGTTTAGGGTGAGCGTACATGTTAGGGCACGGGTTAGTGTTAGCGTACAAGTTAGGATTAGGGCAATGTTTTGGGTAAGGCTTCTGGTAAGTGTTAGGGTTAGGGTTAGGCTTAGGGTTAGGGTTATGGAACGGGGACGGTTTAGGGTACAGTTTTGTGTACGGAAACTGTTTAGGGTCAGCATACGTGTTAGGACACGAGTTACAGTTAGGGCACGGGTTAGGGTAAGGCCTCGGATAAGGTTTAGGGTTAGGTTTATGATTAGGGTTAGGGTTAGGGAACTGCGACAGTTTAGCGTACAGGTTAGGGTACGACAACGGTTGCGGGTTAGCATACGTGTTAGTGCACAGGTTAGTGTTAGCGTACGAGTTAGGATTAGAGCACGGGTTAGGTAAAGGCTTCGGGTAAAAGTTATGGTTAGGGTTAGGCTTAGGGTTAGCGTTAGGGAACGGGGACAGTTTAGGGTACAGGTTACTGTACGACAACGGTTTAGGGTTAATGTACGTGTCAGAGCAAGGGTTAGTGTTAGCGTATGGGTTAGGATTAGAGCACGTGTTAGCGTAAGGCTTTGGGTAAGGGTTAGGGTTAGGGTTATGCTTAGGGTTAGGTTTAGGGACCGGGGACGTTTTAGGGTACAGGTTAGTGTACGACAACAGTTTAGGGTTAGGGTACGTGTTAGGGCATGGGTTAGTGTTAGTGTAAGGGTTACTATTAAGGCGCGGGTTAGGGTAAGGCTTCAGGTAAGGGGTAGGGTTAGGTTAAGGTTTAGGGATAGGGTTAGGGAATGGGAACGGTTTGGGGTACAGGTTAGGGTACGACAATGGTTGAGGGTTAGCGTACATGTTAGGGCACGGGTTAGTGTTAGTGTAAGGGTTACTATTAGGGCACAGTTTAGGGTAAGGCTTTGGGTAAGGGGTAGGTTTAGGTTAAGGGTTAGGGTTAGGGTTAGGGTTAAGGTTAGGCTTAGGGTTAGGGTTAGGGACCGGGGACAGTTTAGGGTACAGGTTAGTGTACGACAACGGTTAAGGGTTAACTTATGTGTTAGGGCAAGTGTTACTGTTAGCGTATGGGTTAGGATTAGAGCACGGGTTAGGGTAAGGCTTCGGGTAAGGTTTAGGGTTAGGGTTATGGTTAGGGTTAGGGTTAGGGAACGGGGACGGTTTAGGCTACAGGTTAATGTACGATAACGGTTTAGGTTTAACGCACGTGTTAGGTCAAGGGTAGTGTTAGCGTACGGGTTAGGATTAGGGCACGGGTTAGGGTAAGGCTTCGTGTAAGTGTTAGGGTTACGGTTAGGGTTACGGTTAGGTTTAGGTAACGGGGATGGTTTAGGGTACAGGTTAGGTTATGACAATGGTTGAGGGTGAGTGTACGTGTTAGGGCATGGGTTAGTGTTAGTGTACAAGTTAGGATTAGGGCAATGTTTTGGGTAAGGCTTGTGTTAAGTGTTAGGGTTAGAGTTAGGCTTAGGGTTTGGGTTAGGGAACGGGGACGGTTTAGGTTACAGTTTAGTGTACAGAACATGTTTAGGGTCAGCACACGTGTTAGGACACGGGTTACTGTTAGCGTACAGGATGGATTAGGGCACGGGTTGGGTAAGGCTTCGAATAAGGGTTAGGGTTAGGTTTATGATTAGGGTTAGGGTTAGGGAATGGCGACGTTTTAGGGTACAGGTTAGGGTACGAAAACGGTTGTGGGTTAGCGTACGAGTTACGGCACAGGTTAGTGTTAGCGTATGGGTTAGGATTAGAGCACCGGTTAGGGTAATGCTTCGGGTAAGGGTTAGGGTTAGGGTTAGGGAACGGGGACATTTTAGGGTACAGGTTAGTGTACGACAACAGTTTAGGGTTAGGGTACATGTTAGGGCATGGGTTAGTCTTAGTGTAAGGTTTACTATTAGGGCGTGGGTTAGGGTAAGGCTTCGGGTAAGGGGTAGGTTTAGGTTAAGGGTTAGGGTTAGGGTTAGGGAATGGGGACGGTTTGGGTTACAGGTTAGGATATGACAATGGTTGATGGTTAGAGTACGTGTTAGGGCACAGGTTAGTGTTAGTGTAAGGGTTAGGATTAGGGCACGGGTTAGGGTTAGGCGTAGGGTTATGGTAAGGTTTAGGGTTAAGGTTAGGGAACGGGGACAGTTTAGGGTACGGGTTTGGGTATGACAACGGTTTAGGCTTAGCGTATGTGTTAGGCCATGGGTTAGTGTTACGGTAAGGTTTAGGATTAGGGCACGGGTTAGGGTAAGGCTGTGGTTAAAGCGTAGGGTTAGGGTTAGTGTTAGGGAACGGGTACGGTCTAGGGTACAGGTAAGGGTACGACAACGGTTGCGGGTTAGCCTACGTGTTAGGGCACAGGTTATTGTTAGCATACGAGTTAGGATTAGAGCAAGGGTTAGGGTAAGGCTTCGGGTAAGAGTTAGGGTTAGGGTTAGGCTTAGGGTTGCGGTTAGGGAACAGGGACAGTTTAGGTTACAGGTTTGTGTATGACAATGGTTTAGGGTTAACGCACGTGTTAGGGCAAAGGTAGTTTTAGCGTACGGGTTAGGATTAGGGCATGATTAGGATAAGGCTTCGTGTAAGTGTTAGGGTTACGGTTAGGGTTAGGGTTACGTAACGGGGATGGTTTAGGGTACAGGTTAAGTTACGACAACGGTTTAGGGTGAGCGTTCATGTTAGGGCACGGGTTAGTGTTAGCGTACAAGTTAGGATTAGGGCAATGTTTTGGGTAAGGCTTCTGGTAAGTGTTAGGGTTAGGGTTAGGCTTAGGGTTAGGGTTAGGGAACGGGTATGGTTTAGGGTACAGTTTAGTGTACGGAACCTGTTTAGGGTCAGCATACATGTTAGGACATGGGTTATTACTAGCGTACAGGTTAGGATTATGCCACGGGTTAGGGTAAGGCTTCGGATAAGGGTTAGGGTTAGGTTTATGATTAGGGTTAGGGTTAGGGAACGGCGACGGTTTAGGGTACAGGTTAGGGTATGACAACGGTTGCGGGTTAGCGTACGTGTTAGGGCACAGGTTAGTGTTAGCGTACGACTTAGCATTAGAGCAAGGGTTAGGTTAAGGCTTCGGGTAAGAGTTAGGGTTAGGGTTAGGGTTAGGGACCGGGGACAGTTTAGGGTTAGCAGACGTGTTGGGGCATGAGATAGTGTTAGTGTAAGGGTTAGGTTTAGGGCAAGGGTTACTGTTAGCGTATGGGTTAGGATTAGAGCATGGGTTAGGGTAAGGCTTCGGGTAAGGTTTAGGGTTAGGGCTGTGGTTAGGTTTAGGGTTAGGGAATGGGGACGGTTTAGGCTACAGGTTAGTGTATGATAACGGTTTAGGTTTAACGCACGTGTTAGGTCAAGGGTAGTGTTAGCGTACGGGTTAGGATTAGGGCACGCGTTAGGGTAAGGCTTCGTGTAAGTGTTAGGGTTACGGTTAGGGTTAGGGTTAGGTTTAGGTTATGGGGACGGTTTAGGGTACAGGTTAGGTTACGACAACGGTTTAGGGTGAGCGTACGTGTTAGGGCATGGGTTAGTGTTAGCGTACAAGTTAGGATTAGGGCAAAGTTTTGGGTAAGGCTTCTGGTAAGTGTTAGGGTTAGGGTTAGGCTTAGGGTTAGGACTAGGGAACGGGGACGGTTTAGGGTACAGTTTAGTGTACAGAAACTGTTTAGGGTCAGCATACATGTTAGGACACGGGTTACTGTTAGGGCACGGGTTAGGGTAAGGCTTCGGGTAAGTGTTAGGGTTAGGGTTATGGTTAGGGTTAGGTTTAGGGAATGGGGACGTTTTAGGGTACAGGTTAGTGTACGAGAACAGTTTAGGGTTAGGGTACGTGTTAGGGCATGGGTTAGTGTTAGTGTAAGGGTTACTATTATGGCGCGGGTTAGGGTAAGGCTTCAGGTAAGGGGTAGGGTTAGGTTAAGGGTTAGGGATAGGGTTAGGGAACGGGAACGGTTTGGGGTATAGGTTAGGGTATGACAATGGTTGAGGGTTAGCGTACATGTTAGGGCACGGGTTAGTGTTAGTGTAAGGATTACTATTAGGGCGCGGGTTAGGGTAAGGCTTCGGGTAAGGGGTAGGTTTAGGTTAAGGGTTGGGGTTACGGTTAGGGAATGGGGACGGTTTGGGGTACAGGTTAGGATACGACAACGGTTGATGGTTAGAGTACGTGGTACGGCACAGATTAGTGTTAGTGTAAGGGTTAGGATTAGGGCACGGGTTAGGGTTAGGCGTAGGGTTATGGTAAGGGTTAGGGTTAAGGTTAGGGAATGGGGACGGTTTAGGGTATGGGTTTGGGTACGACAACGGTTTAGGCTTAGTGTATGTGTTAGGCCATGGGTTAGTGTTACTGTAAGTTTTAGGATTAGGGCATGGGTTATGGTAAGGCTGTGGTTAAAGCGTAGGGTTAGGGTTCGGGTTAGGGAATGGGTACGGTTTAGGGTACAGGTAAGGGTACAACAACGTTTGCAGGTTTGCCTACGTGTTAGGGCACAGGTTAGTGTTAGCGTACGAGTTACGATTAGAGCAAGGGTTAGGTTAAGGCTTCGGGTAAGAGTTAGGCTTAGTGTTAGGCTTAGGGTTGTGGTTAGGGAACGGGGACAGTTTAGGGTACTGGTTAGTGTACGACAATGGTTTAGGGGTAACACACGTTTTAGGGCAAAGGTAGTGTTAGCGTATGGGTTAGGATTAGGGCACGATTAGGATAAGGCTTTGTGTAAGTGTTAGGGTTGCGGTTAGGATTAGGGTTAGGTTTAGGTTACGGGGATGGTTTAGGGTACAGGTTAGGTTACGACAATGGTTTAGGGTTAGCGTTCGTGTTAGGGCATGGGTTAGTGTTAGTGTAAGGGTTACTATTACGGCACGGATTAGGGTAAGGCTTCGGGTAATGCGTAGCGTTAGGTTAAGGGTTAGGGTTAGCGTTAGGGTACGGGGACTGTCTGGGGTAAAGGTTAGGGTACGACAACAATTGAGGGTTAGAGTACGTGTTAGGGCACGGGTTAGTGTTAGCGTACGAGTTAGGATTAGGGTACGAGTTACGGTAACGCTTCGGGTAGTGGTTAGGTTTAGGGATAGGGTTAGGGAGCAGAGACGGTTTAGGGTACAGGTTAGGGTACGACAACAGTTTAGGGTTAGCAGACGTGTTGGGGCATGAGACAGTGTTAGTGCAAGGGTTAGGTTTAGGGCACTGGTTAGGGTAAGGCTGCGAGTAAGGGGTAGGTTTAGGGTTAGTGTTGGTGTGTGGGTTAGGGGATGGGGACCGTTTAGGGTACAGTTTATGGTACAAGAAAGGTTCAGGGCTAGCGTAGCTGTTAGGGCACGGCTTAGTGTTAGCGAACGGGTTAGGATTAGGGCAGGGGTTAGGGTAAGGCTTCGGGTAAGGCATAGGGTTAGGGTAAGCGTTAGGGTTTGGGTTAGGGAACGGGGACGGTTTAGGGTACAGGTTAGTGTACAACAACGGTTTAGGGTTAATGTACGTGTTAGGGCAAGGGTTAGTGTTAGCTTATGGGTAAGGATTAGGGCACGGGTTAGGATAAGGCTTCGGGTAACGGTTAGGGTTAGGGTTAGGGTTAGGGTTAGGGAATGGGGACAGTTTAGGGTAAAGTTTAGTGTATGACAATGGTTTAGGGTTAACGTACGTGTTAGGGCAAGGGTTAGTGTTAGCGTATGGGTTAGGATGAGAGCACTGGTTACGGTAAGGCTTCGGGTAGGGTTAGGTTTAGGGTTATGGTTAGGGTTAGGGTTAGGGAATGCGGACGGTTTGGGGTACAGGTTAGGGTACGACAATGGTTGATGGTTAGCGTACGTGTTAGGGCACGGTTTAATGTTAATGTAAAAGTTACTATTAGGGCACAGGTTAGGGTAAGGCTTCGTGTAAGGGGTAGGTTTAGGTTAAGGGTTAGGGTTAGGGTTAGGGAACGGGGACGGATTGGGGTACGGGTTAGGATACGACAACGGTTGATGGTTAGAGTATGTGTTAGGGCACAGGTTAGTGTTAGTGTAAGGGTTACTATTAGGGCACAGGTTACGGTAAGGCTTTGGGTAAGGGGTAGGTTTAGGTTAAGGGTTAGGGTTAGGGTTAGGGAACGGGGACGATTTGGGGTACAGGTTAGAATACGACAACGGTTGATGGTTAGAGTACGTTTTAGGGCACAGGTTAGTGTTAGTGTAAGGGTTAGGATTAGGGCACGGGTTAAGGTTGGGCGTAGGGTTATGGTAAGGATTAGGGTTAAGGTTAGGGAACGGGGACGGTTTAGGGTACGGGTTAGGGTACGACAACGGTTGAGGCTTAGCGTATATGTTAGGCCATGGGTTAGTGTTACGGTAAGGTTTAGGATTAGGGCATGGGTTAGGGTAAGGCTGTGGTTAAAGCGTAGGGTTAGGGTTAGGGTTAGGGTTAGGGTTAGGGAACGGGGACGGTTTAGGGTACCGGTAAGGGTACGACAACGGTTGCGGGTTAGCCGACGTGTTAGGGGACAGATTAGTGTTAGCGTACGAGTTAGGATTAGAGCAAGGGTTAGGTTAAGGCTTCTGGTAAGAGTTAGGGTTAGGGTTAGGCTTAGGGTTAGGGTTAGGGAACGGGGACAGATTAGGGTACAGGTTAGTGTACGACAACGGTTTAGGGTTAACGCATGTGTAAGGGCAAAGGTAGTGTTAGCGTACGGGTTAGGATTAGGGCACGGATTAGGATAAGGCTTCGTGTAAGTGTTAGGGTTACGGTTAGTGTTAGGGTTAGGTTTAGGTAATGGGGACGATTTAGGGTACAGGTTAGGTTACGACAATGGTTGAGGGTGAGCATAAGTGTTAGGGCATGGGTTACTGTTAGTGTACAAGGTAGGATTAGGGCAATGTTTTGGGTAAGGCTTCTGGTAAGTGTTAGGGTTAGGGTTAGGCTTAAGGTTTGGGTTAGGGAACAGGGACGGTTTAGGGTACAGTTTAGTGTACGGAACATGTTTAGGGTCAGCACACGTGTTAGGACACGGGTTACTGTTAGTGTACAGGATGGATTAGGGCACGGGTTTGGGTAAGGCTTCGGATAAGGGTTAGGGTTAGGTTTATGATTACGGTTAGGGTTAGGGAACGGCGACGCTTTAGGGTACAGGTTAGGGTACGAAAACGGTTGTGGGTTAGCGTACGAGTTAGGGCACAGGTTAGTGTTAGTGTATGGGTTAGGATTAGAGCATGGGTTAGGGTAAGGCTTCGGGTAAGCGTTAGGGTTAGGGTTAGGGAACGGGGACGTTTTAGGGTACAGGTTAGTGTACGACAACAGATTAGGGTTAGGGTACGTGTTAGGACATGGGTTAGTGTTAGTGTAAGGGTTACTATAAGGGCGCGGGTTAGGGTAAGGCTTCGGGTAAGGGGTAGGTTTAGGTTAAGGCTTAGGGTTAGGGTTAGGGAACGGGGACGGTTTGGGGTACAGGTTAGGATACGACAACGGTTGATGGTTAGAGTACCTGTTAGGGCACAGGTTAGTGTTAGTGTAAGGGTTAGGATTAGGGCACGGGTTAGGGTTAGGCGTAGGGTTATGGTAAGGGTTAGGGTTAAGGTTAGGGAACGGGGACGGTTTAGGGTACGGGTTTGGGTACGACAATGGTTTAGGCTTAGCGTATGTGTTAGGCCATGGGTTAGTGTTATGGTAAGGTTTAGGATTAGGGCACGGGTTAGGGTAAGGCTGTGGTTAAAGCGTAGGGTTAGGGTTAGGGAACTGGTATGGTCTAGGGTACAGGTAAGGGTACGACAACGGTTGCGGGTTAGCCTACGTGTTACGGCAGAGGTTAGTGTTAGCGTATGAGTTAGGATTAGAGCAAGGGTTAGGTTAAGGCTTCGGGTAAGAGGTAGGGTTACGGTTAGGCTTAGGGTTAGGTTTAGGGACCGGGGACAGTTTAGGGTACAGGTTAGTGTACGACAACGGTTAAGGGTTAACTTACGTGTTAGGGCAAGGGTTACTGTTAGCGTATCGGTTAGGATTAGAGCACGGGTTAGGGTAAGGCTTCGGGTAAGGTTTAGGGTTAGGGTTATGGTTAGGGTTAGGGTTAGGTTTAGGGAACGGGGACTGTTTAGGCTACAGGTTAGTGTACGATAACGGTTTAGGGGTAACGCACGTGTTAGGTCAAGGGTAGTGTTAGCGTATGGGTTAGGATTAGGGCACGGGTTAGGGTAAGGCTTCGTGTAAGTGTTAGGGTTACGGTTAGGTTTACGGTTAGGTTTAGGTAACGGGGATGGTTTAGGGTACAGGTTAGGTTATGACAATGGTTGAGGGTGAGCGTACGTGTTAGGGCATGGGTTAGTGTTAGTGTAAGGGTTACTATTATGGCACGGATTAGGGTAAGGCTTCGGGTAATGGGTAGGGTTAGGATAAGGGTTAGGGTTAGGGAACGGGGTCGGTCTGGGGTACAGGTTAGGGTACGACAATGGTTGAGGGTTAGAGTACGTGTTAGGGCCCGTGTTATTGTTAGCGTACGAGTTAGGATTAGGGCACGAGTTAGGGTAAGGCTTCGGGTAGTGGTTAGGTTTAGGGATAGGGTTAGGGAGCAGAGACGGTTTAGGTTACAGGTTAGGGTACGACAACAGTTTAGGGTTAGCAGACGTGTTGGGGCATGAGTTAGTGTTAGTGTAAGGGTTAGGTTAAGGGCACTGGTTAGGGTAAGGCTGCGAGTAAGGGGTACGGTTAGGGTTAGTGTTAGTGTGTGGGTTAGGGGATGGGGAGAGTTTAGGGTACAGTTTATGGTACAAGAAAGGTTCAGGGCTAGCGTAGCTGTTAGGGCACGGCT